>NC_080196.1:969615-1291153 GCF_030028045.1 Hippopotamus amphibius kiboko | reverse complement strand
GTTAACTCCACGGAAGGCAGTGCCGTCCGACGGACCTGGGAGGGGCCGCGGGCTTCGGTGCCCGTGTGGCCCCGCCGCGTGGCCCGGTTTCCGGCAGGTGCCTCCCGTTCACGCGTCCACTGCTCTGCTGCGATGGACTCGCCAAAGCCTCGGTGCTTCGGTACCTGCAGGTGGAGCGTTCTTCCCCAGACCCTCGTGTGGCCCGTTTTCTTGCTGCCGCCTCGCAGGCCTCCTGCCCCCGGGGCCTCGCAGCGGCAGGGCCGTGGGGAGCAGCGCACGGCCTCGGAGCCAGGCCGCCTGCGTGCGACCCTGGCTCGCAGTTCGTCGGCTGTGCTGTGACTTGGGGCAAACAGCGTGACCTCTCTGTGCCCGTTTCCTTGTATGTGAATCAGGGCTGTAACCCTGCCTCCCTCCGGGCGCTGTCACAGGGACGGCTGAGTGCACGCAGCACAGCGTCTGGAGCGGTGCCTGGCCACGGTGAGTGTTCCGTGGCCACTGAGGCGGTGGCAGTGGGCTCTGTCCGCCCCCCGCCTGGACCTGAGCTCCTCGCGGGCCGGGACTGCCCACGTTCCGCTCACCGCAGGGTCTCCGCGCCTGGAGCGGCGACGGGAATGGAGGAGACTCACGATAAAACCCGTTCAACACGTGGATGTTGTTTCATCACCTTATCTCTGAACTCTGATTTTATTGAATTCTTGTTCTTAGTATGAAACAGGGTTAAAGAAAAAATTATTCCAACCCTTGTTACAGTGGTAAGGAAAACGGTTCAAGACTGACAGGGGAATTGCAACTGGGGAGAAACCCCAAGTCCAAGAAGGACAGTGGGATGTAGAGTCAAGGAGCAGAGGGGTCGGTGGATGGAAAATTACCCAGAGGAACCGCCAAGGGGTGGGGGATTCTTCCTGAACCCACTGAAAGGGATTCTTGCTGAAGGCGGGCCAGGTGCCTCCTCCCTCCTGTTCTGTTTCTGGTACTTTTTTTCTTTTTTCTTTTTTTTTTTATAAATTTATTTATTTTATTGGCTGTGTTGGGTCGTTGTTGCTGCTCATGGGCTATCTCTAGTTGTGGTGAGCGGGGGCTACTCTTCCTTGTGGTGCGTGGGCTTCTCATTGTGGTGGCCTCTCTTGTTGCAGAGCATGGGCTCTAGGTGCGTAGGCTTCAGTAGTTGCGGCACATGGGCTCCATAGTTGTGGCTCACGGGCTCTAGAGCACAGGCTCAATAGTTGTGGTGCACGGGCTTCGTTGCTCCGTGGCACGTGGTACCTTCCTGGGGCAGGGATCGAACCCATGTCCCCTGCATTGGCAGGCGGATTCTTACCCACTGCGCCACCTAGGAAGCCCTCTGGTACTCTGACCCGCACGCGTTTGTCAGACATCAGCTCAACCTATCCTATGTGCAATTCCCTGCTCTGGATTTCTGGGTTCCACAAGAGCACGTGGTGGGGTGCGATTTGAGTGGGATTCTGGCATGTCCGCTTATTCCTGACAACCTTGGGCAAGCCCTTCAATTCAGATGGAAGGTGCCGTGGCGGACTTGCCGTCTGTGCTGGTTCAGCGACAGGTGTGTGTGGGGCGGTACCGGGTGCTCACCTGCTGCTCTGTGAGTGTCAGTAGCCATGACCGCAGCCCCGGCCGTGGCTCTGCTGGGCGCTGAGCTGTAGTTCTTCACGCAGCTCTTCAGATGATGGGGGTCACGGCTGATCCAGGCCTGAGAGGAGCCGCTGCTGGGAGGGAGAGAGCCTCTGACGGTCGCTGGTGTGTGGGGGGTAGGGGGTCTGTGGTGCTGGTCCTGGGGACACGCAGGGGCTGTGGCGGGAAACAGGTGGAGGGGGCGCGTTGGAGACCCATGGCGGGAGGCTTTGAAAAATCCCCCGAAGTGTATTCAGCCGCCCTGGGAGCCTTGAGGGGTCTTGCATGAGTGAAGCGGGGTTGGAGGGGCCAGCAGAGATGAGGGGCAGGTGGGCCTTCGGTTAGACCGGAGGAGGGAGGCGCACCTTGCAGGATTTATGCCAGGTTTAAACACTTACAAATAAATTGTCCTGCTCCTAAAATATCTGTACCAAAAATATTAAATTATTAATGCGTATCTGAAAGCATTTAATTTCTGTGTGTATATACGAAAAGCCCCATTGGTTTTCCCTCCTCACCCTGTTGTGCGTGTCCTTTAGCTGGAACTGTGTGTCTGCGGTGGCCTGGAGGGGCTTTAAGACCCGCGACGTGCGTGTTCCTGGCGCTGCTGGTTCAGCGGGTGTCTCTGTTCCTGCTCCGCGGCTGCAGTTCCTGGAGGCCTGGAGAGGTGGAGCCTGGGCCGTGCTGCTTCCTCCGCTGCCCCTGGAGCCCCCACCCCCCCCCCCCCCCCGGTTCCCTCCCTCCTGCGCCCTTTCCCTGTGCACCGAGGGAGTCAAGTGCTCCCAGCAGAGACCTCTGCTCGCGTCCCCTCCGCTAGGAACGACCGCCTCTCCTGACACCGGCTGTTTCATCTGGTCCCGGCAACCTCCCAAGCCCCTCACCGCTCAGTCCACTCCAGGGCGCTGTGCCCTCCGTCTGCCCAGTGACGCCTGTGTCCTGATCGCCAAGCTCTCCCACGTCCCCCGCTCTCCTCCTCTCTCCCTCCCTCCCCAGCTCGCTCCGTTTATTTATTTTTGACTACTTCATCTTCAAATTCTAAGACATATTGAAATCCCCGAAATACAATTTTATTGTCTCATTCTGCTGCATCTGTAATTATTTTCACTTTGTACATTTGGAAGCTAATTTGTTGCTTTGTGTTGACAATGTTTTCTGTTTTTATAGCCTACTTTAAAAAACTGCGTAAAGCATCCTTTTTCCAATTCATGCTATTTTCTGGAATTACACCGTATTGGATGTTAGTGTCACCACTTTTATTTGTATTCGCATTTGTTTATCCCCAGTTTTCAATCTTTCTGCTTCATGCTTTGGGTAGGTGTCTTGAAAATAGCATCTAATTAAGTATTTTAAAATACTCGAGGAACTTTTGAGTCTTAATAGGAAGATTCAAGGCATTCACATCTGTTTTGATAATTGATCTATTTGTTCTCATTTGTCCTAATCGCTGCCATTGTATTGTATGTTTTTTTTTAAACTTGTTATGCTGTCTCTTTACTTCTTTTCTTCTGTTTCTGGTGTCTTTTATTTATCTAGTTTTCTTTAAGCTACAGTCCACCCCCAGCTGTTTTGGAGTTCTGCATTCCAACTATACTCTGCTGGTTGTTTCTCATAAGAACATTTGAAACTATGAATTCCAAGAATGTAGTAGTATCTGCGTCTCATGCATCCTTGCCAAGGATAAAAGGCAGTCTTCTGCATGCTTTTTGCTTATCTCCTCTTTCCTACTTGAATTCTAGGTTTTTAGAAATAATCTATATTTTAAATACTAGATCAGATTCTTTTATTGTAGCTTTTTTATTTTACTGTCTTTCTGAACAATTGCAGTTAATTCCACAACTGCATTATTAAACCGGGTCTGGGCTAATTAATATTTTTATTATCTTCATAGTTTGCTGCCCATTGCTTGCATTATTTACTGTTGTTGTTTTTTTTAAGTACTTCTTCAAGTAATATTTTGCCTGAGAAGAATGCACTGGTATGCTTTCCAAATCTTTTCATTTAAAAAAATGGCTTTCTTTTTTTGTCTCCACATTTAATATTACCTCTTGCTTCAGCTCTGGGGTCCTAATCCCTTCCCTGGGGGTTGTACCCTTATTGTGCGATTGTTTTAGCATTTAGAATTGTCTCCATGCCCCCCCCCGCCCCCTGCGCCCTTGGGTTCTCTCCTTCCCTTCCCTCCCTTACTCTCATGGGGGCTCATGGAGTCTTTCTCTTTGTTTTCACGTTTAGAAGCCCCCAGGGTCGTGGGGTCTGTGGTCCTGATTCCTGCCCTTTCCTCTGCAGCCTCGTGGCTGTGGGGGCCCCGGGCTGTCACGGGTTCCTTTCTCCTGTGTTCTCATTTTTCCTGCACATTCGGGAAGATGAGTGAGTTGGTGTTCAAGGCAACAATTTGGTTTTCTTCAGTTTTTTATTAGGTTACCTGATGTCTCCACTGAGCATCTTCGCTGAGCAGCTGTGTTTCCTCACGCTCTTTCCTGGTCCTGAGTTGCTCTCCATGTTTCCATAGTGACCTGTCCTGCATCTGAGGTGGTGGGTCCTCAGCCCTCTCTGAACGCAGGGATGAAGGGCCCCTCCTATACTCAGGCACTTGCTCCCCTCCCTCCTGGTTTGGGCTCTGACCCTCCTGCAGTGTCTGTGATTCTTCCTCACCTTCTTTTTATGAAGGGAGGTGTGAACCCGTCTGCGTTGGTGGTTGGCTGTGGGTCTCTTTGGTCTCCCAGGGGGCCTCTGCCCACCAAATGGTCAGTGGGGATAAACCCCGCAGGGGTCCGCAGGCCAAACGGAGACCTTCCCCTCCCGGTGTGTCACCTGGGAACTGAGTGGAAGGCCACAGCCCCTTCTGGAAGACCCCCCAGGACGCCGAGGGGGGCTGCTTCTGCAGGGCGTGCCTTCCTCCGGCTCAGGAAGCAACCTCAGGACCAGCTCTGCTGTCTCCCGGCGCTTCCCCCCTCTGCCCAGGAGCTGCCTCTCCCCCTCTCCTAAGCAGGGGGGCAGGAAGTGGGGACAGCATCACCGAGTGTGAGCGTCAGCCTCCCGGGGGTGCTGCGGCTGTTCCTCCTCTCGTCAGGCTCAGAGGGGGTGGGCATCCCGGGGATTGCTGGGAAAATTGGTGGGACTCCAAGGAAGACTGGCGTCTCGTTCCTTGGCTGGAAATCTGTCTGGGGGGTATGGCAGAAGCTCTTGGTTGTCACCCAGTTTCTGTTCTCTCCTTCTTAGGGATAGAATTCTGGATTTTATCTGAGTACATGGTCTTCTACAATAATTACATTTCCAGCTCCCTTTGTAGCTAGGTGTAGGCATGTGACTACATTCTGTGAAATTACTTTCAAATAGAAATGACAGGCACTATTATCTATAAAGTGTGTGTGTGTGTGTGTGTGTGTGTGTGTGTATAAAGGGGAAGGGGAAGAAGCCTCTTGGTGGGAAGGTGGATGTGGTGGCAGGAATCCTGGCAGCCATTTTGGACTGGAGGTTGGAAGCCATGTGATGTGGATGGTGGAGCAATAGAGCAGTGGCACCCTCGGTAATTGCGGGGCTGCTGTACTAACCCTTTCTCTCTACCGGGAGACTTGTATGAGGCAGGGGAACTTTCGTCTTGTGTACGCTTCTCTGCAAGCTTTTCTGTCACTTTCATATGAGTGCAGTCCCAGCTGATGGAGGCAGCCTCCCTGAGCAGAGACGAGGAGAGCTGGGGGGATGGCAGAGAGAAGGGGCAGCAGTGGAGGAACAGCCCTCTCGCTGGTCTGGAAGACGCGGCCCCAGCAGGGAGAGGCTGCGGGGAGGGGGCATCGCACAGGAGGCCGGCTCGGAGCCAGATTTCTCCCACGGGGAGCTGGGCAGTGGCACAGCTGCCCTCTGCCCAGGCCCCTTGAAGCATTCACTCCAGCAAAGTATGCCAGAATTAGCTCGTGCCGCCGCCGCCCCGTGACCCAGCTGGTTGTTAGAAGGAGCAGAGATGGAGCAGACGTGGGAAGCTGTGCCCCGGGCAGTGAAGCAGGCACGGGAGGAGGGGCCCCCGCCCCAGGCCGGGCTCTGCTCTCTGGGCCGAGGAGCTGGTCCGGGGAGGGTCAGAGCAGGGCACGGCCTTTGTGCCCGGTGCCGTGGGCCTCAGCGCGGGGGTGTCGCAAGTCACCGGCGATCCCAGGACCCGCCCACGAGTGGCTGAGAGCTCTGCTGTTGGGGGAGGGGTGTCTACCGCGGCGCTGTCGGGGCAGCGGTGTGACAACAGTGATGCCCCCGTGCGCGTCTCCCCAGGTGCACAATCTCCTGTAAACCAGGTGTGCAGGTCCCTGTGGGGATGTCGACGGGGGTGGGAGTTGCCTTTCTTCCCTGTCCTCCCCGAGACGGGTCAGCAGGGGATGCTTTGGCCACTCTGTGTTTGGGGGTCCTGGTGGCATCCCTGGTCCCCACCTTCTGCTCCCTCTCCTCACCCTGGTGGTGGGATCTGGGGCTGGGGTGGGGGTGGGGTCTCCAGGAGGCAGGGGCTTCCGCGTCCCCTCTGCCTTGTTGCGGCCCCGCGTCTCCCACCGTGGCCCCCACGTGACTCAGCGGGTTGTCCCCTCCTGGGGGCGTCACCGTGGCAGCTTCCGTGGCCCGTTTCCCCGGGGCCGTGTTGTACGGGCCTACAGGTTCCTCGGGACCGTGGCGGGGTGCCTTCTAAGGCGTCCGTCCGCGTCATGGTACTAGGAGCTCCGCACTGATTAGTTTTGCCCAGTCAGTCTACTCACACCAGCTTTATGGTGTTAAAAAATTCCTTAGTTTTCTTTTGCTAAATGAATGCTTCTCTGTGTTCTAGGACTGCACTGGATATTTTTCTTAATTTTATGTTGCTTTGGTGATTTCAGGATGGTCTCTTCTTTAAAGGGGAGGTCCTCCGGTGCCTTGAGCCTTGGTCTCCCCTCGGCGCCCTCCCCGTGCCACCCGTGCGCACTGGCCCTCTGCCCTGGCTCACCCGGGCCCCTCGGGCGTGTTCACTCGCCCCCGCCCTCTTGTGCACGGTCACCGCTTGCCGAGGCTGTGACTGGCGTTAAGGATGTCCTTGCGTGTCCGTGCCTGAGACCCTGTGGGCTCCTTGGGGACAGGGATTGTACCTCATTCATCTTTCTGTTCGCACACTCTGCACGGTGCCCCCGCCTGGTGGTGTGCCCTCCATGCTTGTTGAAGAGTGATTTCTGGTTTGCCTTCTTGATGCTTTGTGAAAATTATAAGCTACAAGTTATGGACTATAGGGTATCATTTCCCTCATAGGAGGACTGAAACACTAAGAATTACTCCCTCCTTTTTAAAATTGAATTTGTGTATTTTTTAGCAGCATTCTGAATCAAATACGCTTGTGTGCAAGCTAGTCACTGCTTACAGTGGTGCACCAATGGGAAAATAGATTCTGAACTATGGAAAACAACCTAAAAATATACTAGCATAGGCAACCTGATTCTAAACCACAGCCAGCCTGTTTTTAGGAAAAAGACGAGGCATCACCCTGGTATTAAGCTGCACAGAAGAGTGAGGTCCCCAGCTCCGCGTGTGTCTCGCTCTCGGGTGTAGAAAATACTAACGCAGAGGATGCACGTGGTGGGGCATGTTGCTGGTGCTTTGCTTGTTTCCCGAATATTATTACTGTTCCCCTGGTGTTAATCCCATCTCTTACCGCCTGTGACCTAGGCACGCCTCTTAATTGCCCTGAGCCTCATTTTTTCCAGATGTAAAATAGATATAATAGTAGTTTGTGACTCATAGCCTCGCCAGGGTGCTTAAATGACTGAGCACTGGAAAAGCACTGGCGGGTGCCCGGCCCACGGCTGCGCCCAGGCACTCGCTGTTCCTGCGTCTCGGACAGCTGAGCCCCGTGGCTGCTGCGCTTCTGCTCCTGTGTTTGCTGCTTTGCTCAGGGAGCCTCACCGACACTCCCCGCTTGCGTTCCCTGCCTTCCTTCCCTCCACACCTCTCATCCCACCGGACGCACTCTCGGTTTTCCTTCTTTATGTGGTCTGATCTCTTCTCCCATCCCTGGCAGCAAGCCCCATGAGGGAGGCATCTTTGCTTGTTTCATTCTCTGCTGCCTCCTTAGTGCCTAGAACATGCCAGGGCCTTGAAGTTGCTCCACAGATGTTTCTTGAATAAACAATAAGAATACTGACAGTCGATCCGATGCCGGTTTTGGAAAGATTAGGACTCAGTGTATCTGAAGCAAAAAGTGAAAGTAAAATAAAAATGAGAGAAACGTGCGTGTCAAAGAGACACGACAACTTTTGGTGGGTTTTACATGTTGAGTGTATCTTCCCTGGATGTGTATAAACAGTAAAGAACAAAAAGCAGGTGAAAAAAGGTTTTTAAAACCCCCTTCCCCTGTTTGGTCTCAGCCTTCTTTCCCCGTGAGGCACCCAGGGGACGATGAGGGGCTGTCCTTCCCCGTCCTCACGCGCCGGCTCCCGGACCACGTCTCAAGCCCCCTCTGCCTCTCAGGCTCCGCGCAGCCGGGGCCTCCCCGCCGAGGGCGCACGCTGTGCCCGCCAGCGGGCCTGTCCGGCTCGGCGGCGGCTTTGCTGCGCCTTCACGGCGCCAGGCAGGGCGCGGGGCTCTCGGGGTCGCCTGCTCCGCGCCCGTCCCCGCCAGCCCCACACCCTCAGTCCCGGGCAGCTGAAACCTGAGCGTTTTTGAAGAGTGGCTTGGAGAGTACCCTGAAAGATAAATTGCTTTTAGCCCATATCCCCGACCGCTCCCCAGATCATTCGATCAGTCGCAGTGAACGGAGAGGTACGTAAAGCGAGGGCGGGATTCGGGGTTCGTGACGGGGTTCGAATCCGGTGGTTCTCCGGGGCCCGGGAGGCCCCTCCTTCGCCCCCGGGGGGTCTTCACGGTGCAGGTTTCCTTCATGTAAATTCTGCCTTCGTGGAGAAGCTTGAAGAGACGCTGTTAATACACTTCCGTGACTGGGCAGCTGGCTTTCTCACCGAACTCTTACCTATTTTCTGCTCTCTTGAAGGTAGAGAGAGACCAGGCCTCGTAGGGGAAGCGCTGGGGCTTTGGACAGGTGGACGGAAGCTCTGGGTCGCTGGGGGGGGGGGGGGGGCGGGGCCGGTGCAGGAGGCCGGCAGCACTGTGGCCCCTGCGTGGACGGAGGCCCCCCGGCTCACATCAGGCCTGCCCCGGCCGCGCTCACACTTCCCTTCCCAGAGAGCTCATCTCAGAGCAGCCCCCGTGGCTTCGGGGAGGGGGAGCAGGTACCAGCGTCTCATTTTACTTTAGAGAGCTCCCAGGGAAGGCCATGTCCTCAGACGTTAAGAACACAGAGAACATCGTGTACAGATTACCTGTGATTTATGACCCTGTCTTGCTGTGATAAATCTTAAAGGAAAGTGATGTTCTTTGGAATAGCAGAGATGCTGAAACTTGACATTATTGGCACGCACTAGTTTTCTAGGCCGTCCACTTTGCAAACCGCCGTAAATAAGCCTACGCTTTGAGCATCCAGAGACAACGTGGTTCTGCGCAGAGTAAGAGCCCACGCCCGCCACGCCCAGGCCGCCCCGAGCCGCGTGCACGCGCTGGCCTGCCCTGCTTCCTCCGGGGCGGGTTCAAGGCCGGCAAACGTGTGGCACCTTCCCGCTCTTGAGGACCTGGTTTTACAGTTCAGCTCTTCCTTGCCTGCCACCCTTCCCCGCCTTGCTCCCTCTTTCCACGGAACCTGTGTGTTTTCAGATACTGAGGATTGAAGAAAGACCCAAGTCTGCACAAAATGTACTCATTCTTTTGGCATCTACTCTTACTGTGAGGTTTCTGGTTGTATTTTCTAAAGACTTGTGCCTGTCTTCGGTCTTCATAGTTTGGGTTTTGCTGTTTTATTTCCAGAATTTTGAGGCTTTTTCAACTCTGCTCTTGTTTCATTTTGCCTGTTTTCAAAAAAGATTTCTTGTTTTTAGCTGATATTTTTTTTCTTGGTGTCTTTGAGATATATTTTAAAATCAACATTAGAGAGATATTAAAGGGAAGTATTTTAAGACCATTTTCAGAATGCGGTATTATTTTCATTTCCTCTGGAGTAAATTCTTTCTTGAATTGTAGATTCATTGGTTCTCTCTTTAACATTAATATTCTTTTTAAAAAACTTGGTGTGCAGGCCTGTATTCAACAGGAACCTCCCTCCCCTCCTCCCTTGCGCCTCGTTGTTGGTGATTTTGTGGTTGCCACCGCCCAGCCTCTGAAGTTGTCTCGTCCAGGACTGTATTGTGGCTTAGAGTTTCCATCTGGCTCTGCTGCTGGAATCCGATTGGACACGTCCGTGGCAAACCTGTCTGGCATCTTGGAGCAGGTCCTGTTATGAAGCTTTGTCCGCTGCCCTGTGCCTCTCGTTTCAGACAATGTAGCCTAATATTAAAACAAACAAAAATCTGTAGTTTCAGGCTGGCAGAAGCAGCTCTTTTCATCTTCATTTCAGGGGCTGCATAATTACGCCCCGCTCCTTGGTCTTCAGCAGCAACTGTGGCTGCACCGGTGCAGTCAGCCCTGATCGCCCGCTACGCACAGGAGCTGGAACCCTCCTCCGTCCGGTCCCAGCCTGGGCCTCCCGCGGGTGCACAGCTGTGCCTCCCCTACGGCTTTGTGTTACAGCAGCTTCCGTTTCGAGTTAGGACTACACAGCTATGTATTTTAAATTGTCTTCAACTTTCGTCATTACCCTGCTTAGAGCAGCACGGAGGGGGTGGTGGCCTTAAAACGCATTTACTACGTCAAAGGCACGTGAGGGGTATTCAGTGGTGTTTCTTGAAGGGATGAGGAACGCATTGTTTTTGAATTATTTCAGCTAAGGTGTTTGAACTTCGTCTGGAAGCCGTGGGAGGCCATTATGCTTTTAGAAGAATGTGACCTGATTGGGTTTACGTTTGGGGAGGATCATCCTGGAGGACGCAGTTCAGGAAGGCCCCGGAGGAGGCTCGGCGACCTGCGCGGAGAGCGTTCCCTCTGTGCAGCGGTCACGAGAGACCCGCGTGTTGAGTGGGGCAGGTTCACACAGGACATTGGGGTCGCCAGGAGCAGTTGCAGGGCTCCGGGCGGTGTGTCCGGTGCTGCCTGGACGTCCTGCACCTTCGAGGCCGGCGCTCTCGCCTGAGCGCACCTCTGCTTACGGTACTCACTGGCTGTTTGGAACGGAAGGTTGAGCCTTCGTCTCCCTCGCTTCCACCGGTCCTCAAGTCAGTCAGATGGGTGTTTGCTAGATACGTGTGTGGTGCCCCCAAGTGCAGGGAAGAGTAGGGGCCGGAAAGGACTTTATTGAGGAGAAGGAGACGGCGGCCTCGAGACACACGTGTCGGTTACCGACAGGGTAAGACGTGGAGCCCCGGCATCTGAACACGCTGCTGTCCGCGCCTTCCTGAGCCACTCTCTTCTGGCTTCTCACTTACCTGCCGCACACCCGTGAGCATGTGCTGCTTGCCCAAGGGAATTACCGCCATAGCAAGTTAGCGTTTTTCTACTTCTGAGGACTCACCAGTTCTAGTGCTTTTTTTCCTGCTAAACTCTGACTTGGATGCTGGTTATTTTCCCTTTTACTCAGAAACCAGTTTCCTCTTGGTTTCATGTGTCCGTCTGCCTGATGTGCTGTAGGTGCAGCATTGTCTCCCTCCGTCCCGTCCTCGTGTCCCTATAGTGTTCACATCAGCTCACAGACCTCAGGGGAACAGACACTGACCTGCAGCGCAGCAATATCAAACTGGACAATACTCAAAAGAAAATAAGACAGATCCTGTCCAGCGTGACCTTCGTTTTCCTGTGAAATCTAAATTTTGTACCACACAGCAGTTCGAATGTGGAAAAAACCATGAAAACACAGCACTTTTTTTCACACTTGAAAGTACGTGGCTAATACTTATATACTTTTTTGTTATAGAAAAACACTACTTTAAAAATAATACTTAATACCAGAAACGCGCACTAAAAGCGTTCGTGTCAGCGATGCGACTGTTAGTGGCTGTTCAGACGGTTCAGCATGTCTTGCTGAGTTGCCTTCAGCTTCCGTTTCCATCAGGGTGCACACCGTGTTGCTGTTGCGGGGTGACCCCTCTTCACAGCTGGCACTCGGCATCCGGGAGAAGGTGCCTAGAGAGGAAGGGGCGGTTCTGCAGCCGCCGTCCTCTCTGAGGGATCCGCCGTGCGTGGCGATGTTGACACGCTTTGCTCGTCACGATTCATTCCCTCGAGAGATGTCGCGTGTGCCCGGCGCGGGCCGGCGCGGTGGCGAGCGGGTCGGGCTCGGTCCCTGCCTCCCGAAGCCTGGTTCCTTCCTGCACCGTCTGCTCCCCGGAGGGAGCCTGAGCTGCGCCGGAGGCAGCCCGGGAAGCAGCCCGCTTTCCCCGCGCCACCCGGCTGCAGACAGGCTTCTGTGGTGCACATTTAGCGCTCATCCGTCTTCCGTGGAGGGTGTGCCTCCCTCGGGTCTTCTGGACCCTAAAGAGCTGGTTTAGGATCTCTCTCTTCACGTCCTGTATTATTTCACAATGCCCGAGTCACTGGACCCACTTCCCGGCTTGGAGTTCACAGACCGAATAAACCTGGCTCTTTCTAGCCGCCTCCCCGCGCGGCAGCCGCTCGGTCTCCTTGAGTGTTTTCCTCATGCTTCAGACTCTCTCTAGACTCTCTAGAACTCTCTGCGATCCGGAGGACAGTCTTAAAGTGCGACGACCAGGACGTCACGGGCTCCCCCTGTGCCCGGGCAGTGGGCCACTGCTTCTCTGCTCTTTTGGGGGAGACGCCACATTTTCTTGGCTTCTCAGCATCAAACCAAAGCCTGAGCTTGGAGCTCTGAGGATGTGACACCAGTCACTTTTTTTTCCCTCTCCTGTCTTAAATGCACCATCTCCATGGTCCAATTCGAAGTGTCTTGCCATTTTTCCAGCCTTTGGGGCAGCTTCATGAGATCGTGCGGTTAACTATTTCTAGTGTGACTTTTCACGATGTAAGTTGCGAGATTTTCATAGTATACCTCCTCTCCCAGATTGTTCTCAAAACATTAAAGACAGTCCCTAAACTAGCCACGGACAGGATTTGCTGTTTTCTTTTGCTCTCCCAGCTTGTATGTTTTTGTTCCTACTTTTAGTTTTCTGTCTGTAGGTTCCCGATCCATCTGTTGGGATGGGGCTGCCGGGGAGGGAGCAGGTGCCCCACTGTTGGCACTTGAGCTGGAGCTTTTTCCCGTGGGCAGACTTCCTGTGAGTACTGTGCTAAACGCACGTGTCAAGGCCTCTAGCAGAATCATAACCATGATTTGATTTCCCTCTTACTCTTCCCTGCCTGTGCTTGTTTGTCGTTGAAAACATTTTGCAAAAGTGATGAGGCAGCATCAGCTCTCACAGACCAGCTTTATTTTCTGCTGTGACCCCTCTGCAGCTGTTCATTGGTTCTGCCCGTTACCGTACGCTTTGCTAGACTTTTCACTACGAAAATGACAACCTCATTTGAGTTCCCCTCCGCAGTCAGGTACCTTCTTAGGGATTTGCTGGCATTTTTATCGCAGTGCGTAGACTTTTACAGTATCATGCATGCATGGGTTCAGCAAGTTGTCTGCATTTTAGTTTTTCTCTGGGATCTAAGGCAGCTTGGTATTTACCACTGTTCCACCCACCTACTTCAAACAGAGTTTGGGAACAGGACGCCCCTGTCCTCGCCAGCAGGCAGGGGCAGGCTCCCCAGGCCCTGCCCCCTCCCGCCTGGTTCCCCAGCAGCCGTCTCTAAACCCTGCCGCACTGCTCATTGCCTTGGGCTTCTTGTCCTTGGACCCCACCTTGTAGTCTCTTGGACAGTATTTTAAATGATCCCAGTTTACTGAGTGCACCTTTCCCCCCGTTTCCCCTGTTTCACTCACCAGTTCTTGTTTGTCTCGAGCTCCTGGTTCTTCTTTCCAGGGCCTTCAATGAAACATTTTCAACAAAGCATCTCGGTCTCTGTGAGATGTTACTGTCACCCAGCTCAGGGTTGGCTGGTCGCTGCTCAAAAGCCAATAATTCGAGAGGCAAGTGTCAGTAGAAAGGAAAGGTGCTTCCATCAGGAAAGCCAGCAATCTGGGGAGAAGGCAGACGCACGTCCCAAGACCAACTCCGAAGATTCTGCTCGGCCGTGGTGGTTTTTGAAGGGAAAATCTCGGTGAATCGTCAAGGCAGGTGGTTGGCTTCTGCGACGTTCATTCTCCGTGGCGTGCAGACCGCTGACTCTCATTAGATGTTATCTTGCCTGGGTGATCTCCTGCAGGATTCCTAGGGGACTGCTGGGGTAGAGAGCTCATCACTCTTTACTTAATTCTTTGTTCTTCTTTTAATCTAGGGAAAGGATCAACAGGCCAGTTTTGTTCTTTCAGGGTTAGAGGCAAACAGGAAAGGGGCAAAAAGAGCCGCTTTCAATTCCCCACTTGTCAGACATCATTCCGTTTCTGTGGGATCAGGGGCGAAGTCCGTCTTCTGTAACCCCTTCCTGCCGATGTAGGTGCCGTATTCTAGGAGTGGACGATGCGACATGGGTCTATCGCATCTCTTTGCTGGCAGTTTGAGTTGCCTGCTTACCGGTACAGGCAGACAAGCTACAGTTACTCTGATACCCACAAAGATATAGACCACTATGGGCAATTGTGTTAATTCCATCCTCTTGAGGCCAGTTCTTGGAACTGTGAAGGCTCCGTTCTGCTCACGATGGAGCTGTTTATGTCATGGCTGCAGTCTGGTCGTCACGCGCTTAGGTTTTCCCTCTGGCGGCAGTTACAGTGTCTGTCAAACAGCTCAGGACTGTGCATCAGGCACTGAGTCTGTGAGTCCGCTGTCCTCATCGTTAACCACTTGGTTTCGTACTTGGGGGCACTGCAGGCTTCTGCGCGGTTCCAACACATTTAAACAAGGCTTTTGCACATTTCCCCCAATGGTTTGGGTAGTTTTTCTGTATTATTCCTTCTAAAATGGATACACTATATGCTATTTTTGGAAGAAGAAGTAGGTCAAGAGAAATGGAGGCAAAAAGGACAGAAAACAGCTTGTTCCATGTGGCATGCTGTTGTTGTCACTCTGGAGCTGTGACTTACAGACGCTCGGACCTGCCAGTTGCCAGGGGCTGCAGCTCCCTGCGTTGTTTCCCTGCCAGGAGTTCTGGCTCTGCTTCGTCTTAATGAAGCTCTCCTCCCGCGGAAGGTGGCAGCCTGCGTCCCTGCCCCTGCGCACACTCAGCTTCTCTGACGCACGCAGCCATCTCAGCAGCTTCTCGTTGTTTCTGTTGTTGCTGTTCTGATGGTCTGTGGAGGAAACAGTGATTAGCTGTTTAGATGCTGAATTCCTACTTCAGTGCTGTGGTGGTGGCCACCCCAGCTGTAATGACAGTAGTCGGAAGGTAACAGTGATGCGTTACGACAACAGTGGACACCATTTAGGTCCTCCTGTCCACGGCCTGCATGACCGCGCAGGCTTGGTCTGTGCCGAGGCCTCCCCAAATCCCATCACCAGAGTGGTGACGGGAACGAGACTTCAATCCTGCAGGCACCTCTGGCTTATCCTTGACAGAGAGTTTAATCCCTTGGTTCAGTGTTCTAAGGCTCTTGGCTAAGTCCCCCTGATTTAGATAATCCCTGTAGTCACTCCTGCGCCCTTGCCAACAGCATGTGATCAGAATAATTCAGAAGGTTAAAGCTGTAAACACTGTAAACTAGGGCTCAGAGCTAGTTTGATTATTCGCCTCTTGATTACGTGTCCAGCTCCGGGGTCACATGTTGGCCTTACGCACTTACGTGGTTTTGGTACCTAGTCACTGAGGTCAGGAATCTGTCGATGGTGCAGACCCTAGAATAATTGAAGCTGTCACAGTTATGTGCGTCAGACCCCGCCGTGGCGAAAGGCGCTTGCTGATGGGGGAGATGTGGGCCCTGAGAGAGACTGGGGGCTTTTCTTCGTGAAGCACGTTCTGAAGTACTGGACTCTGTCGCCACCGCCTGCGGAGACATTCTCGCGCTCTTTTGTGCCATCTGCCGCTGGCGACTTCCACAATCTGGTGAAGCCTGCGGGTGTTCTCAGGAGGGGGTTGTCACAGGCACAAGCACGACTCTGAGGATTACACGGGGAGCTGACTCGATTTGTGTGTCAGCATCGCCGTAGTTAAAAGCCGGATTTGTGATGCAGTAATGTGACAACACACCACCGTGCAGAGCAAAGCCTGGGGTGGGTCTGGTGACCCCCGCGCCTTCAAGGGCCCCCACAGAGCCCTGCGCCGTGTCAGACAGTGCAAGGCCCACGTGCTGCTGTTGCTCCTGGAGGTCGTTGCCTGCACTCTACGCTTCAGGTAGACGTCAGTGAACGTGAAGGGCTCTGTTTCCCTCACCCCAACCCACAGGCCCCCTTGAACCCTATCCGGGGACCCTGTGGACCCTTGGTCAGCTATCCCAGGGTGATGAATTTCATGAGGTGGGCTGGTTATTTCTGCTTATCTGTAAGGAATCTCCAGAAAAACTACATCGTTACTCTCAGTGCCTTTTTTTCCCCCACCAGCTGATAAGCCCCTATAAAATGGGCAGGAAAACAAATGTCTGATGGGCTCATTTGTGACCGTTGGAGTCACACGGTATTTTTAAATTAAGATTTTCTGTGAAACCAGAAGTTTAGATTGTTATCTGTCTTGAGTGATAGCCTGTCTTAACTGAGAAAGCAAGAATGGGACCAGAGGTTCTTGGAGGTACAGGAGGTGGCAAAGAATTGGATCACTGAAGTGGGGAGGGGGACCCAACTCTGCGGAAATGAAGATTCTCAAACCGAAGGACTGTCCTTGAGACCGGCCTTTCCGTGTCAGTGGACGGAGGTGCTGGCAGGTTTGGGAAGAATTACAGCCGGACCTCAGGGCAGAATCCTGCGCTGGAAGAAAGCAGCACTTGGGAAAACCCTGAGACTCGGGAGCCTGACCGTCGAGTCCTACGGGGAGCTGAGCGGGCGGGCGTGCAGAGCCCTGGCCCTGCGTGGGCCGTGGTCGGACGGCTCTCTCTCATCAGGTCCCAGGCCTCGGGAGCCAGCGCGGTGCCTGGGGGGTGGGCGCTCTCCTGCCCAAACACGGTGCACGTTCTGATTCCCCGTGGGAGTTGTTAGTCGACTTGGAGTATTTCAGAACACTTAATGGCAACGAGGATTCATTTACGTTGGCGTGCGGAGGCTCACAAAGATGCCACCTTTGTTTAGTCTGGCTGCGATCCGTCACTCCGGTGGACTCAGACCTTATGGCTGTTAGATGTTTCAAGTTATCGTTATAAATGTTTTTGAACAAAAAATATAATTGCAGTAAAATAAGGAAAAATCACATAAAATTGGCGTATGAATGTCGGAGTATAAGGTTCCGAGCTGGGCCTTGGCCGGGCTGGAGGCGCACAGAGCTGAGGCTGGGAGGGCGTCCGCGGGGAGGAGGCCCGGCTGGGGTGATGCCCCGCCGTCCTGGCGCCCCCGGGCCTGCACGACAGGCTGCTCCCTGGGTGTGCGCGGTCAGCCCCTCTCCTCCGCCTGAGCTGGGGCTGCCGTCCCGCCCAGCGCGGGCGGGGGGCACCGTCTGTCCTTCGGCGCCTGCTGATCCCATCTCCCCCTGGAGCCCCTCTTCCTCGTCCCCGTCATCTCCCCCTCTGAGTCTCTGTCCCCCACACTCTGCAGCCGTCTCGGCCACGCCCCCAACCCCTGGGGCAGCGCCTTGTGGTCCTCCACTCCCCCTTCTCACCTGTGTCTGGAGGCAGGCGAGCAGGAGGTCACCTCTGCCTTTCCTGTGCCCGCCGCGCAGGGCGGCTGCCCCTCAGACAGCGATGGGCCCTCCCCGGGCCCCGGGCCCTCTGGACCTCGCTGGGACCGCGGCTCTGCTGACACAGGGCTCCGGCGGGGAGGGGGCCGCTCGCTGAGACCCTGAGTCGCAGGGACAGGGATGTTTTACTGTTGTTCTCCTTGATTAATAACTTTCTCTGGCAGATTCCAAGTCCCGAGGAGCCGTGAACGGCTGGCTGCCTGTGTGGTCCCAGCCTTTGCAGCTCCCGTGTCTCTGGGAGTCAGAGGTTGGAGGAGGGGCCCTGGTCTCCGGGTGTCTTTTCCCACATATGGTTCTTTTGCAGCAACAATCTTCTCTTTTTCTGAGGCGACATCTGTATTCAGGAAACTTGGTCTCCTTCGTTGAGATTTTAAAAATCGAATTTGCTTCCTATGTGAAGTTCACTCTTTTATTGACTGCATGACAGGGTCGTTGAGAAGTGATGCGTCCGCACTCAGGCTCTGTGCCGTCTTGTTCCTTCAGGTTCTGTTTCCCGAGCACCTTCTGTGAGACGGGCAGGCTTCTCACTGGTAGGAAAACAGAAAAACCAACACGCAAACGAGGCTCCTGTCCTGGGGGGCTTCCAGGCCACTAGGCAGTCGCCGACGCGAGCCCTGGGGGTCACCTGTGGCGTGACCACCATGAGGAGGCCCTCAGGGAGGGAGCTGGGGGGAGCTGTCTGCTCCGGACGGTGGGACCATCACTGGCATTGGCTTTGCTTGGTGCGCGGCCAGCGCAGGAGCCAGGCCCGCGGTCCGCTGCAGTGGCAACGCCCCCGGAATCTAGGACCCAGGCTGCGGGCTGTGCGGAAGGGCAGGGCAGGCCTTCAGTTCCTGCATCGGGTCCCCACGGCCCTTGGGGGGCCAGCTCCTACGTCCTTGCTGCTGCTGTGATTTACCAGGGCTCTCTAAGTGAGGATAGTTCTGGGGGTGTCTGTGTATACCTCTGAATGTCGAGAAGAGAAATCTGCTGTATATTTGAACTTAAGTTTACTATTTCCCTTTGACTTTAAATGCCCTGGTTCTTGGAGGCTCTGGGCTGTCCTGACAGCGCCCGGCCCGTGACTGTGTCCAGCGACAGGGTCTTTGCTTATTTCACCAACCGGCTCCTCCCACCCGCTTCCCAACTCGGGTCTAAGATGGGCTCCGTGCTCTGAATTCTACATCCTTACACAGTGGACCTGTGACGCCTTTGTCCTAATTGTTATGCTGAAGTTTCAAAGTTTTGCATAGAGTTTCGTTTATCTTGCTCTTTAAAATTTTACCTATTTCACTACAATTTAGTTATCAGCCTTCTTTGGTCATCCTAATACCCCACTTTTTCTACTAGTTTTGTGGTTGTATTTTGATATTTGTAGGTTCGATTTCCGTCTCTGTGGTTACGATGCTGTCTTCGTTCATCCAACACGCACTGAGACAAGCGATGTTTCAGCCCCGGGGGCTCCCGTGGAACAAGGGAAATCCCTGTCCTCGGAGCTTCGACTTAACGGGGGTGGTGAGTGATCAGATCAGTGTGAAGGCTGGGTCCACAGAGACGAGGGGCTTTGGGCTTTTAGGTGGAGGGGAAGCTGTGAATGTGCTGAAAACCACTGAACTGTAACCTTTAAAGGGTGCATTTGTGGTGTGTGCATTTTACTGCAGTAAACTGTTGTGTAGAAAGGATGAAGTAGTCCCAGATCTCGCTTTCTTGGCTTTGAAGGATTGCGGGTGAAACGTACTTCCTTCTGTTTTGTCTCCTGGCTGCCTGTGAGCCTGTGAGCCTCGCTGGCCTGGTGAACAGGGGTGCGTCCTGGGGTGTGAGTCAGGCCCCAGCGGCAGGCCCGGGAGCTCCCCGGATGCCCTGCGCAAGGACAGGGCGGCAGCAGGAATCGGGGGCCCTCGGCCCGGAGCGGGGCTTCCAGGGGCAGCTGAGGCCTCAGCAGCCTGTGCGTAAACCAGAGACAGAGATTTTTAGCCTTATTGGTTTAGGAGATCTGAATATGAGGTTAATTTGTTTATTGTACTTACAAGTAATTTAGGAAGAAAGCACATCAGTCACCTTTATCTTTAAAGGAAACATTTGAGAACTACAAAATGTTGTTATTCCTTCACACCCTCTTCTTAGAAGTCAACCAACTCAGTATACGTTAGCGCCTTGCTGTATTCAGTGTGTTGTATAATTACAAGATATATTGTGTATCTGATACACTAAAAAGTCGTTGTAGCTTAATTAAAAATAGAAAATAATTCTTTTTAAAATCAACTGTGCTCTAATCACATGTTCTCAGACTTACCTGTGCATAAACATCACCTGGGACTCATTAGAAGTGTGGGCTTCCGGGGCCCCCCAAGAGACAGGTCCCATCTGAACTTCCAGGTGCGCCCGGATGATTCCAGGGAGCAGAGGTCTGCGGCCCTGGAACCGGGAGGTGTTGTGTGTGGTCAGTGCTCCTCGTGTCCACGTGGGTGATTTACACCCACTTCTTAAGGTATTTTTCATCCAGCTGATGTGGGAAACAGATGCCACCCACACTCTTAGAGTAATATTTCCTGACGAACGTAATGTTTCCGTGTAGAGAAGTTCGCCATATGTTCCCCCGGGAGCGCCCACTCACGTGGTCCCGTCTTCACCTGCTCTTTCCAGATCTCTTTTGACCTGGCTGAGTATACCGCGGACGTTGACGGGGTCGGCACCTTACGGCTTCTGGACGCAGTGAAGACCTGTGGCCTTATCAACTCTGTGAAGTTCTACCAAGCCTCAACGAGCGAGCTTTACGGGAAAGTGCAGGAGATACCTCAGAAGGAGACCACCCCTTTCTACCCGCGCTCTCCCTACGGTGAGGGTGCGCGGGGCTCGGAGCGCGGCTCCCGGGGTGTTTCTGCCTGGATCTGTCGCTGTCTCGTGACGGAAGTCGTGTGGGGTGAGGCCAGCGTGAGACGGACTGAGGGACCGGACTCGCTGGTCAGACACCTTTCGGCTGAGCTCACTGCCAGCTCTTGCCGCCGTTGCCTCCAGGGTGGAATGCCCACCTCGCGTCACCCTTTCAGACATCACTTTGAAAGGGGAATTTGGTGCAGGAAGGTTCTTCTTACTGAACTGTGTGCGGTTGTGCTGAAGCCATAAGCTCGTGTTTGTTGATTCCATTTCCCTGATGAAATTCTCCCTGAGCTCAAACCCTTAAGCAGACAAACAAGTCTATTACATCTAATATATTTGTAAAAAGAGCATTCATGAAAGAATTCAGTGATAGAATTTGAAAGCGGCTGGAATATTGAGCCCATATTTTTCACTCCCTAGTTCTGTAAAACTGAGAAAAAGGGGATAAGACCTAAGAAAGGTCAGTTTGATGTACTGCACACACTATAGTCGGGTGAATTGGCTTGTGAAGGAGCGAACCGTGATGATTACAGAAGGAAGAAATTCTTAAGTGTTTCCTTGTCACGTGATTACCTGGCAAAGGAACCTTTATTTGTCTTTGGCTTCTGCTTCATTTTTTCCTATCTTGATACATTACAAACTGTAAATATTGCAAGTTGTTACTTGTTTGAGTGAAAATCACTGTCTTTTATAATATTAAGACCCTGTCTTTTATAATAATCACTGTCTTATTTGCTTTTGAAAAATTATTCCAACAGGGGCAGCAAAGCTCTATGCCTATTGGATTGTGGTGAACTTCCGGGAGGCGTACAATCTCTTTGCAGTGAACGGCATCCTCTTCAATCACGAGAGCCCCAGGAGAGGTTGGTACACGTGCTGCCGGGGAGAGAGCTCCAGGGTCCACAGCAGAAACGCGTGTGCCCGTGTGTGTGTGTGCATGCACGCGTGTGCATGCGTGTGTGTGTGCTGCATGTGTGCTGTACAGGCTGGGAGCGTTTCACACCTGTTTTAACGACGTGGAAGTCACAGTGGTAAATGAAGAAATGTAAACCCAGTCCTCGTTACCTACTAACGTTAGGGGTTTTGTTTAGCATGAGGCCAAGCAGTGCCCCCGCCTGACCACTGCCTTCGGTAGGTCTCATCGAGGGAGTTTTAACTGAGTGTCAGGAGGTGTCCCTGGACCACCAGGGGCGGAGCAGGAACCAGGGCTTTTCCCCAAATCACTGCCGCTCACGAAGGCTCCACCTGTGGCGTCTTTCTGTTTTGACTTTGGATCAGTTGGAAAGTCAGTGTTCTTTCTTTACATTCCATTTAAACAAACACCCAGAAATTTCTGTGCTTCTAGAGGATGTCTTAAGATGCATTTGAAATCACTCCTATATTTAGCATCACTGTTGTGTCTTTTTTCAGAAACTCGCATTGGTCTGCGTTGGCTTCTTCCCTTTTGTGGTGGTGGTTGAGACTTAGCGACATGCCAGCTCTCCTCTTCCAAACACTGGGCTTTAAACAGGAAAATGTGTACTCCTGTCGTTACTTCTGACTTACTGAAGCGTGAGACGTGGCTACAAAGCGTGCGCACTCTACAAAGTGAACGTTACCTGTGTAATCTAATTCTGAGGTGTTTTATTAAATTTCACTATCATTTAGCCTTTTAGCTTGAGAGCGAATGAGAGATCCAATGTCGTAAGTTGTTTCGTGCCCAGCAGTTGGTAATGCTTATAACTTGGCCAGTGCAGTTGTATGTGACTGTGTAGCCGCGTGATTAAACCAGCAGGTCACGAGGAAAGATTAGAGCGAGACTCCCACGGGCGTGCTTAGTGGTGGCACGTTTCCACTGTGTGCTGGCCTAAGTGGCCACCGCCCAGGAGGGCGGTGCAGGCGGAAGAAGCCGGCCGTCATCCAGCTGTTGGAGAGGAAAGCGAGTGACGGGGCAGCTGGAAGTGTCCCTCCGCTCAGCTGGGGTTCCGGGCGTCCTGGGCGGAGGTGAGGAGCAGCAAGGCCTCAGCCGACCCTGCCTGCCGACGGCGCGGGGCGCGGGGTGCTGGGGGTCCACGTCAGGCCTCCCGGCACAGGCCTGCCCGTGCCTTCGGCCTGCGTTTCTGTGCTTCCCCCTCAGCCTTTCCTCTCGCAGAGAAGAAACAAAGTTCGGCGGTTTGGGGTTAGGTCAGGGCAGGGAAAATCATTTAGTCGTAGAAGAAGATGGATTTAAACATCACCCCATCCTCTGTCTGCACACCTCCTGCTGAGAACTGGTTTTTGTCTTTGTTGATGTTAATCACTTATTTAAAAAATTTATTTTAAAAGTAACATTTCTTTTTTAAAATTATTTTTTTATTGAAGTATGGTTGATTCAGATGTTGGTTTCAGTTGTACAGTGAAGTGATTCAGCTACACACACACACACACATCTATATATATTATTTCCAGACTCTTTTCCCACATAGGTTATTATGAAATATTGAATAAATATTGTGTTTAGTTCCCCGTGCTATACGGTAGGTCCTTGTTGTTTATCCATTTTATATACAGTGGTGTGTATAAGTTAATCCCAAATTCCTAATTTATCCCTCTCCCCCACCTTTCCCCTTGGATAACCATGTTTGTTTTCTATGTCTGTGAGTCTGTTTCTGCTCTGTAAATAAGTTCATTTGTATCATTTTTTTAGATTGCACGTATAAGTGACATCATGTGATATTCGTCTTTCTCTGTCTGACTGATTAGTATGATCATCTCTAGGTCCCTCTGTGTTGCTACAAGTGGCATTATTTCATTCTTTTTTATGGCTGAGTAATATTCCATTGTATACGTGTACATCTTCTTTATGCAGTCATCTGTGGATGGACACTTAGGTTGCTTCCATGTCTTGGTTATTGTAAATAGGGCTGCTGTGAATGTAGGGGTGCATGTATCTTTTTGAATTAGAGTTTTATCTGGGTATATGCCCAGGAGTGGGATGGTACTCATATGGTAGTTCTATTTTTAGTTTTTTAAGGAATCTCCTTACTGTTCTCCATAGTGGCTGCACCAATTTACATTCCCACCAGTAGTGCAGGAGGGGTCCCTTTTGTCCACACCCTCTCCAGCATTTGTTATTTTTAGACTTTTTGATGGTGGCCATCCTGACTGGTGTGAGGTGTTACCAAATGGGACCTAATTAAACTTAAAAGCTTTCACACATTGAAGGAAACCATAAACAACATACAGGATGGGAGAAGATATTTGCAAATGATGTAACTAACAAGGGATTAATCTCCAAAATATCCAAACAGCTCATACAGATCAATATCAAAAAAACAAACAACCCAATCAAAAAATGGGCAGAAAATCTAAATAGACAGACATTTCTCCAAAGAAGACATACAGATGACCAAAAGGCAAATGAAAAGATACTCAACATTGCTAATTCTTAGAGAATCACAGATCAAAACTGAAAATAATACTTCTTTTTCTATTTTAAAGAAAAGTAAATAGCAGAGGGGGTAAAAGGAGACAAGCCCCATGCATGGGCCCACTGTGGACTTCCCTTCAGAAACGGTCCAAGCGTCACCACCTCAAACACCGCAGTAGCTTGTTCTATACGTGACACCTGCATTGAGGGCTGAATGTTTGTTAAAAACTGGACCTGTAGCACACACCACTTTGTTTTGTTTTATTATATATCTAGAAACCAATGATATCTCTTTTTTATTTCATTTATATAATCGAATAATGGAAAATAATTAAAATAGAGATATATGTAAAAATGATGTGATACTTATTTGATAAAATATCTAATAGTTAATACTTATAACATTTCTTGAAACTTGAAAACTAACTTTTGTATTAAATTAATCTGATAATTGTTGTTTTGTCGCAGTCAATGGTTATTTTTTAAGGAGATTCTTTGCCAGACTGAGAATTCCTTCATGGTAGGGACTATATTATATTCCTACGTCTTTAGCACCTAAAACAGTGCCTGCCTGCTAAGAAGCGTTCTAATACACATCATATAAGTTTCAGGTGGACAACATAGTGCTTCACAGTTTTTAAAGGTTATTCTCCATTTGTAGTTACTATAAAATATTGGCTTTGTTCCCTGTGCTGTGCAATATGTCCTTCTAGCTTATTTATTTTATACGTAGTAGTTGGTAGCAAGCTGTTTGGAAGTAAAGCTTCTGTCTGATACACTTTGGTAAATACTCAGAATTCATTTTTAATTGCCCGTAGCTCGCATGCCTGTGTTGCTCTAGTACGTTGAGCGAGTTTGTTTTCTTAAGCAGGTTGAGCATTTGTCTGCACCTCGGTCCTTCTGCCTGTTATCTGAGAGAGCACTTTTTTCTAGTTGGTGCGGTGGTAGATCGCAGTCTTGTCTAAGGTACATTGTCACAAACACCTGGTTAAGTACAGCCCAAACGGATGCTACTTTCTTGGGACGTGTATTTTCTCTCTAACAAAAAATAATTGACAAGGCCTCCTTTGACTGCATGAATAACATTCCATGAGAATTTCTGACTTTAAGAAGTGTGGAAGAGGTGTTTTTTGATCTATCCATAGTCTCGCCCAGAGGTTGGCAAACTATGGCTGTCCAGCCCACCTGCTCACTTTTGCACGTAGAGTGTCGTTGGAGCCCGGCCGCACAGGCGTCGCGTGGTGCCCGTGGCTGCTTCCCGGCGGAGGCCCAAGTGTTCACTGTCTGGCCCTTTAAGAGAATGTCCGCTGCCCCCTCCCTCCCGGAATCGGAATCCTGAGATCCTCAACAGCCAGAAACGCTCACTGGGATTTAGTGTGGGTTTCTCTCAAGGCAGCAAGGTGGTCTTATTAGAAGATTCCCAATAAACAGGAAAGTCACCTTGAGTCAGTAGTTAACCCGCCCGTCGCAGAATCCCTGCAGTGTGTGGTCAGCTGGGGCTCCCCTGTGCTTCGCCGAAGTACCGAGGGGGCACCCAGTGGCCTGGTAGCCGCGCTGGTCACAGCAGCCCCTCCTGCAGGATGCGCTGGCACCGGGCTTCCCTGCAGGGCGTGTCTTCTCCCCGGTGCAGGCCTCGGTGGTTTTCTGTAAGGATGCTTACTTGGTTATGTGACGAGGAGGTGACGGGAGCTCTGAGGGTGGCCGGGTCTCCTGTGCTGGGCACAGGGCTGGCAGTGGGAACCACGGATCTGATGAAGAGAGCCGTAGGCCGGGGCCAGCCCGGGCCTCCGCCAGCGCTGCGCGTCCTTTCCGTGACGGCCGGCGGCGCACGTGCTCACGCCTCAGGTTTGCTTTCTATACGTGCAGGCACGCAAGGAACACCTACTGCAAATCAGCAGTGAATAGTAGTTTAAATTCTGGAACTACGTGTCCATAAGGGCACGAAAGTGTCTGTATCATCACATGTCCTGTGAGTAACTGCCACTGTGTGTTACATAATGGTGTTCACAGATGATAACAGGTGCTTTCATTCCTACGCACCCAACTTTTCAAAATAAAAAAATGTACTATTCTTTCTAAATTAAAAGAATAGTTGCTTTATTTCATGGAAAAATTCTACAAAACTGGACATGTGTCTGAAAACCTTTTCTTTTGTTTCTCCAAACGAGCTTCTCTGTTTAATTTACATACTTCTATATCTACATGTACATAAATACATGTAGTGTTCTGTTTGCCACAAATGTGGCAGGGGTGCCATCTTTCTGCTGAAAATACAGATTTGTGTCTTCTCTATTTAGGAAATAAAGGCTGTGTTTATCGTCTAGAACTATTACATTTCTATGAAGAAAATGTCATGTGCAAAAAACCTTTTTGCTTGTGTTGCTTCTTTGAAAACCTAATCAGTTAATAAGACTGATGTCACAAAGTTGTTAACTATATAAATTAAATTGCGTAAGAATACAGAGGAATTTTAAAATTACTTTAAAGTAGCATGTGAAAAGAAAGCAGCTTCTTTTCCAATATGTTGCTTATCATAATAAAATCTGAGATTACTCCACAAATCAGAACATTAAAAGCAAGCCTGTTAGGAAAGTTATTGTACCCATGAGATGTTTCTGTTGCATTTTTAACACTCTAAAGGTACTTCTAGAAATATTTTGACAAACTTGTGTAACTTACACATTTCTTTATGTGTATATGGAAATTCACACATACTTCTAGTTTTTAAAATTTTTTAATTTAAAATATATATTAGCCCATAAGGTGATATTCTTTCTTTGAAATCGTGTTTAGGGAACAAACGGTGGACACCCACCTGTGTGTGTTCTCCCCAGACACCCTCAGCGTCTGTGAGACAGAAAGGAATGAGAGGTGTCTCCATGCCGTCTGTCTCATGGACGAAGAAGCTGGGGCAGCATGAGAGTGAGTTGTCCAAGGTCGCAGCACCGACAGGTGTCGGCCGCGAGGCTGGAAGTAATCCTGGGCACAGAGGAGCGCCGTCAGCCTTGCTCGCCTTGTCGAAACCGCACGTGCACACCCTGTGGGGCTGGTGTTCGTGGCAGCCGAGCTGCGGCGTCTCTGTGGAATGAAGCGATGGCTCGTGTCTTTGGTAAAAGACGTCAGGTGTTCAGCAGAAACAATCATAATAAAACATCAGCTTTATGGTGTTAAAATACAAATGTGGCATGAAGCGAAAAACTGACCTTGAGTAAACCAAGAGTTGGCCAGGGGGGAGAACAGAGCAAATACAAAGTACACCAACAGCATGTGGCAGTGAGAAGCGATGAGGTGCGTTCAGTACACCCGTAAGGAACAGATTAAGGCCCCCACAGGTGGACGAGGCACCGCTGCTGTCCAGGTACCAAGCCGTTCCCACATGCTGCGGCACGTTGCTCTCCCTGTGGGCTTCGTAAGAAATCACGTCTGTCGGCCTAAACACAGTATTCGCCTGACTGGGGGAAGCTGGCATTTTAAGGTTCATGAACTTGTGGTTTTTAGACTTGATTTTGTTTTTTAACTGCCAAGTATTTGGCGTCTTGACATGTCTAACTGTATTTATTATCCTAAGTTAATCTTCAGATTTTTTAAAGCTATAATTCCTGTAAAAATTAACTACCTACATCACAGTAAAATCTTGGATAACGTTCCCCTTTATTTTTCTAAAGATTGTATTTTATTCATTGCTGTAAAGATCAGAGTAATACTCGCGCTTAGAGGTTCTCAACGGGGGAGGGCGTGAGGTGGGGAGAACACGACCTGCCCCCAGAGGACATGTGATGACATCTGAAGATGTCTGGGGTTGTCACCGCTGGAGGTGAGGGTGCTGCCGGCATCTTGTGGGCAGGGGTGCTGCTCACATCCTGCAAGCACGAGGGCCCCGCAGCCTGAGTGTCCGTCGTGCCGCGGGCGCCAGGCCCCGCTCACCCCCCCGTCCAGACGCATGTCGTCGCTCAGACCAGGAGCTTCTTTTTCTTTACGTGTCACGTGTACTTTGCCGTAATTCATTCCTAGAGCATTAGCAAACATCTCCCTAAACACAGGCGAAAAGTCTGATTTAAATATGAAACTCCATGCGAAACTATTTAGGCCTTAGGTCTTCTGGTCACTGCAGGTCAGACCTGAGTCAGGGACGCCTGAGAACAGCGTTGTTTTTTCAGGGCTTTTCTAACCACCTGGGGCTGGATTCTCACCTTCTCGTGGCCTGCTGGTCCACAGACCCACGTCAGGGTGGGTCCGTGACCCTCCTTCCGCCCCCAAAATAAATGAGGGATTTTATCTTTTGTTATAAATTGTAACAGGAGCAAAGCTTTCCTTTGGGAGTGAGCGGCCGCCTGCACATCCTGGCTTTGGTGTGAGACGACCACGGAAATGAATGGGAGACCTTCTCTCGGTGCGTGGGGGTATAGTAATGCTACTGTGAGAGGTTCACTGCGTGTGAGACGTTTCCGTTAAAATTACTCAGATTCACAGGTGTTTTAGGGCTGTAGGGGACAGTAGGATGCATTATAGATTAAACAGCTAGAACCCGCTCTTACTGAATCCTAATGGGCCGAAAGCGCTCCTGTTTCTGAATGTGTATGTCTGTTTGTAAATAAGATAACCTTTTAAAAAATGGCCAAGTATTTGTCAGTCTGGCTAGCAAATTTAAATCGTGGTGCTATAGAAATGTCAAGAAACATGCAACCCAGTATCAAACAGCCCAGTGTTTCATTTGTATTTCTGTCCCTTGAGGTGCTTTGTGGGTTTCAGTGAGCACTGCAGCCTGAATCTGTTGAGACGCGTTGAGCCGCCCATCGTGAAGTCAAGCACGTGTAACCCCTGAAGTGAGAGCGCGGCAGGGCCCCGCAGGCTCGACGCAGAGCCGTTATCTGAGTTTCGTGGTTGGATCCTTGGACCCGCCGGGTTCGAGGTGGCCTCTGGTTGGGCAGGAAGTGACATCATTGGGTTCACTGTCACCTTTGTGGACTGTGACAGGTGGAGATCGCAGAGCTGTCTGGCTCTGTTACTCTCTGCAGAGAAATAAGGTGCAATTGCTTAAACGCGTAAAGCTCTCAAAGCAGTACTGCCTCTCGTTGAGGTGGTTTTACCATTAAATAATGTCAGGTCCCTTCCCACCTTCTGGGATCGTTATACTGATTTTTTTAATGTTTTGCAGTTTCTGTGACATTTACATTTGAAACCAAGCCGACGACTGTCTGGTCTCCCATAGCGTGACGCCCCCGTGTAAGCAGGCAGTGTCCGCGGGGCTCGGAGGGCCTCAGGCCACGCAGAGCCAGGCCGGGGCCCAGAAAGCGTGGCCGCGGGACGCCGGCAGCCCGCTGGTGACAGCGTCCACCCTGCAGGTGTGTCGCGAGGGTCCGTGAGACGACGGTGTGCGCTGCTGACCTGTGGGCCCTGGTGAAGGAGAAGCAGGGAGCAGGTGTGAGAAAGATGGATACGGCTCCTGCGAACTGAGAACATCGTGTGTTTCTTTTTCCTGCCTCTTTTATTCACTCTTCCCGTAGTTTCAGCGCTGAGTCCTAGAGGCTGGGCTCTGACCTCACCAAGTGAGGTGCCCCCCAGGCGGGCTTCTGGGGCTGCGGCCTGAGACCTGCACCCAGCAGGGCCTGCCCTCTAGAGGTGTGCTTGAGCCGAACACGGAGGGCGCGTCGTGCCGTTCACGGGTGGCTCAGAGCAGGGCGCCCAGCCGTACGGGAGCCGCGGGCCGCGCACTTGCGGGTGAGAGCCTGGCGGTGATGCAGCAGAGGCCGGGAGGGATGTGGGTGAACATGGAGGGCCCGTGAGACACCCTTCCAGTATTTCCAGAAACGAGCCACGGATTTGTATGAACGGTCCTGTGAAGTGCAGAATGTCTTGTCAAAGAAGTTACAAGCCAGAAAAAAAAAACCTGCTTTATGTTTTGGCAAAACGAAGAAAAAACCCACAAGTACAATTAGCATTTAATTTTTATTAATCATAAGATAAATTGGAAATGTTTTCAAAACGGCATTTTCCCAAAAATGAGTTGGAGCGAAAGCTCCCTTCTCCCTGTTGATTATGGGGCTCGGGCTCAGGTGAGGATACAGACGTCGTCAGCTGCGTAGCTCCAAGCCCGGCTCCCCTCTCACTGCGTGAGGAATGTTGGCCCGTTTCTTCACCTCTTGAAGCCTCGGTTTTCTCATCTGTGAAACGGGCTGATAACGGTCTTCACCCGGGGGCTGTGAGCCTTACAGGAAAGAACATCGGCACCTGCACTGCTGAGGCTGCCTCTGGAGCAGCGGTCCCAGTGGCCACGTGACGACGTGCGGCGCGATGAGAACGGCATGGAGGAGGAAAGGGGGACTCGTAAGGGTCAGGTGACTTGTCCTTCCTGAGCAAGCGCAGCAAGGTGAGCTTTTGGAGCTCGGTGACTGGGGAGCACTGTGCGCGAGATGCAGGAAAGGCGTCCCCCGAGCACCAGAGGCCAAGGAGCGGTCAGGAGAGCACGCTGCACTCGTTGTCTGTGTTTAATTCCCAGAGTTCAGGCAGAGACTAAACTCTGAGCAGAAGAGATTCTTCTAGAGAAAGGATTCAAACCCGTATCACTCTTCTAGGCTCACCCTTTGCAGAAGGAAACCTTTTCTGTAGAAAATGCTGTTTGTAAACAAAGGAAGGGCAGATGGGAAAGAGCCACACTAAGCCCAGTGGAGGAACCAGAGCCTCGTGTGCAGTGCAGCTGACCGCGACTCCGTGCGTGAAGGCCGCCTCCGGCCGCGGCACAAGCAGGTCCTCAAGCATTGTGACCAGCAGGGGACAGAACGGGCCGGCAGATCTGCCTGCCAGGGCCACGGTAGAGGGTCTGTTGGAACAGCTCTGTGCCTGAGGTGACGGTCCTGCTGTGTGTGTGTGGAGGGGAGGGCCATGGGAGGTTTTGCTAGAACCACTGAGCATCCTTTCTAGGTGGTTAGACACATGTGTGCACACGTATGTGCGTGTGAGCTTAGCCTGAGCTCAGCTCCAGAGTGGGATGGGCAGCCCTTGTAGTGGAGACGCACCTGATCTGACGGAGGAGGGGCGAAGGCAGCGCCCGCTTTGTTTTTTTAAAAAATGAAGAAATGTGTGAGACTCGGGACCTAAGGACACAAGAAGCACTCCTGTGGGGATCAGATTACCTACCGAGACCACAGACCAGGGCGGGGGCACAGCCCAGGGGAGGACGCATTGCCCCTGGAGCCTCAGGACCCTGGACTCGGGTCGGGGCCCCGTGGGCAGCCGAGCCCCCGTGGGGGCCGGGACTGTGGCTCCTCCCTGGCGTCGTTTTAACGCCAGGAGGGTGAGAACCTCAGGCAGGCGGCTGTGAGAATACTCAGCATTTCCCGCTGGGTCTGCAGAAGTTGGCCTTGCTGGGCGCCAGCTGGTGGGCCCCGGGGCGTCCGGTCCCCTGGGCACGTTCAGGAGGTCAGAGTTTGGGCTCAGCCTCTCAACAGACCCTCTGCCACCTTCCTGCAGCCCTGGTTGAATGGCCACTTCCAGGTGTTGTCACACAGACATTCCCGGTCTGCGCGGACCCTCACAGAGCGGGCAGCAGTGGATGTGAAAGAAGGCTTGTTTCTGCCAGAACAGGCGTAGCATTACAGTGACACTTTTTAAGTGTCTAGGAAGTTTAAGGTTTCTTCAAATGCACGAAAGCAGGATGCACACGAGGAGAAGTAGCCCATAAGGGGTGCAACTAAGGAAGTGCAAATACAGTCTGATCGCAGAGAAACACTTCCTGGCCTGAGGAAGGCAGGTGTTCAGCATAGTTTTATCAGGGGACTCGGGGAAGCCCCCGTGCCCACGAGACACTGAGGAGGCTGCGGTGAAGTTCACAGGAAACGTCTCAGCCCAGCCCCAGGTGCCTCTTAGACTCCCAACAATGAATTTGTGCAGCAGAAGCAAACCTCTTCTTAAGGAAGAGGAAGGAGATTCTCAGAGGAACACTGAGGAATTCTATGGGAGGAAGACAAAATGAATACAGTTCGGAACCTCCGTGCTCGTCTGTGCTCGTGTGGACAGCCTTAGGGCGGAGCTCTCGGAAGATTGTTGCACGCTCCATCTGAAGTGCTAAGCGTTTCGCAGTGTTTCCTAGACCTGCAAGCTAAGGGTTTCCTGATGGGAAATAAATACAAGGCAGGAACTGGAAATATTTGTAACAGTGAATACCATCTCCTCTTCTGTGCCCAGCGCTGCAATGAGCTACTACGCTGCGTACGAAAAGAGGGCACGGATACGCCCCCTAACAGGCACACAGCAGACCTCGGTAGACACAGCCAAATACCGCGGGTTCATTAAGACTGATGGTTATGAATGTGAACTTGCTTCTGGGAGTGGTGTGCCCCACGTCCTGGGGTGTGGATGGCGCCTCCGCCAGGGCCGGTCGCCCCTCGCGTTGCGCCTCTCCTGCGGTGGGAAGAGCACTTGTGCTCCTCTGTTTCACGGGGCCGCGCCTGCTTGCTTCTCGGGCACAGGAGAGTAACAGGAGCTGGACCACGGGAGCCCGGTGAGATCACCGTGGAAGGAGACACGGTGGCCGCCTTTTGTAGACCTTTGTCTCGTCCCCGTTTTCTGTCAGATGAAGAATTTGAAGCAAAGCCTTTGGGAGATTTCTTACTTTGCAGTCTTTGCACTGGAATGGCTGTAAGACGATACTTTTCTTTAAGTTACCCTGAACATGAAGTTTCTGTGTAGTGGCCCTGCGCTACTCAGATGTCGGGACAGCTCTGAGTTGAGATGGAGGCTGAAGAAGGAACTGAACCCACATGGTTGCCACGCGAGCACCGTCGGGAGAAGCGCAGTGGGTCTGACGCAGCGCCCTGTCTCCGTTCTGAGATGCGGCCCAAACATGACCCAAAACGACGTGGGATGAGTCGTTTTTAATGTTAATAAATCATTTCTATAAAAAAGAATCGATTTCAAAGGCTGGTATACGTGTCTCCACGTCATTCCCAGGCGTGCTCCATCCTGTGCACGTGGAGTACGTTCTCGGGGACAGAAAGTCTGCCCCTCCTGCACCACGCACCTCATGCCCCCCGCTCCAGGCTCCATAAATGTCAGAGCTGATGAGAGAGAAGAGGGACTCGGGCGAGCAGAGCAGCTGGTAGAACGGCAGTCACCCCCAAAGATAATGGGCCACATGGAATCGTCCCTGACCCAGGGCCTGTGCCGCTGCCGGGATCTGGGTTCAGATACGGCAACACTCACACTAACCTTCAGCAAGACTAAAACAGATGGTGCGTGGTACCCGCGCGTGGGAACAGCCAGGGAGTGTGTGGCCAGACCCGGGGCTGCTGGGCTGAGACGCTGACCCGTGCAGGTGCCCCTCTCTGTCTTTCTGGCCTGGTTTTATCTTTTCAAAGCCCTTTCTTCTCTGCAGCCAGAACTGAGGGCACAGCAGCCCGTCTCACTGCCCCCGTAATGGCCTGGGGAGGGGCCCTCCCTGTCACCTCTCCAGGGCCCTGCGGCCAGGGTACCAGCGTCTCGGGGGCCACGCGAACAAGGAGGGGCATGGGGATGCCCGCTGGGGGCTCCAGTGCATCAGGGCACCCCCCAGGCATGGGCTGCCAGAGGGGGACGGGTGGGGGTGGGGCGTCATTTAGGAAAGTCGGGAAGCAGAGTCATGGGACCCGAGCCGTTGGCTGGAGGGTGAATGAGGAAGGGCAGTGGGTGGCAAGCTGGTCACCAAACGGTGACACCCAGAAGCCATGTCAGCTGAGGTGCAGGGGCCGGGAGTGAGGCCGGCATGACCTCTGGGGTGACCAGAGGCCTGATGGGACCTGCAGGTCCAGGGCAGGGCCTTGGGGGGATGTGGGGTGTGGGGAGCAGTCCCTTGTCCCTTCAGCTTCAGAGCTGCTGCCGCTTCTCTGCCTCACCTCCTTCTCTCCCTCGCATCCACATCCCTGCTGGTCTCTGGGCCTCCCTGCCCTCCCCACCTCTGTCCTGGCCCCAAGGTCACCTCCCAGCCTCCCGGTCTCAGCCTCCCTGCCTCAGCCTCCCTGCCTCCCAGACTCCTGCCTCCAGCCTCCTGCCTCCAGCCTCCCTCCCTCAGCCTCCCTGCCTCCAGCCTCCCAGCCTCCCTGCCTCAACCTCCCTGCCTCCAGCCTCTCTGCCTCAGCCTCCCTGCCTCCTCGCCCTCTTGCCTCCCAGCCTTCCTGCTCCTTCATGCCACTCTCTCCTTTTGTGTCACCACTGCTTCCTCCTCCTCCCCGTGGCACCGCTACATGCTGTCATGGGTTTGGTTCTTGGGCGTTTCTGTTCTCTTGCCCACTCCGTCTCTGGGTCTCAGCCAGCCTTGGCCTCAGGACTTGAAATGCCATCAGTGGGTCCCAAACGTGTGCTCTCCTGTTCAGCCCTCCCGAGGCCGGACCCGGCATCCGCTTGGCCCTGTCTCGTCAGGAGCTCAGTGTTTCATGCCTTCCTTCCCTTGTGGTTTGCTCAGCACGTCATGTGAACACAGACACAAGATCACAGTGTTTCTGTGGCAAGGTCAGTGCTGCAGAGAAACCTGTTGTGATTCCGCGGGATTTTGTCTTTGTCAGGGTCGGTTTCAGTAAGGCAGAGGCTCTCAGTGGGGACACTTTCTCTCCTGGGGAAGGTGGGGGAACCCCAGGCCCTGGGCGGGTAGAAGCTGCTCACAGGACAGCCCCGGACAGGAGAGCATCCTGCAGCCCAGTGCCCCGCCAGGACCAGCCCTGGAGTGAGGATGTAGGAATTCGAAAGATCCAGCCGCCCACCGCCCCCCCTCCCCAACCCGGGAAAGGCAAGGAGCGCTGGATGCAAACAGTGAAGGAGCTTGAGCCTCTCTTCAAACCCATATGTATGATTCGCTGCCGGGAGGTGGTAGCTCGCATTGTGAATGGGCCTCTTGTCAGCCGGGGTCTCCGCAGGCGCGCCTGGTGCGGCTTGAGTACCTGCAGTTAAACGCTGTTGCTCTTGGCAGGGCCTGGCGGCAGGCGAGGTGCGGGCCCTCTGATCTCCGCGGTCTGCGCCATCGGCCATGACCTTCCCGGTGTCTCTCCTTTCCCCACCCCGTCTGCACCGAGCCCGGCCCAGGCACTGCCCAGTGGGGCGGCCGAGATCGCCGCGGGGTGGGACGCGGGGCCCCCGGGTAGAGGTCGTGTGGGGTTCAGGGTACATTGGAACGATTTCTGTTTGCCAGTGAATACCGTCCAAACTGTCTTTGTACTTTATCTAATTCCAAAAAATCTTTAAATCAAAAGCTTTTGGATGAAGTGCTGGGCAGTGGAATAGAATTTTTATTAGTGGAACTGCGGTCCCTTCATATGCTGTCCGGCGCTGAAGGGATAGTGTTACACAGGCTTGCGTGTGTGCTCACACACAGCCGTGTGCCCAGGCACACGTCCCAGCCAAAGTCGCCCCACACTCAGTGCTGCTGTGCCTCGAAGGAGCTGGACAGCGTGGCTGCAGGGCCGGCAGGAAACTCGCGTCCGGGGGGAAGGGGCTGTGTCTCCTGGGACGAGAAGCGTTGTCCCTGGGGCTCCCTCGGGGCTTCTGCCCTCGGTGCGGTGCCGCTCACTCATCCTATGTGTGCAGGATTGCGTTTTTCTGCGAAAGGGACACATTGTGACAGAGGTGGTGTTTTAAGGGGTGATCTAGTTCTTTACTGTTAGTAAGTAGCTACTATTCACATCTTGAAGTTTAATGCTGGTGATTTAAGGTGTATGTTTTGTAAATTTTGTCAGTTCTCCTTTCCTTAAGTTTTCGTTTTAGGCGATGTTTGACTTAGGGAAATTATGTGAGTGCCTGGTGATACCGGAGCAGAAAGTTTATCCGAACAAGGAGCGTGTGTTCACACATGCACACACGATGCCGGTCAGACGTGGGGCCACAATCAGGCGTCCAGGTCTGGCTCCGGCTCCCCCCCGAGCCTGTGTGTCCTGCTGCCGGGCTTCTCAGGGGGTCCTGTCATCGGGCCTCAGGGGAGGTGGGACCCAGGGGGGAGGGGAAGGTCCACAAAAACAGGGTGACCTTGTGGGTCACCTTGTGTTTCGTAAGTATAGTTTGCCTGGTGTGTGAAAAAATCATTGCAAATGGTTGTCTTTGAGTCAGAAAAATAGTGTGAGTAAAGCAGTGAGAGAAATTTCTGGTTTTTACATGTGTTTTCATATACATGTATTCACTGTACAGACATACTCCGTAGAAAAGAAACCATAAAAATCAAAGTTTCCTGAATGTCTAATGTGAAAATAAAACTGAATCTGTCCAGGGTGGCACAGTTGCTCACATTATACCCAGATGTGCAGAACAAACAAGTCTCTTTATTTCTCTAGGTCTGTCTTCATCTTCCTGGCAGCCCCCCCCCCCCACGGATAGGCAGGGACCACCAGGGACACTGAAGTGTTGCCCAAATCTGTTGGCTTAGTGGGAAGTGGTGACCTGAATAGGCCTCTTGGCCGCCCAGCCTCTCTAGTCAGAAGGCTTGGGGCCTTCAAGTGGAGGTGGAGAGCAAACCTTGGTCCCCTGGGGCTGCGGCAAGTGGTGAGTCCACACCCCCACCAGAAACAAGCCAGGCCCTCTCGGGAGGAGACCATCCTTCTCCGAGGTGTCCCCTGGTTTCCAGCAGGTCGAGGTTACTAACCGTGAACTCTCATTGTCACCACGTGCACAGGGAAACAAACCACCGTAAGTCAGAGTCAGCATATAAAACAGGAACTCAGTCCCCTAGGAACTTTAAGTATTAGAATTATAGAGTTAGAAGACAAAATCACTAGGATATGTTTAAATAAATAAAATGAAAAATCATAAAAAAATAAGCAACAGCAGAATATAAAAAAACACCCAGGCAGATCTGAAAGAGAAGCAGGGAGAACTTTAGATATAAAAAATTATTGAAGTAAAGAATTAAATGTGTGAATTAAATATTAGACTGCTGAAGGAAAATTAGATGGATCTAAGGAAGTTACCCAGTGTGTTGCAGAGAAGGCAAAGAGAGGAAAATTACTGAAAAAAAAAGAGAAAGAAATCAAGAGATTGGCACGTAAAATGGAAGGTCTAACGTTCTTTCCCAGAAGGAAATAGAAGGAAGAAAATGGAGTGAAGAGGAGGCAGTACGTGAGGAGGAGCACGTACTGCACAGATACAGAAACAGCGTGTGTGCCCAGCAGACAACTGCATCTGGACACGTGGACTGGAAACTCCGGGATACAAGAGACAAAGGGGGCTTGGAAGACAGGGGAATGGCGGTTACACCGGCAGCACGCGGACCCAGAGCAAACGTGCAGCCGGGAAGGCCGCGTACTGGTGCCTTCAGGTGCTGAGAGAAAGTAATTTTCAACCTGGGATTGTATACTTAGCAAAACTATCTTTCAGAATCGAGCCAGACAATTTCTCTGCTTTACAGGAATTTCTAAAGAATGCATTTTAAGAAGAAAGGAGACTGGGGCGGGGAGGGTGGGGGGGACTCGGGGGGAGTCAAGGAAGGGAGGGAATACGGGGATATGTGTATAAAAACAGATGATTGAACTTGGTGTACCCCCAAAAAAATAAAAAAAATTATGTTCAACCATAATGGAAAAGAACATGAAAAGAATATATATATGTATAACAGTCACTTTGCTGTACAGCAGAAATTAAACACAACATTGTAAATCAACTATACTTCAATAAAATTTTTTAAAAAGAAAAAAAAGAAGAAAGGAAATTATGGCAGAAGAAAGATTCAAGAAGGTGATATGAGAAAGGAAATTGGTAAACATGGGAATATGTACAAAATTATAAATAGAAATGTATTCTCTGAAGCAGGAGACCCAGGGAGCTATTCAGAATAACTGAAGAGAAGTAGCTTAAAGAGTAGTTAAAACTGAGACACAGCTCATTTAATCACCTTTGCTCTGTTACAACTGGAGACAACTCTGTTCGACAGTTCTGCTCATGAAAGAGATGATTACCCTTAAGATGACGTTAAAACAAGCTAACAATGCCTGATGCACGTTTCATCATATTTTTACAAATGTTCAAATCCTTGGAGTGGTGGCCCCAAAAAGATATGCCCACATCCTAACTCCCAGAACTTGGGAATGTGACCTCATTCGGAAAAAGGTCTTTGTACATGTGATCAAGTGAAGGATCTGGAGATGAAGAGATCCTTCTGGATCTTGCGGGCGGATCCTACATCCAGTGACGGTCACCAAACACAGGTCCCTGTGCCGGACACACAGCGAGACGTCGGGGTCTGGAGCGGAGAGGAGTGCGTGGCGGGGTCAGCGAGGAGACGGGTGGCTCTTGCAGAAACCCCGAGCTCCCTCCCGAAGGGCTTCAGCAAGGCACTGTCAGAGGCTGGGTGCGGGAGGGCGTCCAGGGCGGCCGACCAGCTCCTGCACGACTCTGATTGGTGATGGTGATCAGTCCTCACCAAGCAGTTAATTTCTTCCACTTGCTTGTGGCTTTCGCGTCTGAAAAACTCAGGAAACAGGCAGGAGATATTGTGATCTGGGGACATCAGAGAGGCGCTGCGGCAGAGGAAAAGGGGGGCGGGGTCTGTCCCTGGAAGGCCCCTGGGGTCCTGCTCCATCACACGACAAGGGTCCTTATAAGAAACAGAAGAGGCCGAGACACAGACTGTCAAGGAGAAGGTGGTGTGAGGATGCAGGGATGCAGCCATGAGCTGGGAGGACCAGGAGCCCCGGACGCAGAAGGAGGCAGAGGAAAGCTCCTCCCCGGACGTCTCAGAGTAACGTGGCCCCATGGAACCTCCGGCTTACGGCCTCCAGGACTGTGAGAAATGACGTTTCAGGTGTTTGAAGCCACCTGGCTCTTGTAACTTGTTACGGCAGCCACAGGAAGTTTGTGCTGTTACGGTGAAATGTGTTCTTGTTGTACCTCCCTGTCTACCCTAGGACGTCGCTGGAGCCAGGCTTTCAGGTCTGCTGTCCCCCCCGGGCCTCTGGGGCTGGTGTCCGGTTGTGTGGGATCCAGAGGTGGCTGGTTGGCCCTCGTGTTGACAGGGGCCCCTGGTGTCCTCAGGCCCGAGCGCAGCTCTGCCCGCAGGCCTGCTGGTCCCAGCGGCTCCACGGCCTGGAGGCCACGCAGGTGGTGTGGCCCCTGCCGGCCCTTCCCGTGTCTGCCGTCTCCTGGGCCCCTGGCTCTGCCCGTCTCTGGCTCCATGGACTGTAGGCCCGCTGCCTCAGGTGACCTGTGGTTCCTGCCGGAGGGGGTCTTCGTCCACCTCACCTGGCTCCCCTGGCAGAGGGCATCCTCCTCTGCTGTCTCCTTAGTGCCCCCGGTGCTGCCGCCCCAGGCGGGTCTGGCCCAGGTGGCCTCCTGGGAGGGGTCTCCAGACGCTCTGTAGGACGCAGGGCACAGGCTGCTCTCGGCCACGTCCTCGGCTGCTCTGCTTGGCGCCGTGGCCCAAAGATGCTACTTCCCCTGGAGACTGACCTCTCCTGCCTCTGCTGGCCTTCCCGGCGAGCCCGGAGCCGCCCCTCCCGTCCTTCCCACCTGGACAGCCGCGCCCTGCCCGTCCGAGCCTGAGGGCGTCACCCACGGGAGGGGCTCTGGGCTGTGACCCACTGGTTTCTGATACTAAAATTCTTTAGAAAATTACTTTCCCATGAAGCCTTGCTTTCACACTCACTGTCTTGTTCCAGAATCCTATGGTGAGTGGTGGGGACGAAAGCACCGTTTCCTCTGAACTCTGGTGTCGCTTTTCTCCTCTTCCCCAGCTGGGGTTAATGGTGGAGAATGTGAAGTGAAGAGAAAGGTGTGAGAAAAAATCCTTACTGTTTCAAAAGAGTTATCACAGTAAAGATATCGAGGACAACAAGCACTGATGACGAATAGATACAGAATTCCACGGCCTCTGTGGTTAGTGTCTCAATTGATCCTTAGTATAGATTCTTGTCCCATTTTGTAGGTCAGACACCTGAGAAGTTCAAACATTTATTTAAGGTCATAGCACTGATACAAGTAACAGAATTAAAAATACCTCGCATGGTGTGTAACCCGACTTCCAGAATCTACCCGAAAGCCCTCACCCTTTGCCTCAGGTTCGGAATTAAAGCGGAAGCTGTTTCCAGGTCCTCAGGTGGTGTTCCCAGCCTCGACCCCTCGGGGCCCACCCGGGACACGGGCAGTTCTTGGAGACTCAGCTTTGAATTTAAATAAACAATAATAATAATTTATCCAGCACCGTTGGGTGTTTTTAATGTGGCGGTTTTTCTTGTTTGCTGTGTTGCCAAAACAGATGTTCTGTACTTTTCAGTCTGTCAGTGCTAGCAGAACTCGTGGTCTCAATCCTCAAGCTAATATTTGGGCTAAAACCAGTTTTAATTGGTCTCTTCCTTATTAGTATACATGTATGTGGATATTCTGTGTTTCCTTAGTTAATGAGTTTACCTTGAAAAAGTAACCTACACCGATGTAAGAAACGTGTCCTCGTGCGTTTGGTGTGTAAGTCCGTGCACCTGCCTCTGGCTGTTCCCTTAGGTTTGTTCTCAGTCTCAGACTCTCAAAGGCAGAGAATTCAGAGACTTTGTCATAAAAGAGCTAAGAAGCCTGAACTTTTCTCAGAGGCTTCACTACAGGTGCCACGAACATTGTGCTGTGCTAACTGTGGCAATAGCTGACATTTGCTGATCACTTGCTAATCATATGAACTAGGTTTTCTCACCTAATCATTAGGCCTACATGGTAAGTACAGGAGAAATAATAGTCTTTCCAGCAAACACAGTGCCTGTACAGCCCTGTGTGCACATGCAAGTGATGGGAGCTGGGCCCTTCCATCTCACCACACACACGAGGTAACTAAAATTGTAAGAACAAAATCAACACAAGTCATTAAAAAACATAGGAGAAGATCTTCAGTACCTTCCTTGGGCTAGGCAAAAGCCTTTTGGCTATGATACCAAAAGCTCATAAAACCAAAACAACAACAAAAATGGAAAATTTAGACAAATTGAACTTCATAAAAACTAAAAAAACTTTCGTGTGTCAGAGGACACCATCAAGAAAATGAAAATATAACCTAAACAATGAGAGAAAATGTTTGTAAATCATATACCTGATAAAGGACTTGAATCCAGAGTATATGAAGAACTCTTATAATTCAACACTAAACAGACAGGTAGCACAATTAAAAATGGGACAAAGAATCTGAACAGACGTCTCTCCAAAGACGTTACACCTGTGGCTGATAAGTACATGAAAATGTAGAGGCTTAAAGTCATTAGTCGTCATAGAAATGCAAATCACAGCCACAATGAGATAACACAACATCCTCACCCACAAGGATGCTGGGGAGGATGTGGGGAAGCGAGGACCCCAGTCCACCGCTGGTGGGGATGTAACCTGGTGCGTCCGCTGTGGAGATTGGCCTGGCAGTTCCTCAGTCGGTTAATTGTAGAGCTGCCCTGTTGCTGTCCATCCGAGAGGAATTAAAACATAATCCCCACACACAAACTCGTGCATCTGTGTTCACCGCAGCACTGTTCACAGCAGCCAAAAGGTGGAAACAGCCCAAATGTGTGTCTGCTGCTGCGTGGATGCATGAAACGTGGAGCGTCCTCATAACGAAGTATTATTCAGCCACGAAGAAGGATTCATGTAACATAGAGGAAGCGGAAAGTGTCAGGCTAAGTGAAGGGAGCCAGTCGCAAAAGACCACATACTACGTGATTCCACGTATGTGCAATGCTCACAACAGGCAGATCTGTAACGACAGAAAAACGGGTGGTGGCCCAGGGCAGGGGGCTGGGAGATGGGGCGGGACTGCCAAAGGGTACGGGTTTCCCTCTGGGTGATGGGAATGCTCTAAGGCGGGTTGTTGAGCTGGCTGCACTTCTGCGAGTGGACCAAAAGCCGTGGAACTGTACACTTTAAGTGGATGAATTGTGTGGTGTGTGAATTAGATCTCAGTCAAGCTGCTATAAATAAAAACATTAAAATTAAGTTCTAAGAACTAGAAATTTCAAGTGACTTTGACTGGTTTTCCAAGATAATTCTGAATCCAGAGCAGAAAGGCTGCAGACCCCCGAGCACGCCACCAGGTCCTGGGCGGGAGCCTGGGCTCTGCAGCGACATGGGCGCTGGCTGGGCTGCAGGTTAGAGGGGCTGCTTTGCACAGCTTCTCCGAATCTCAGCTTCGTCATCTACAGAATGGGGGTAAACATTCTTAGCTCGTGGGTTGCTCTCAAGATTCCGTGAGTTTCTGCGTCTGAAGAGCTTAGCACAGTGGCTGTCGTCAGGGGCGCGGGGGCGGTGGTCACTGCGGCGTCGCGTGCGGGGCCCTGACCCCTCGTCCCTGCAGACCTGCCGCCTCCCTCTGGCGGCGGGGCTGCTCTGTCCACCTCCCCGTCTCTGGGCTGCTTTCGCAGGGGGGTCGCCTCTCCACTGCCCGCTGCCCCGGCTCAGGGCTTGCTGCTGGATGCTCACCTGGTGCGGTTGAGGAGTAAGCAGTAGGGCCAAAGTAGAGTGATGAACGAGGTCAGCGCTTCTCCTGGGAAAGAGAATCACGTGAGCTGTTTTGTGTTGGGAACTTCATCTGATGTCTTGGCATCGCAGATTCCTCTGGTAGACTTCGGGATAATAATATAGTCCTGAGGTTAAAATGCAAAAACAGACATCAAGCCTAATTTTAATTATAAATTTAAATGAACAGAAAATAAAAAGTTGCTAGTTGGTAATAAATCGAGAAGGATTGTGCCTGATAAATATTTCATTTGCAAAGGCTCTTTTTTTTTTTTAAGCTCTTTGTTGGTGTATAATTGCTTTGCACTGCTGTGCCAGTTCCTGCTGTACACCGAAGTGAATCAGCTGTATTTATACACATATCCCCATATCCCCTCCCTCCCACGCCTCCCCCCCACCCTCCCCGACCCGGCCCTCTAAGGCATCACCCATCATCCAGTTGATCTCCCTGTGTGATGCAACAGCTTCCCACTATCTCGTTTACATTTGGTAGGGTATATATGTCAATGTTATTCTCTCACTTCATCCCAGCTTCCCCTTCGCCCCCCCCCCCACCCCGTGTCCTCTAGTCCGTTCTCTGCATCTGCATCTTTATTCTTGTCCTGTCACTGGGTTCATCAGAACCATTTTTTTTTTAGATTCCATATATATGAGTTAGCATACGATATTTGTTTTTCTCTTTCTGGCTTACTTCACTCTGTATGACAGACTCTAGGTCCATCCACCTTCAAAGGCTCTTTTTTGAAAGAACTTTTGTGTGTTGTAAACTCACAAACTCACCTCAAAGTTGAAACTGGATTTCTTAAAGTACTCTAGGAACTGCTAAGAGAAACTGAAAATTTGGATTTCCATGGAAGTGTCATTGTCATTTTTAATGATAGGGCATTGGTGTAAATGTGTCTACTGAGTTTGTATGGTAAGTGAGTCTAGTATATGTTTGAACTTGTGCGGGGCTATCTTGTTGCCAAAATTGAGAAAACCTATTTAGAAAAACTCCCCTTATCTCTGTGCCAGTTTCCCTCGCAGCCCAAGCTTTTGTCATAAGATTCACCTCCCTGTTTCTTCTGCAAAAGAACAAAGCTAAAGTTGCTGAAATGTGGTAAATTATGATGGTAATCTGTCTAAACTGTTTGAAGCCATTATTGACTAGCTCATGTGCCTGGTAATTAGATTTTGGCGTTACCTGGTGCTTTGTGATAACCATACCTAGATACGTAGATACCTTACCTAGGGATGTAGGTAAACTTGTCTCAGAAGTGCCTTTTAATTTTGTCCTTCTTTGTGATCTTTTAAAGATGGATAGAGGCTTTCATTAAAGACCAAAGAACATTAAAACAATTTCACTCCTTTAGCTTATGACACCTTTCAGCCAATCATTTCGAAATATTTATACAGAATTCAGGAATCTCTCCTGTAGATACCACCTGGATGGAATTAGAAGGTGGCATGGTAGTAAGTACAGATAGTCTAGAAACGTTTGACTCAGCACCGGATGGCTGTGCCGGTTTCTGCATAGGGGTGATCACCGCTTACCGGCAGCCCAAGGGCACTTCTTGTTTCCCTCAGTTACACCCTGGGAGCTAAGGTACTCTCCTCCCTCTCTCTGCCCGTGAACCCCAAAACAGCTTTATTAAGAGGAATATATGATGTTTATGTTCTTAAAAAAATCAGGGTGGTCTTAGATTCTGGTATTTCCCTTTGTCCAACCCTGTTGAATTTTCTGTTTAAAAACTGGCATTCCACGAGCTTTTCTCTGGCCGGGTGCCTGGTCGCATGTTACAGCAGCAAATGAGGAATGCTAAGGCGTCCCCCAAAGAAAAACGTTTGTTGTGGCGGTGGAGTTGATGGGACACTCAGAGTGAGCGCTCCTTAGCTTCTCTGAATGACAGTTAATGGTCTTTTTCATTTTCTTTTCTTTGACTATTATTTTAAAGGGGGGTAAGAATGAAAGAAATGCCCAGAGGCTGAGATTGTGTTTGGTTCACCAAACTGTTAAATGTCAAATGCACTCGACTGATAATACATCTTTTGTCTCTTTTAGGAGCTAATTTTGTTACTCGAAAAATTAGCCGGTCGGTAGCTAAGATTTACCTTGGACAGCTGGAATGTTTCAGTTTGGGGAATCTGGACGCCAAACGAGACTGGGGCCACGCCAAGGACTATGTGGAGGTAGGAACCCCCGCGTTTCGGTCTTTTAAGTACCTGTGTCCGCCTGTGTCCGGTTGTGAGGCCTGGGGCGGGGAGCGTGCCTGGAGGTGCAGCGGGACAGCTGTGCTAAGGCAGATGCGTTTAAGCTCCCGCCGTGCCCCTCCCGCCCGATGGTCAGCGGTGCCGGCAGGCTGTCCCGCACGCCTCTCACAACCGTTCTTTTCATCATTCAAAACGAAGGTGCCGGTCGGTGGTCTGGATGATGGATAAAAAAGCGAACCGTGTCCTTTCCTTTCTAAAGCATCTTCCTAGTCCCGCTCTTGTGTCTCCTCCCTCATCCCTGCCCAAGACACGCGTAACTAACTGGGAGAGCGTCTGTTGTTATCACAGGACTAGTCCTCAGACCCTCGAGAAACACGACCTGATTTCAACGTGTATCATCTAAGCCCTTCAGATTTACGTTATTCTAGGAATCACCCCCAGCGTGCTGCTCTTACGGAGCCGTGGGTGGGAGCGTGTGACTTGCACCCGTGAATTTTGTCCATGAAATGAAGGGCGAGAGGGAGTAGTCATGCTGGTGCAGGACAGCAGGCGTCGTCACAGGGAAATTCGGCTCTCGGTCTCGGGATCTGCTCGCATGTTGAGCTTTGGTTTGGGTCACATACATTGCATATATAAGTGGTACGATTTTTCTTAAAGCAACGCGTCGCCTCGTACCTCGCCGGCATTCGTGTGCTTTCACGTGTCCGTGGTGATTCTGTGGCCAGACGCGAAGGAGCATGCTGGCGACGCTGTGTGTCCCAGGGTCTGCTGGTCCCTGTCGAGGTGCTTCCAGGTCTCCCGGGCTCGGGATACGATTCCTATCCTCAGGGATGCCTCTCCGGGAGACCGGATCTGGCTTCCTTGTTCACTGATGCGGTTCAAAAAGAAACTTGAACGTTTGCAAGAGAAAGCACACGAGCAGTTCACCTGCTGACACAGAGGTCAGCTTCCCAGTGTTATTAGTTTTGTGTGTAACAGTTAAAAATGCTGCATACTTAAACACCTCATTCTGATTTACATTATGGACAAAAAAAATTTCTGATTTAAAGTTTTGAACAACATAACATGTAGGTCATTTAAATGTGTCCTTCTAAGCTGTAAATACAATGATGCATTTTATGATCCTCACCCTTGAATGTATTTTAAGAACATTATGTTAAAAAACATATAAGGCCACGCTTTCAGAAATAAGAAGAAAGTGGGAGAAAGGACATCTTAACAAGAGAAGCTGAAACTGTTTTATCTAACCTGCATGGCCTTACCGTCTTAAAAATATGAGGCAAGTTTTGTAAAAATAAGTACATTATTTTTTTCAGTAATATCATTTTCGTGTATAACCTTCTAGCTCTCTGCATATACTTAGAGCTACATAGAAGGCTCTGTAGGCAATCGTCTTCATCCAGAGTCTTGTTCTCCAGTTTCGGAAACCAAATAGATCAAATTTCATTCTCTTTTCTTTTATACTTTTGCACTGGGGTACAAAAGAAGTTTGTACGGGAACTCAGAAATTTTGATAGTGCGAGAGACAGTATATCAAAATGTTAATAATACTTATTTTTGGTTATGTTTATTTTTTTCTGTATACTTCTGTATTTTCCATATACTGAAATGAGGATGTATAAACATTTTCAATCCGGGGAAAAGATAAATGACATTTTGAAAACAGGCTAGAAAAATCCAACAAGAAGGCATGAGAGTTAAATAAATACATACATGACAAGAAAACCTTTTGTGAGCTCAGGGGGTCTGCAGGAAAGACCTTGCTGTGATTTCATCCCCAAATGCCACGGGTGGCACTGCTCCTGGGTGGTGCCCAAACACGCAGGGCAGAAAGGCCCACACTTGTATTTGTTTAACAAGAAAGTATTTCAGACACATTTTGGCTCAAAGACGTCATGAAGGTCTTCCGAAATGATGTCATTGTGAAGATTCCTTGACGAGATGCGTCCGTACAGCAAGCCCAGGAACCAGAATGTCCGGGAGAGTGAGATGTGAGGGGAGGAGGGTCTGGCTCTTCAGTGAGATGTAGCATTCTCAGATTCCCCAGAGAGATACACGCGCAGAGCGAGGTCGTTCTTGCTGGTGCTCATGACCTGCTCGGCTCCACGATGCAGGTGGTTCTGAATGTTGAGGTTCCCTGGGGCTCTGACAGTAACGCCTGTTGATGTGCTAAAGAGCAAGTGCTCATTTACGGGTTCCGAGAGAAGTCGACATTGCATGATTTCTAAAAATTGTCGTGATCAAGTAAGAATTCATCGTTTGCTATCTCCATTTTAAGAAATATTACTATCCTTTGGATTTCTAAATATATTAAATTGAGGTTACTTTACAGACTTATGAGTAAAAGTAGGTGTGGCCAAAATTAAAATCAACAAGCCTGAGAATGAGAAAGAGAAGCACTGTTTGTTTGAAACACATCTGCATCCTGTCAGTTTCATCCGCTTTAGAGGAAAAGCCTTGGCCAGCACAAACAGGTCATAATCGCCTCTCATTTACACACGCTTTCATCATATAACCCCTCCCATTTGCACATAAACATGTTGTTTTGGTAAATCTGTAGATTAAGTGACTTATACCTTCTTACTTATGGATGAATTTTAATGATGGCGCGTAGAGAGAGTTTGCTGGACTGGGCGTAGGTGATCCCAGCTGGGCCGGTGATGTACGCCTCTGTCTCAGCAAGGGTTTATGCATCAACTTATCCATCTGTGGAAAGGACGTAATAGCCAGTCTGTTAAAAACCGTCATTACTGTGCTACCCCCCCATGGTGGGACTCCATCTCGGCCTTGTAAATGTTTTTCCAACAATTTACACGAAGCCATGTCTTGTTGCCGATTTGGAGTCACGACTTTCTGTTCATAGTCTTGTTTCCTAGGTCGAGATGATTTAAGAATTATTTGAGCGGGAAGAGGTATTTCAACGTGAAATGAAGAATATAAAAATTATATTAAATTATATTGCACTTTAGATGAAAGTCAAATGCAGTTACATCTTTTATGCTGTTTTATTAGAAAGAGTTGTAGAGATGCAGCGTGTTGAATGGATTTTACCATGAACAGCCGTATACCTACCACCCAGGGGCTGTAATAAACATCTACAGTCATTGTTGCATTTTGAGAAAAAAAACGGCGATTTAACAGTTGCTGTAGGGCCAATGGCTCAGGGCTATAAATTCGCAATGTACACAAACACCAGGTTTTCAAAGATTTGCATTTCTTATGGGATAAGGTCAATGGACATTTCAAACTTTTAAAATAGTTTCATCTTCCTAAATATTTATGTGCCATGACCACAACCTGTTCTCACGCCTACCTCCCGCCACACACGTCAGAGCATCGGATGGTATTCATGACAACACGTGGGGCTGTGCGCCATGTCCAGGCGAATTCACGTTGCCAGCAGCACGCAGCAGTGCAGCAGCAGTGCAGCAGCAGTGCGGCAGCAGTACACCAGCATTGCACCAGCAATGCAGTGGGAGTGCAGCAGCAGTGCACCAGCAATGCAGCACTAGTGCAGCAGCAGTGCGCCAGCAGTGCCTGGAGCATTGTTCCTTCAGCACCTCTGTGGACTCTGTCCCATGGCTGTGGTTTTAGTTGCTACAAATGAGCGTCTTTTAGACCCTGCCCAAAGCCAACCCCCCCGAGAAGACAAGGCTATGCTGCAGAAAGGTCAGCAGATTTCTTTGCTGTAAGGCCACCTTCTCAGAACTCAGCATGTGTGAGCCTGCACTAGGCCTGCTGGGAGTAGCAGAGGGTTTTCCAAACACATCTAACCTCGCCCCCTTCTAGTGGCAAGTGGGCATTCACGGCCAGCAGCGCAGTTGGGAAACGGTGCCCTGTGCTTAAATACAATTAACAGTAGCTGTTTGGCTAATGAGGTCCCACTGTGGTTGCATCCTGATAGAATTAGCCAGGAAAGACTGAGAGAGAAGTAACTGGTAAGGGCTGGGCCGCAAGCGTCTTTAAGCTTTTCCACCCACAGGATGGCCCTTTGCTCTCGGGTGCACTGGTAATCAAGAGACCCGAGTCTGAGCTCTTTCCAGGATTCGGCAAAAAGCCATTTAAAACCTGTCATGGGGTTCCACTGCCCACAGCTGACAGCACAGATGCTCCTGAAGAGAAACCTGGTCCAGAGGGGACCCGGGGGCTTTCACATTGCTAGGGGAGAAGTTTTGAGATTCATCTGAATTTCAATATATTCCTTTGATTTTTCTTTATGGTCAGGGAGCTCACATTAGTAATAAAAAGCTACTTTCAGAAATAAAAATAAGAATAATTGCCAAATATTGGGCACATATTGCATGCCAGAGCCTTTACTGAGGGCTTCACATCCACCTCCGTCTTCTGTGAAGTGCACCATCCTCCAGACGGGGTGCGTCCGTCCTCCTCTCACAGACAAGGATGCCGAGGTCCTGGCCGTGCAGGTGAAGGCCGCCAGGTCCCCAGCCCAGGCCTGATGCCCGCGCCCGGTTCACACCCCTGCCTTAGGCTGAAGTGAGGGCAGCAGTGGAATCTGGGTGCCTTTCCGTTTGCCAGAGAGACACAAAACTGCCCTCTCCTTTCCTCTCTCTGCCACCTGTGGTCTGGGGAGGTGGAGCACCTGGCCACGAAGGGCCGGCCGAGCCCTGAACCCTACCCCCTCCCACCGGATGCACGAGGCCCAGGTGCACCGGGTGTGTCGGGGGAGATGAGCTGGGGGCCGGCCACCCTGCCTGTTCCTGGGCTGCCGAGTCCGTTGACCTTCAGGACAGCTTTGGGTTCAGCGGGTAACAGAGAACTGGGGTGATTGGGGGGCCTGTGGTAGGGACGGGAGCCTGGTGACAGAGCTGGGGAGGTGACCGTGCTGTTCCAGGCCTTCCGTCTGTGTCCAGGCTGCTGTTGGCATTTTGCATCCAGCATGAATTCACACAGAGCTGGAAGGAAAGGGTGCCTGGAAACCTCCCAAGATTTTATTTAAGGGAGAGCTTGCGTGTTGGGACGTCCCTTCCTCACATCAGGAGAGGAGCTCGGTTTCCTGCCAGGTTTGCGTCTCTGAGAGTCGGTGGTACCTGTCCCTGTTCTCCATGCAGGCTGTGCCCAGCAGACGTGCAGAAAATCAGAGTTGCTGTATTTCCTTGGCCAGGTCTCGGCATGTTGGGGTGACACCACGGGGGCGGCCGTGCCCCCACACCCCAGAGACTGCAGACCCGGAGCTCCTAGGAGGGGGCATCCCTCACGCTTTCACCCACAGATAAGTCAGAAACATGCAGGCGGGTGCATTGTGAGATCGGATGTTCAGCTGTATTTTAAAAAGGTAGAATTGAGCATCTGACATTAAATTAGAAAAGTGCTTCTTGGCAAAGGTGTGTGTGTCCATGTGTGTGTGTGTGTCTGTGTGTGTGTCCGTGTATGTCTCTGTGTGTGTGCGTGTGTGTATCTGTGTGTGTCTGTGTGTGTCCCCATGTGTGTGTCTGTGTGTGTCCGTGTGTGTCTCTGTGTGTGTCCGTGTGTGTCTCTGTGTGTGTGCGTGCTTGTATCTGTGTGTGTCTGTGTGTGTCCCCATGTGTGTGTCTGTGTGTGTCCGTGTGTGTCTCTGTGTGTGTCCGTGTGTGTCTCTGTGTGTGTGCGTGCGTGTATCTGTGTGTGTCTGTGTGTGTCCGTGTGTGTGTGCGCGTGTGCGCGCGCGGGGAGAGGAAGAAGTGGGGGGCGCTGCCTGTGAAAGGCGCAGCGCCCGGGGTGTGGACGCCGCGCACCTTCTCGGGGCAGCAGGTGGGCCCCACCCTCTCCTTGCAGCCCCTCCCGTGCTGTGTCATCACAGCCTGCGGGTCACCAAATGACCGCTCGTACCCGAGAAGGTCGTGGGTGCGTTCCTGCAAATCACTGTGCGCGTGGTGAGACTCCTTGGCTCTGGTTTCCAGGGCGCAGTGCGGGTGCCCAGGCGGCGGGGCCTCCCGCGGCTCCTCCGCCCGCCTCTGTCCCGCCGGCACCCACTTCCTGTCTGCGTCCGCCCACCATGGATGCGGGCCCTTCAGTGGTGACCACAGGACTGCTCGTGCCACCAGGGTATAACTGCCTCTCGTGAGGCGTGACGTCCGCTGCACTCGGCCCTGACCTGCAGGAGGAGGCAGTGCCCCGGGCTCTCCGTGCGGAACGGATGTTGTGCAGAATAAAGTGACACCTTGACTTGCTCGTTAAATAGCTTCGAAATAGGGTATCGGTGCCTTATTGTGGTTAAAGAATCTCCCAAAGCCACCACCCTCCTGGGACCATATTTCCACAGGGTTTTCCCACGTGGCCTTTGGAGTCGCTCGAGGCCGTGGCTGTATCCTGCCTGCAGGCTCCACGTGCCCAAGTGGGTGACCCTGGGGGGCTGTTGCGTGAGGACCCCTCTCATTGTAGCGAAGAAAATCGTGGCGGGGGCTTCCGTGGCGCCCACACAGCTCACAAGTGAGGTCCCCCGGAAGCAGCGTCACCTGCAGGCGAGACTGAGCAGCCGCGTGTGGAAGGGCCCGCGCTGCTGGCCGAAGCCTCACGCGGAGGGTATTAGCACAGACCCCGACGGAGGCGGCAGTACTCTGCAGTGTGGCTTCCCCCGCTCCCTCCCAGTTGCAGAAAATATTTGAGATCGCTTTTGCCATATTTTCTTGTATTCTACAGAAAATGGTTGAGCTTAAATCATTGTTCATTACTTCCTGCAGAATCTAAGATCTGAGATCTTGGAGAATAAAACCACTCCTCCACAAACACAGGAAAGGATGTGGTGGGTACCTTGTGTCCGCCCCTCTCGAGGCAGCTGCTCGAAGGCCCGGGCTGGGTTTGGTTCCCTTGCTTGTAATCCTGCCTCGCAGCCTGCCTGGGGCAGAACAGGTGCCCCACAAAGACCTGAAATGAATGGAATCTCCCTATCTGATCATTCCTGTATAATATTTATAAAAATGAATGTATAAAAACATGAGGTGTTTTATTCCGCTTCCTATTAAAATATTGTTTCCTATACTTTGCATAAGACATTTTCCACGGAAAGTGGTTTCGGTTATGATGGACTTCACTTGATTCCAGCAAAATGTGTTCAAGCAGTTTTCTCTCTCGTTGCATGCCAGCCGTGAAGGAACGCTGAGCGGTGCTCACACGTTCTCATTCTGTGGTAAGCTTCCAATGATCTCTGGATTCTACTATTGTTAGACTTTATTCCTATTTTTAAAAGAAGGGTATCTGAGCAGATGGAAAGCATAGAAAGAAAGAACGATACGCTGCCCCTGATTTACAAGACGAGATTTAGAGATCGCAGAAGTGGTACTAGTTTACACGGTCGAGTGCCCTTGCTGTGACTGGTAACACTGACATCTGCTCCTTCAGAAACCTCTTTATTTGTGGGACCGCCTGTGTTTCCTGTCCGTTTTCAAGAGTGTCATCGGAGGCAGGATCCTTCTTGATAGGCCAAGATTTCCATCACAGATTCTGTTGTTTTGAAAACGTTCTCTCTCCATTCCTTGCCCTCCTCTGACCTCCTCCCCCCCCCACACACACACTCACAGACACACACACAGGCACACACTGTCACAGACACGCACACACGCACACTCACAGACACACAGGCACACACACGGTCACAGACACGCACACACTCACACACACGGTCACAGACACGCACACACGCGCACTCACACACACAGGCACACACACGGTCACAGACATGCACACACTCACACACACACGGTCACAGACACGCACACACGCACACTCACAGACACACAGGCACACACACGGTCACAGACGCACACACTCACACACACATGGTCACAGACACGCACACACGCACACACACACACACAGGCACACACACGGTCACAGACACGCACACACTCACACACACGGTCACAGACACGCACACACGCACACTCACAGACACACACACAGGCACACACTGTCACAGACACGCACACACGCACACTCACAGACACACAGGCACACACACGGTCACAGACACACACACACGCACACACACACGGTCACAGACACGCACACACGCACACTCACACACACAGGCACACACACGGTCACAGACACGCACACTCACACACTCACAGACACACAGGCACACACACAGTCACAGACATGCACACACGCACACTCACACACGGTCACAGACACGCACACACGCACACTCACACACACACAGGCACACACACGGTCACAGACACGCACACACGCACACTCACACACACAGGCACACACACGGTCACAGACATGCACACTCACACACTCACAGACACACAGGCACACACACAGTCACAGACACACACGCAAACTCACAGGCACACACATGGTCACAGACATGCACACACGCACACTCACAGACCCACACAGGCACACACACGGTCACAGACACGAACACACGCACACTCACAGACCCACACAGGCACACACACGGTCACAGACACGCACACACGCACACTCACAGACCCACACAGGCACACACACAGTCACAGACACGCACACACGCACACTCACACACACACACACAGGCACACACACGGTCACAGACACGCACACACGCATACTCACACACACACAGGCACACACACGGTCACAGACACGCACACACGCACACTCACAGGCACACACATGGTCACAGACACGCACACACACACACACACAGGCACGCACACGGTCACAGACACGCACACACGCACACTCACACACACGGTCACAGACACACACACACTCACACACACACACACGGTCACAGACACGCACACACGCACACTCACACACACAGGCACACACACGGTCACAGACACGCACACACGCACACTTACAGGCACACATATGGTCACAGACATGCACACACGCACACTCACAGACCCACACAGGCACACACACAGTCACAGACATGCACACACGCACACTCACGGACCCACACAGGCACACACACAGTCACAGACACGTACACACGCACACTCACACACACACAGGCACACACACGGTCACAGACACGCACACATGCACACTCACAGACACACACATGGTCACAGACGCACACACACACTCACAGGCATCAGGAACGGCTCACTTTCTCGTGACTCATCTTTGGTTTTAAACGTGTGTACAGTTGACTGAACGCTTCGTAGGCAGAGGGGCTGATGGTGACTGTGGGGAATCTCTGCGAAGGAAGGAGGACGGTCCTGCAGGGCCTTCATGTCCTCCGAGTGCCACTTCCTTTCCTCCCGGGTTCAGAGCACAGATGCAGGCGTCCGGTCTGTCCTCAGCTGCTGGCTCTCCCGGGGGAGCGGGCTGCCCGGGTGAGGCCTGGGAGGCAGGTCGCATGCCTGGCGGGGACTGCAGCCTCGCCTCCTGGCCACCCTGTCACCGCGTCCACGCAGTCCCCACGCTCAGCCCAGGCGTGGCAGTGGCATCTCCATCCTGCGCCCCGGCACAGAGGCAGAGATCAGAATCCTGGCTTCACGGTTTCATGTGTTTTTTCTTATAGTGTCTCCTGTGGGTCAAGAATTACTTGCTGATTTTCACTGGATCTTAAATTTCAAGTTTGAAAACAAAATGCAAAGCACTTTCACTGGATCTTTTATTTTTAAAGCCCTGAAGGTTATCCTCTTGTGTTTGTGTAGTGCTTTATCATTTACATCTTTGGATTTGATTCTCCCGACAAATGTCAGACCATGGTTAGGAGAGCAGGAATTATTATTTGCATGTTTCACAGGAAAAGGCTGGGTTTGCAGGGAGGTGCCCTGGCCTGCAGGCCTGTCTTCGAATGGCAAGTTCCAGCCAGGCCCCTGACTGTGACCCCACGGCGTTTCAGGGCTGGTTCTTGGTAGGTTTAATCCTTCTTGTGAGAGGTAAAAGCCATTGTTTTCACTGACCTCCAGCGTTGACCCTCACCGGGAATTAGCGATGAACCGGCATCTGTGCCGCTGGCTTTAGGGCCTCCCCTCTCCCTGCGAGACGGAGCCCAGCCGAGGAGCTTTCTTAGGAAGAAGCTGCAACATCCGAGGAGCCAGAGTGAAAGGCCAGTTCCCACGTTCCGAGCAGAGACGTCTGCTGCAGTGGGTATTGCTTTAATAGTTGTACAATCATGTAATTTGGAGAAGGTATCAACTCTGTACAGGAAATACAGGTTTAACAGAAATCATTTCATTTGATCCTTATCTTCAAGAAACCTGAAGTGAGAAGTTGTCAGAAAGGGCCTCGGTGGCTTGAATTCCATTGTCCGCTGTCAGCAGTGGCTGAAAGCCTCATTGTAGTGACCTGTCTGCTGGAGGCTCTGGGAACCCAAGTGTCAGCGCGTGGCCTGGCCAAGTGAGTCACCTGCTGAAACGAGCCCTGAGGAGCGCCTGGTTTGCGTGCTTAACTGCGTGGTGCTGGGCTCGGACCTCGGGAGGCTTGTGGGTGACGTTCCCCGGGGGTCTTTCCTGGCTCGCAGGGCGCTGACCTTGCCCTCCTCCCCTGGGCCCCGCCCCGCCCGCCTCTCTCGGTGGGGGGAGGGGATCTGAGCCCTCCAGGGAGCCTCTGTGATGGGTCCCCAGCATCTGGAGCGCGAGGCCCTGGCTCTGCGCCCCAAGGCCTCTTGCAGCAGCCACTGGGGCGGCAGGAGGCTCAGGTCCCGCCTGCACTTGGCCTCACTGGGCACACACGAGCCTCCTTCTCCCGCCCAGAGGGGCTGCCGGCCTCCCCTCCTGCCCCCGGCAGCCAAAGCCTCCTGGTGGGGAAGGGCTGCTTTCTGTGGAAACCGTGGCAGTCACGTGAGCTTGTGTCCAGCGGGGAAACGGCGGGCTTGGGGGGTGGCCGGAGATGAGACAGTTCAGTCTCCATGTGACTCCGGGCCCCTGTGGTCTTCCCGCCGTGGCCCCCGTGGCTTCCAGCGGATCACGTGGCCAACAAGCGTGCTACCTGACACCTCTCCGTCCACGTGGAGATGGTTGCCTGGTGTCCCCCGGGGGCTTCCCCATCACTTAGGAATCAAGCTCAGTTGCAAGTGTCGGGGGCCTGCGGGGCTTCCTCTCTCCTCACAGCCGGGAGTCCATGCTGCTCTGATGTCTCTCTCGTGACCCCAGGGTGGCAGCGTCCCCCCCCCCCCCCGCCACAGTCTGTGCCCTCGCCGGGAAGAAGAGAAGGCCACGGACCCCTGGGTGCGCCCTGGCCTGCGGCTGCCCTGCTCTGCAAGGGCTCATGGGGCCAGGTTTTCACTTCCTAAGACTCTCTGGTCGAAGATGGGAAGTGATGCTGCCGGAGGCACCTGCCTGCTCCCCGCGGTGTTGGCAGGAGGCCTGGCTCTGCACTGGCCCCGGCACAAGGCTCTCGGCCCTGCCTACCCCCCAGGCCCCTGTCCGTGCCACCCTCCCCCGACCCGTGTCTGGTGCCACCCTCTCCCGGACCCATGTTCGGTGCCGCCCCGTGTGGGCTTCGTGGGGTCGTGGCAGCGGTGTAAAGTGGACAGGCCGGCAGCCAGGTGCAGACTGTCTGGGGCTCCTTCAGCCTTGGATTTATAAGTTCATTGTTTTGCCCTTTTGGTAAGTCATAGGTGCACAGACAACACAAATCCCGCGACTGGCCTCTCAGCTGGGCAGCTCTGCCTGCTGAAGGACTGCGGGTAGCTCTCTGCCCATCAAGAACAGTTTGGGTCTCCGGCTTGGACCTACTGTGTTATCTTTCCTTCCCTCTCCCCCATGAGCGTCCACCGGGGTCGCCAGGAACACCCTGCAAAGCTCTGCTTCTCTTATTTACACGACTCTCCCCGTTAGCTTTCCGCGTTACCATATCTGCATGTTTGTGTCTGACCTATTATTGCTTTTTCTGTTTTTATAAAGAAAAAGTGCCTCCTCGGCAGACCCGTCCGGCTTCGTTTCCCGTGCCTCCGCGGCCTGCGGTCACACATCACCTGGCAGCTCAAAAACACAAGCTGTGCAGAGAGGAAGACCCTCAGGGCATTTTTCTCTGTAATCTTTGTCGGTGGCGTGTTTATCAACCAGTGGGCACTGCTTTTCACAAATTTTACTGCATAAGATAGATTGAAAGTGCTTCATGTAGCGCCCAGCACGTGGGCAGGACTCGAGGGTCCGCCCTCTCCAGAATTCTTCACGTTACATCTCTTTAGTGGTTGGGAATGTGCACACGAGGGGAGCAGGATAGGGAGCCTCGGACGTGGGGTTTTTAGGAGGCGCCGGGAGGCGCTGATGGAAACGCGGCCCGGGAGTGGACTCTGTGCGGTGCTGCGCCCGGCCGTGCTGAGCCGGGGTGCGGCCGCGCGAAGGTGCTCACAGGTGGAAGGGTGCTCGGGTTCAGTCTCAAGAGGAGAAACGTTAAAAATCGAGGCCAGTGAAAGGTGATGAGGAACACTGAAGTCCTGGAATGGATCCGTTTATGCTGCAAGTCCGAGTGGGTACCGCTGTCCCTTGCACGTGTGGCATCACGCTTTCTCTGCTGTAACTCTGCTCCCTGGAAAACGAGCCCTGCGACGGGGAGGGTGTGTCACGCTCCTGCTGGGCTTATTCGTCGGGCGAGCTCCGCAGTTGTCTTTAAATGGCGTAAAGAACAGGCACCAGGAAATAAAAATATAAAGGTTTGGGTTTGGGGTGGGGTTTTTTTTTTTGCCATTTTCCCTTATTTGACAGATGACTGAATAGACAGTTAGCAGAGTAGTGACCGTTTCTGTCTCTTTGTGCGTAAGGATTTATTTTGGGATGGGAAACATTCCCCAGACCCAGAGGGTGTACTTCCTGTGCCAGTTTTCATTTGAGAAGAATTGCTTTTCCATGGTCGGTGCTTGGGGACGCGGCCTCGTTCCACACCCAGGGTTGAGTCCAAAGACAGAGCGGCCAGCCTTTCTGACGGGCCGTCTCGGGGAGACGTCGCGGTGCCCCGGAGCAGCCTCCCGACCCTGGGTACTCGAGTCTGTACGTAGCAAGAGCTTACGACTTTCAGAGACGTTACCCTTGCGTGGCCCCTCTATTACCCAGATCAAACATGTGACGTGCACGGCTGTTTTCTCTGTGTTAGACATGAACTAGACCTTCACTGTGTCCCTGCCTGCAGAGTCCAGGCTCTGGGAACACACAGTGCGCTGGACCACCTCGAAGGAGGTGCTTCTGTCACTGGGATGAATAAATAAGCCAGACCATCTTCACGCAGGGATCCGTCACCACAAGTCATAAACGTTGTGGAACAGTTCTAGGTGCCGGTTCACGTAGGGAGCTTTTCTGTGGTAAAATTAATCAGTTGCCCTTTCTCCAGAGTTATCAGTGATTTTTCTTGAAAGCACAATACCAATTTTCCATAGCAATTTTTAAAAGCTAATACTCAATTACTCAGAGAAATACTTCTCTCGCATTTCCCAGAGGCCAGTAACCTTGTGGCGCTGCTTCTATGAAAATGAAGTACGTGCTCGTGGACTCGCCCATAAGCGGCGCCTGCAGCCTCGCGCCGGTGCCCGGTGAGCTCCCGGCCGCCTGCCCGCCTGCCGGCGCGGTCCTGGTCCCCAGCCTTGTGCCTCCGCCTCCAGCCGCGGAGCCTCAGCCGCCTCCCGGCCACCCCGAGCTTCATGGTTTCATCTTCAGAGGGAGGGGCTGGAGTCGCGTGTCCTGTAAGATTCGGAATCTGCGGAGATGACCCCAGCTTGATAAGCACTTCTCCCATAAGAGCCTAGTGAGCGTCTGGTGTAAAAGGTGTGTTGTTTTTAGTGATGCCGAGTATGCTTTTGTGTTTTGAGATTGCGAAATCCCTAAAGGAAACACATAATTTATACAGCCCAGTGTCATCTTTTCTTCACTTTTCATGAGTTATTCTAGACTAATTTAAGCTAGCATTTATTTCTTTTTCCACACCAGGATGAGAGATGCTATAGAGCGTGACTATCCAATAGAAATAACTGAATAGCAATGATAATGTGAGCCACGCGTGCAAGCCATTTAATTGTATGTAATTTTAAAATTTTCTAGTAGCCACACTTGAGAAAGTGAAAACAAACAGGGGAAATTAATTTTAATGTTTTATCTAACCCATTATATTCAAAATACCATTTAAGTGTGTTATCAAGACATTTTACGTTCTTTATTTTTTTCTGCACTGAGTCTTCACAACCCCGTATACGTGTCACACGGTACAGATGGGCCGCGTTTGGGTCGCACCTGGAGCCAAGCCCGCCGCAGCGAGCACCGCGCTGGGGACCCTGCAGATGCGTGGACTGAGGGCCTGCCTTCACACGCGTGGGGCTGCACATTCTGACACCCGCTCTCACATCTGTGGAGTCCCAAAGACGGGCATCCGTGAGGCAGGGACGCCTGGGTGCTTGTGTGATGCTGTAGTTTGGGATGCGTGGTAGTGATTGTGTGGCTTGACGGTCGGTGGCCTGTCCTTGTCCCACCGAGGCGCAGATGGGGCCACGGCCAGGCTGCCCCTGCTGCTGAAGGGACAAGCCCAAGCCTGCTTTCCGTCTTTTCCCAGAGCGAGAGGTTTTGACGCAGCTGCAGCCCGCACCAGCAAGCCCACAGGTGCACAACTGCAACTTCTCGGGGCAGCAGCCACACAAGGGTCCCCGTGAGGGCACCAGTGAAAAGGAGGGCCGCTCAAGAATTAGAGTAGATCCTTTTGCATCCAGAGAATCCCAGAATGTTTTAAGTAAAGGACCTTAGAAAGAATGTAGCTGCTGACACGGGATCGACCATAAGAACCGAGTACGTATCTTTGGGTCTCTGATTTAGACCAGACAGATTCATCGTGACTCTGTTCTTGCAGACAGGTAGTTCAGAGGTAGGCGGGATCTCGGTGGTCAAGGGGAATTCCGGGCTAACTTAATTTACTTTACTTAAGTGCTGTGACTTCAGTCTAAGAATCCATGTAACGGAGAACGTTTTAGCTGCGCCTTTCTGTACGGTTCTGAAGACGGCCAAACTCCGCTAGGTACAGACTCCAGGCATCTGTTTTCAGGGAACGTTGTAAGCTCGTGGTGTGCTCTCTTTGTTCTTAGGGGCAGCGACACAAACAAATTAAACGCTTGTGACTCCACAGGTGTGACCGATAATCCTAGGTTTTCAGTGAATCCGTGTCATTCTGTCCATTTACACAGTATCTTTAGTGGTAAGGATCTCAAGCCATCTTGGGGAAGAAATTGGTATAGTTTCCCTAATTACAGAGATGTGGATGTTTTAACCCCCTGGGGCCAAAGTGGCAAGCCTTTAGGGTCAGCCAGGAGTCTGGGGGCAAGTCTGGGATTTTAACCCAGGACTCCTGATTCTCGGATTCCTGCTCTCAATTTTAGTTACTTAAAAACGTGAAGCAACAGGGTAGCGCAGCCCACTCCAGTACACGCCCAACCACGTGAGAGCAAACATCCACCGCAAAGCGCCCCCGCTCCGTCCCCGTCCTGCAGCCTCAGAGCCGAGGGGCAGATGTTTCACGCTTTGCCGAGAGCTTGTGGGAGGGTCGGAGTGGTGACCAGGAGAAGCGGGTCTGGCGGGGGAGATGCGGCTGGACACGGGGTTTACCCTCCAGGACACCTGCTGCTTCCTGGGTGGGTGTGTCAGCTGGGTGATGACATCAAAATGTCACAGTCTTTATTGACGGTTATGTCAGAACTCAAATTACATGTATCTCACAGAAACCTTTTCATTCCAATAAATATTTTTTACCAAAAGAAAATGAGAAGAAAACTGGTCAACTCACCCACTGCTTGGCAAAGGGAAGCCTTAGATGAAACTTGTGAGAGATATAAGAAAAGGAATGTATAAAAAATGATATTGTTCTTTTATTGATGGGGAGTGTCTCTAATGTATAGGCATACAAATTTTGTTTTGTTTTTAAAAAATTTTATTGCAATATAGTTGATTTACAATGTTCTGTTACTTTCTGCCCTACAGCAAAGTGAGTCAGTTGTAGATATGGGGGAAGAGGGGAGGGATAGATAGGAGATTGGGGTCAACATATGCGCCCTACTACATATAAAATAGGTAACCAACAAGGACCAACTGTGCAGCACAGGAACTATACTCAGCACTCTGTAACTACCTATATGGGAGTAGAATCTAAAAACGAGTGGATAAATGTGTATGTATAACTGATTCACGTTGCTGTACATTGTGTATACAACGTATTATTTATAACTACATTTTAATTTAAAATTTAGGTTGTGTTTCTTTAAGTGTACATCCCCTGAGACCACGCTGGCTCACAGGGGAGGCAGGCTTTCACGTTTGTCCTGTGACTGGTCTGCTTTGTACACGGGAGCAAGTCGCGGACATCTGCTCTATGAGATTGCTGGGCTGCTCATCTGGGAAAATACAGACACCACGTCCTATAAGAAAAGTGTTCTAGTTTAAAGCCTCCTTCAAGGTGGACCATTTCTGGGAGAGTTTGTTTTACTTCCCTCATTTCATCACTGTATGGTCCAAAGTATGTATTCAGTCTTGATTTCTTTTTTTAAATTTACGTTACTGAAGTACAGTTGATTTACACTGTTGTGTTGGTTTCTGCTGTATAGCAGAGTGACAGTTTTATACACATATATACACATTCGTGTTCATATTCGTTTCCATTACGGTTTATCACAGGATACTGAAGATAGTTCCCTGTGCTAGGACCTTATTATTTATTCACAGCTTTTAGTTTCTTAAACAAAACTTAAAAAATATTTTTAGACCGTTCTCTCTGTTCATAGGTCACAACACACGGCTTTTTGCCAGATTTGTTTGTTCAGTTCTGCTAAAATTCAGTGTTGGAAACTGGTGCGTGGGCCCGTGTGGCCCTTGACCTGCCGTCTCCCCACAGCCCCCATCCTACGGAGCTTTAGGACGTCGGGGTGCGTGTGTGTGTGTGGGGGGGCGGTTACAGGGAATGCAGCCGCACAGAGCATCCTCCCCTGGAAGCCCACCTCAGACGCGAGAGAAACCACGTGATCCGCAGGAGACGCTGCTGGGTGGGCTCACGGCCCGGGCGGCGGCCCCCCCCAGCCTCATCTTCCTGCTCACAAGGGACAGGGACAGCGAGGCTTGCGACCGCTTTTCTGCACGTCCGAGCCCCCCGTCCGGTCAGGCCGAGGGGCGCGGCGCTCCGCCCCGCCCCGCCCGCTGTCCAGGTGCGGCCGCAGGGCGCGTGCGCGGCCGGCCAGGGGCGCTCGGCTGTCCCCGGCCACGTGGGGCTGGGCACACGCGAGACCAGCCACAGGGGCCTTGCGGCCACGCTGCAGGCAGCCCGGGCCCGGAGCCCGCGGGCCTGCCGGGGAGCCTGGGCCTGCTGCCTGTGGGAGGGGGGAGATGCAAATACAGGGCGGGGTGGGGGGGGCAGGAGACCTGGGATGTGCGCACCCGGCAGGCGCGCACCCGCCGTGCCCACGGCTCAGGGCCCCGCAGCACGTGCAGCATCGCTCAGCCGGGCTGCTCAAGCCCAGCTGCCTCCGCGTCTTCGAGAAACTAGGTCACAGAGACGTGAAAACTTGGATTCTCCACATCCGTGAAGAGATGTCTTCAGATAACTTTGACTTCAAAATTTTTTTTAAGTCTAAGAATTAGAATAGGCTTTCCTGACAAAACACATGCATCTCTGACTGCTTAACTGGCAGCAGTTCGGGTTCTGCTTTGTCCTAAACCGGACAGCGGTTGCAGGTGAAGAGGCTGTGTCTTTGGGAACAGCGTCTGCAGGCAGCCCGGTGAGGACGCGGCTGTGCGCGCTTTCCATTCTGGGGAGGGTGACGGGGGCGCTCGCAGCCCCGGCGGTGCAGCTCCTGCACACGGGCGCCCGCACACCCCCGGGGGGCCCTGCTCACCACCCACACCCGGAGCTGTGCACAGGTGCTGTGGGCAGGTGCGCAGGTGAGCATCTGTCCTCCTGTGTCCCGCGTCCGGCAGCACCACACCTTGCCTTCAGCGCCAGGAGTGCCCAGGTCCAACGTGGGGAGCTGGACCACAGCCTTGCAGAATGAGCCTTTTATCCCCGTTTTGCCTTGAAGAAAAGGAGGCGTAATTTGCCCAAGTAGCTTGCCCGGAGGTGCCGCCCTGGGGTCTGAGGTCAGGGGTCACGTGCGGGCCTGCCCACGCTCAGGCCGGGCCACCTCCGCCTCCCGTGCCCGTGTCCCCTCTCCTCTGCTTCCAGCCCAGCTTCCTACCGTCGTCTGCCCTCGGGACTAGCTTTGCCTCCGACGGGGATGGGTTTTTGACACTTTTCGTTTGCCAGCCGCCGTCCCTGTGACTCTCGGGCAGGACCGGGCTCTCGGGCTGCCGCCCTCGGGGGGAGCAGTGCCCCCAGCAGTCTGAGGCAGCCGGCCTGGGCCGGGCACCACGCGGGGCGGGGCTGGCGCGGGTACACCCTGCTTTGGCGGGGGGGCACTGTGCTGACGTGTTTGCAGTGCCCAGAGCACCGTGTCAAGGCCTCAGCCAGGGGAGGCCCCCCCAGGACAGATGCGGATTCATTCCTTGTCCTTGCTCACCCTTTGTCTTGGTTCCATCAAAGCACTGTGCCTTCTTCGGCGCGGGAAACCTGCCCTTCCTTCATCAGCCAGAAGCTGACCGGGGAGTCATCCCCAGGCTTCGCCTGCAGGTGGGAGGGAAGGAGGGCCGGGCGGCGGCTCCCTGGCCAAGCGGCCCGCGGGGAGCCCTCCTCTTCCCGGAGGTGAGGTCTGGGCCCCCTAGGCGGCTGCCTTCCGCCAGCTCTTTCAGGATCCCTTGTCTCTCTTCCGCAACGGTTTGTTTTGTTTTGTACAACTTTACGTTGTTTGACTCTTAGATTTTTTGAAAATGGCTTTCTTGAGGCAGTTCCCCTCTGTGCCATGTGTCCCGCGGCCTCGGAAGTCTGGAGGGCCTGTCCTCCCGTCACGTGCTCTGCGCTCAACAGCGCGTTTCTGTTCTGAGCCTGCCCTGCTCCCCAAAGCTGAAATAAATCAAAGTTGGTGGAGACTCAGTCGCAATAAATCAAGGCCTGTCCAGAACTGGAGCCTGCCCAGTCGAAATGTCACAGCTTGGCTTTCACTGAGGATTAATTAAAGGCCTGATATAAAGCCCAGATGTGCTTCAGGAGAGCAGCGAGCTGCCCGGTGGCTGCGTCTCCCTGGGTTTCCGCCCACCCAAGAACTCGCTGGAGGAGGACGGGAACGGCATCCAAGGTTGGGAGGGCACGCGGGGGGAGGCGCCCATCGGCACATCTGAGTGGCCTTTATCTGGTTTGGAGGAAACAAGACAAGCTTTCCAACAAGGAGCACATTCTCCCCGTGTCAGGCTCTGTGTGTACAGCCTTTAAGTGGGAGGGAAATGCAGTAGCTCAGAAGTTGTGTTTTAATCGAGGAAGACAAAAGAAAATGGACCAAGTAAAGGTGATTTTGATGTTAAAAAAAAAGTTGCAGTGAAATCAGTGCCTGGTTCACGCTGGGCTTGTAAATGTTTCAGACCAAAGAAGCTGTGGGAGCCGCGTCCGGGGCGTGTGTGCTCGCAGCGAGTGGAATGCGGCGGGTTAGGGGTGGCTCCCAGGCCTCCTCCGTCCTGCGTGACTCTGTGGGACCGTCCGAAAGAGGGTGCTCGGTTAACTCCCCGCTGAGCCAGTCTACACGAGAGGGAACTGCAGTGCGAGCCAGTTCTCCACGTGTGCAAACAAAATGCTGCATTGGAAACAGGAAACAAGACATAGCTCATAACGTAAAACCGTGCACCATGGCCATGTCTTTGTATGACTTTAAACTTAATATTAACCACTGTAGAAATGTGATTCTGAAGTTGGAAAAAAAGAAACCATCAAAGACTAATAATAATTAAGTTTTTTTCCCACGGTAATATGTTCACTTTCCTTACGGAACATCTGAAAATTAGCTGTTTAGAAACTTCATAAACAACACAGTGAATCTCCCGATTGCTGTACAATCTATAATAAATAGATAATTGGTGCTAAAAATTAGAATACTCTGATAGGAAAAATGAGGCTCTTTGTGACTCAGATAACGTGCTGTTTTTTATAGCATATCTTTATGTTAATATTGTTTTTATCAATGGAAAGTTCAGCTTTTCCCAGAATGCCTAATTTTCTCACAATGCTATATTGATGTTTACATTCTGGACGTTTTGTTTTTGTGAACTTAAATAATGAAATAGGATATATGTTAAACAAATTCCAGAGAAAGTGTGATTTCAACTGAAATGATCTGAATGTTTTTATATCTGTTATTTGACCCAGGTATTTAAGTATACAACCATATCCAATTGTAAGGATTTTTTTTAGCCTAATGAATGTTTAATAGCCACATTATAAGTGGTCATATATGGCTTCTTAGTATTCTATAATCTGATTTAGAGAAATAAATCTATAATTTATTCTATAATCTGATTATGGCTTAAGTAGCAATTTAAATAGACTTTTTTTTAGCCTACCTGTGCAATTTCTCAGAAATACCAATTTTAGCTGTTTTCCAGGTGATCAAGCTCTGTATTTCTGTCGAGGTTATTGGGGACTGGTAGGTCACGTGGGGTTATCATGGCTCTAGCCGCATGATGCTTGGTTTTCTAAGGCTTTCCTCAAGGACCCTTGACTTATTTTAGTCAATTATCTGGGAAAATTAGTGTGCTGCAAACTTACATTTCCATCGGTCCAGATGACTGACATTTTCAGAAGGATTGCCACTTCGTGGTTTCTTGCTTAGTCCATGAGTAACTTTAATGTTTACCGTTGCTTCTTGTCCTGCTTTTAAATTTCTCTAGCTCTGCGCAAGGTTGAGAGGCCCCAGTCAGTACCTCTGGAGTGAAAGCTGGGTTTTAAGAGTCAGGGAATTTAGAGAAATAAACCCTCCTTTTGTGCATCTTGAATACCCCACATCCTCAACACTCAGCCTGCAGGCTCATTACCTGCTTCTGGAACTTGGGGTCAGTCGGCCGCTGGCATGTGACATAGCATGTGACATCATGAAGGGACTTTCCCCAGAGTTCCCGATCCTCTGGGCTCTTCTTTTATGTTTCAGCTTGGAGTGTTTTCACCTTTGTGTAAGAGCGCACGCTTTTACCTGGGGACTATCGTCTTCCCACCCGCAGCAGCCCCCTTCCCTGACTAAGCCTCCGTGGCAGTGATCTCCGTGGCAGTGATCTGTTACTTAGCTGTTTATGTGTCTCTCTCCAGGCAGATTCGAATTCCTGGAGGGTGAAAATGGTGTGTTTCCTTTGGTTTCTGCAGCCTCTAAGTGATGAGTGCGTGGTACGTGGTGGTGATGGGATAGGTGGGGCGGGCATGTGTCTCATCAGGGACATGTGATACGTGGTTGCCACACATACCAGAGGCCACGGCACATTTCTTGACAGCCCTTCAAAAGCTGCTATTGGAGAACGCCGCCCCCCGAGGGGAAGGGCACAGAATCTCCTGGTACGCAAAGTATTTGGGGAAGATGCAGCAGTGCTTTCTGCTCGGATGACTTCATTTTTGGAGACAGTAACCGATGGTCGTCAACGGATCTGAAAAAGTTACTGCGATTCCCCCAATTAGGTGGCCTGGCTCCTAGAATAATCTTATTCATTATGTATTTTTCCTTCTCTATTTCTAAATGATGGAGGCGAACGGCAGGTGTAGCAAACGCTGTCGTGCGTGTGTGCTCCGTCACAGTCACACCACCAGTGCCAGCAAGGACGCCTCGTTACCAGGCCCCAGTATTAGCGCTATTAAGATGCAGAGCAGATGGACGAAGAGCTTGCTGCAGTCAAACATCACAATTATTTTCCTCAGTTGGGATGGGACGTGTACCTTACTCCGTCTGCAGCCCGCGGACTGGGCGGTGGGTGGACTCCAGGCCTGGGGCTGCGGCTGGGGTGGGAGCAGAGACCCAGGAGCCTCCAGCTCTCCTGGAAACCGTGTCAGCTCGCAGGACCTGCTTGCTTCCGGCCTCGCTGTGTTTTTGATTCCTTGCTCGTTAAACGTGTGGGGAGATGGTTCAGGAAGGAAGAAGAAGTCACAGCACAGCCCAGCCGGCTCCCTGGTGTAGGAGTGTGTGATGCGTACAGCAGATGGGTGTGCGTCGGAAACACTCTGCAAGTGACAGGAGCCCGGAGTGCTGTTTTGAAGTAGCCTCTGTCTCAACGTATGACATTTTAGACGAGAAGGTTCACGTAGAAATCGTCTGCTCTGATTAGACACGGGAACGAAGACCAGAAGTCAGGGATGTGTCCGGCGTCCTCCAGCCAGAGCTGTTCGCCCCCTTGGCTGCTGTTTTTTCTTTCCGCTGTTGTCTCATATTGTTGCGTTATTTTAAAGATTCGTAAAACTTGATGATTAGTTTCTGAAAACACATTTATCCATCTGCTTATGTGTCCTTTTTAACCTGTATATTATACTTCAGGATAAATTAGCTTTAAATTTGATATCATACGTAGCAGCATGGGTTCTTTCTGAACATATTTTTAATGATAACAAATGCTTAGCTCTTAAATCCAAGGGCGTTGTTATAAAAAAGATGGGTGGGGTTGCTGCTCTGCGACGTGCTGAGGTATCAGGCGGGTTTCTCCGTGTTCCTTGTAGGCTGCACGTGATGGAGGCCTGAGATGCTTCAGTGAGTGGGCACCCACTGCATCTGCTCGGGAAGCGCCTTCCCGGGGGGTGGGCGTCCCCCCGTGTCAGACCCTAAGGGGGTCGCCCTCTCGCGGCAGCCCCTCCTCCGGCACCGGGGAGCTGCTCCTCACCATCCCCCTTCCCAGGGAAGGGACAGTGCGTGTGGAAGACAGGGGGCTGACACCTGGAAGGTTAGCCCCCTGGTGTGGGTGGCTGTGCGGGCGGCCCGTCACGGGCGGCCGTGTTCTCTGCGGCCAGGTCCCAGCCGACGTGCCTTCAGTTAAGATCAGGTCCTGCTGACGGAGCAGTCTGAGTAAGATTCTGCCGAAGCCGTGGCGGATGGTTCTTTGGCTTTGAAACTTAGTAATTTTTATAGTAAACGTATTAAAACGTGTGCTTTTTCGCATCGTTTCCTGGAATGGGCCAAGGGGATGTTCTCCTGGTTCCTTGCGGCCTTCGCACGGGGCTTTCTTCGTGAAGGTCGTCTCTCTCTGTAGCCGCTTTGCCGCCTGGAGAAAAGCTGCCAGTGCCCCCTTGCTCACGCTCCACGTGGCCGGGAATGCAGGAAGCGCGGTTTCCAGCGTCCTCCTCGTGACAAAGTTAGGGATTGTTAAGTGTTCTAGTTCACAGGGATCGGGTGACAGCATTCAGGGAAGCAACAGCACTGGCCACATTTCCATCTGACAGGGCCGCTCCCAGCAGACGCCTCAGCAGCTCCGCAGGTGGGCGGCGGCGGGGCCGGGGGGACACCGAGGAAGCCTCCCCTCACGCGTTCCCCGCTGCCTCTCGGCCCCTCGGCAGAGACCAGCATGAGGGAGGAGGGATGAAGGATGAAGGACGTGCCCACTGACCGGGCGCCGGGACGGTCACCGTCTGCGTCCTCTTCTCTCGTGGCGGCTGTCACAGCTGTCACCCGCTGGCTCCTGAACCCCCAGCCCCCTTCCTGGCCCCTCCTGGGTGGCGTGCGTGTTTATTCAGGGAGTGGATGACGAGAGGTGAGGCTCCCGGAACCCTCCCCCTCCCCGCGGCTGCTCCGGCCCGCAGTCTGGAACCCGCGTGCGGGCGGCCTTCGTCCTGTTCTCCATCTACCTTGAGGGGGTGGTGCCGCCCTTCCTCCCGGCTCGGGGGTGGCTGTCGCTGGTCCCTCGGGGGGCCTGCTGTGGCCCCAGCGCGTGTGGACGCCGGGTCCACCTGTACTGAATGAACAGACAAGCCAGCACCCTCCGGACCAGGAGGGAGGGCGTTGTCGTTCTGCCGATTCGCAGGGCGGGAGGGGCCTCCGTGTGGACGGCGGGCGGGGGGCGGGGGTCAGGTGGTGGCGGGGTGGCCCGGCGGGGCCCCGGCTTCACGGCTGCGTCCCCACGCCTCCAGCCCGATGCCCGGCACGTGGCCCTTGCCAGGGGTGTAGCGAAGGAGGGAGACCGGAGCCCGCACGGGACGGAGGTCTGCTCGTCCTCTCAGCGGGCGTCTCGGTTTACTAACTGATCTGTGTGACGCGCTCACTTTCTAGGTGAAATGCAGTTGGGGGTGAAGGATACATCCGTGCCCCTGACCAGCGTGTGTGTTGCGACTGGGGAAATGACAGCTTCTGGTCGCGGTACGGCTCCGGCTCCTCGGAGCTCACGGCTGACGCGCTGCTCCGGTGGTCCTCGGGGAGCCTGCGGCGCGCCTGAGCTTGGAACCCACGGCTCCCCGGGGCCTGGCAGGAGGTCCCGCGTGCGGTGGCCCCAGGAGGGGGAGGGCAGGCGCTCTGCTCTCCTCAGGTGGGGCCGTTGTGCCCGCACTCCTGACCGCCCGTCTCAAGCAGGCCTTCTCCCTCAGGGTTCCCGGGGGCCCTGCTCCCCGGCTGCAGTGAACCCTCGTGACCAGTAAGCATCACAGACAGGGTAGACGGGGGGAGGGGTGCTCCCTCGGAGGAGAGAGCCCTCGCTCACCTCCTGCGCCTGCTCCAGCCCCGGGAAGTGGCGTCCGTTCCCTTTCTCCCCCCCCCACCCATGATGCTGACCGTGGCCGAGGCCCCTTGAGGGCGGGAGGTGATGTGTCCGCACAGAGACTGAACTAGGTCCTTTTTAATACGAACAGTTTAATTCAGAAGTTTCTTTCCTTTAGTAAGTCTTGTGCACAGAAGCAGGAGGGAAGGCCCCGAGGCCCTCCTCGTGGGGCAGGGCTGGCTGTGAGCCCCGAGCGGAACGGGAGGCAGAGGGCCACTGTCCGGGCAGGGTCCAGCCTGCGCACGGTATCAGACGTGCTCAGGTGTGAAGGCGCTGCGTCCCGGAGAAAGGCTGTCTGGCCGTCCCTGAGCGTTGCGTGGAGAACATATGTCCTGCCCTCGGTCCCTGTCTGGCTCTGGTAAGCTGTGTGCTGGGGGCCCACGGTTCCCCAGCGCTTTTTCGTCAGAAGCTGGAGCTTGGCATTTGACAGCACTGTCCACTCACAGTTGAATGAAAACTTCGAAAAATCTTTCTTTTTAAGCTATGTGAATTATTTGTATAGACTTAAAACTGTGTTCTGGGTGAGAGTGAAGAAAAATCACAGCAACTTAATTTATAAAAACGAGTACTTCTAAACATAGGGAGTAGAAGTTCCTCTGGCAAAAGGATGCCCCACAGGGCGGTTTGAAATCACAAGACCTCCAAGTGCCGTAAAAATGCAAAGCAACACCTTTTTGATTTATACACGTTTTGAAAGCACACATCCTTTGCCTTGCGTGATGTGTCAGAATTTCATGACGTTGAAAGCACCCCATTCTGATGTAAAAACATCTAGTTGCCTAAGAAAAGACGGCATCCTGGCATAGGAATTGCCTGGCAACCCTGCGCTCAGCACGCCAGCCCCGCGCTGCAGGCTTCCCCCGCGTGGATGGTCCTCCTGAACCCGTCTCCTGGAGTCATACCGTCTGCTAGCAAACCTGCTTTTGGTTTACTTTTTTGTAATTTGCCATGTTTGTCCCACAGCAAAAATGCACCTAAATTCTCACTCTGCAGTCACGTGACGGGGAAGGCGCCTCTCAACGAATATCCGAAAATTTACGTTTCTTTAATGCTCATCAGAAGATAAGCATGACAGATGCAAAATTGAGACCATAAAGGAGGTTTGGTTATATATGATTTTTAGGTGAGTTATTTTGATAAGTCACAGTAATTAAAAATGAGAAGTCCCCACATATATACTCCCTCCTTTTGTATAAAGTCATTTAGACGGTAGTACAGGTACACGGTACGTGATTCAAACAGCTTTCCGTTTATGTTGGTGTTTAGAAATTTGTTTTTTCTAAGATTTCCACGTTTAATGCTGATACTGGTTTTACTTTTTTTTAATTTTTTAATTTTTATTTTTTAAAGCTCTTTACTGGAGTATAATTGCTTTACACTGTTGTGCCAATTTTTGAGGTACACCAAAGTGAGTCCGCTGTATTTATACATATATCCCCATATCCCCTCCCTCCCACGACTCCCTCTCACCCTCCCTGTCCCGGCCCTCTAAGGCATCACCCATCATCGAGTTGATCTCCCTGTGTTATGCGTCAACTTCCCACTAGCTATCTATTTTACGTTTGGTAGTGTATGTATGTCTGTGCTACTCTCTCACTTCATCCCAGCTTCCCCTTTGCCCCCTCTCAACCCTGTGTCCTCAAGTCCATTCTCTGCACCTGCATCTTTATTCTTGCTCTGTCACTGGGTTCATCAGTACCATTTTTTACTTCACTCTGTAGGACAGACTCTAAGTCCATCCACCTCACTACAGATTCCATCCACCTCACTACAGATAACTCAATTTCATTCCTTTTTATGGCTGAGTAATATTCCATTGTATATATGTGCCACATCTTCTTTATCCATTCATCTGTTGATGGGCATGTAGGTTGCTTCCACGTCCTAGCTGTTGTAAATAGTGCTGAAATGAATATTATGGTACATGTTTCTTTTTGGATTATGGTGTTCTCTGGGTATATGCCCAGGAGTGGGATTGCTGGATCATATGGTAGTTCTATTTTTAGTTTTTTAAGGAACCTCCAAACTGTTTTCTATAGTGGCTGTACCAACTTACATTCCCACCAACAGTGCAGGAGGGTTCCCTTTTCTCCACACCATCTCCAACATTTATTGTTTCTAGATGCTTTGATGATGGCTATTCTGACCGGAGTGAGGTGATACCTCACTGTGGCTTTGACTTGCATTTCTCTAATGATTAGTGATGTTGAGCATCTTTTCATGTGTTTGTTGGCCATCTGCATGTCTTCTTTGGAGAAATGTCTACTTAGGTCTTCAAGTCGAGCACATTCCCTCACCGTATTCTGAATACAGCTCCTTTTGAGCCTGGATAGGCTGTGATCTTCCACGTGGGTCAGGGAGAGTGATGTCAAGTACACTCAAGTCAGATGCTGTTTTAAAGTGAACGTATTATATGAAATGCACACAATTTTTGTGAAAATTCTAAACATGAAGCAGGCAGCTCAAAGAGAAAGGTATCTTCACTAAATCACCTTCCTTCTATGAGTACGTGCTGTTTTCAAAGAGTCAGGACTTGTCAACACTGTATTTTACGTTAATTCCTTCGTTTAATGTACACTAGATACTGCAACAATATTTTGTCTAGAGCAAAAAAAACCCATCCATGCTAAGTGACAGAGTTCTCAAAAACGAAAAGCAATGCAGCGGGAAAGACAGCTCACCTTTCCAGGGACGCACAGTTCTGTGTGGCAGATGGAAAGCGGGCTTAGTGGGGAGGAATCAGGCGGGAGTCAGCCCGGTACCGCCCTCAGACACTGCTGCACTCGCAGCCCGCGGAATGAAACCAGTGCCCCGCCAGCCTTACTGTGGCAACCTGCTGGAGGACCCGGGACCCCCCTGACCTTAGAGCAGGTTCGCAGTGTACCACCTTCAAGTGAATTCTAGAAGACATCGAATTCGTTAGTTATAGAGTCTGATGGAGAGAAAACATGCCTTTTGTTTGGAATGTACTTTGAGAGGATGTGATTTTTTAAATGTTTTGTAACTGTTAATAAATAAAATAAGTCCAGTCACCCTCCCAGCAAATATGTTTCGAATTCCTGTTGCTACGACCCCAGTGTCAGTGGGCGCTGGGGGCACGTTTGGGAAGAGTGTAAGACGTCACCCCAAACTCCACGGAGCTCAAAATCTTTTGCATAAAAATGTGATTTTTTTAAGATGTGTTTTTTTTTTTTTCATTCCCATATTGTTTCTCTCTAAAGCTTTTGGCAGAATAACAGTGTAGTGTCTGGTATATGTTTATTCCCTTACTAGATAGTAACAATCTTACTAGATTGTTTTGTGGAAACAAAACAATAGATGTAACATCTTACTTTCCACACAATAGAGGAAAGATTTAGGTGAAAATGAGATAAATGTGTGTTTTCACTTTGAAACTGTAAAGAAAGCACTAAGCAGTATGTAAGAATGTAATATATTCCCTTTTATTGCTTTAATATTATTGTTTTGATATTAAAATTTGATGATTATTTAAGGAAGGGCCATGTTCCACAGCAGGTGATTTTCATGGGACAGGAGTACACGCCTGTAAAACCCTTGGCTTGTAACTGGGTCGTTCCTCCGGGGGAGTCCCCACGGGCTTTTCTCGAAGTGGCAGGAAGATCAGATTAGAAGTGAGTAAAATATTATTGCAGTCAATTAAAGCATTAAGCTCAAAAATCGATCAGTAATTTTTCAAGAACATGATAGGTCCTGGTTTCTTTTTATTTCATTGAAGAAAAATGTGATAGCTGAGATGAAAAGCCATGTGTATTTTTGTGTCAGGTATTCCGTGATGAGTTAGTTAAAGATTTTCATCGCTGGGCTGACCCCTCGTCTCCCACCTGCAGATTGGCTGTCAGGATCGGCCTCCACCCTCTGACTCCCCGCAGCCCCCGCTCCAGAGCCTCCTGCTCCCCGGGGCTCCCCCCCAGCCTCCTCCTCCCCGGGGCCCCCCCCCAGCCTCCTTCCCGGGCTCCCCCCCAGCCTCCCCCTCCCCCGGGCTCCCCCCCCAGCCTCCCTGCTCCAGACCCGAAGGTCTCAGGTTTGCACGAGGTTCACGGCAGGTCAGATGTTCTCCATGACGTTTGCTAAAGGGCTGCTCGAGCTAATTTAATTCCCATATTCATTAATTCCTGCGTCCACCTTCGCCCCCTCTGCATAAACGGCCCTTCACATGAATCCAATTTCGCCTCAATGCACCTCATTCACAGGCCAGCTGTCCGGCCGCCCGGCTGCCTCAGGTTTCCCGATTTAGCTCTGGAAATGATTTCAGCATGGCAAAAACGTTTCTCCGGCCAATTTGGAAAACAGGGTTCAATTTGTGAGGAAGGCCCAAAATGGCAACTGGCCTTGGAAGCCAGGCAGGAGGAGGTGGGGCCGGCCGGGCGGGAAGGTGACGCGAGGCCTCTGCCGGCCTCTCCCCGGGAGCGCGTCCCAGGCCGGGCCCCCTCCTTACCCCGAGGTAGGATGGACGGGGTTGGGGAGTCAGGGTCTGGCCGCGCACTGAGTCTCCACGGGCTCCTGTCCGGTCTCGGGTGCAAGTGCAGCTCTGCTGTAAACAAGGCGGCGGGCCTGGCTGCCGTGCAGCGCGGGGCATGGTCACGTGTGTCGCCGGGCGCGGCCTGGCCTGGGGACGCCGGGCAGCTGCGCATGGGGCCCAGGTCTCAGCGGAGCGCGGGGGCATGCCTGCGCTTCCTCTCGGGGGGAGAGTAGCACTGCCCGGTCACAGACGCCCGTGGACCTCAGCCCCCTGCTCCGTGTGGCTGTTAGGTCCAAAAGCTGTCTGTGAGTTATTCCTGCAGGGCGTTAAAGCATGAACTAAAAGTGGATTTATTGTGGGCTTTGGTAAAAGATGTGTGATGGAAATGCACACGGGCAGATTCTAGGTTCAGAAAGCTGGCTGAGGTCAGAGGCTGTGGAGGACCACTTCTAGGTAACAGTGTGTGCGTCACTGCTTTTCTCTGTGGGCATGGACCGCAGTCTCTCTCAAGAGAGAAGAAATATTGCATTTAAATATGAGTGCAGCTTACTAGTACGTGCGGCTTAAGCTCTACTGTGTTGCTTCTGTTATATCGAATTCGTGATGTCAAAATAAGCACGTTTATTATTCATAGTTTTTCCTGCAGAGAACACTGGATTTTGAATAATTTCAAAAGCCTAATACCTTCAGAACTTAAGCATCGCCCGTAAAGATCTATATATTGTGTGTCGTTTAGACGTAAGTTTTGCCTGTTGATAGCCGGTTCACTCTGTGGGGCTCTTTGGTTTCACGGGCCGTTTCAGCATGTAGGTGAGACACTGATGCTATCACGTAACCTGTGACACCCATAGCATTTCCCAGGTTCAGGCTTCTCCTCTCTGCTGTCCTCGCCCAGAGGTTCTCTGCCTTCTGGCTGCAGGAGGATACCTTGGATGTTTTGTTAAAGCAAAGACTGGGGGCCCAGTCCCCCAAGTCTCTCACACAGCAGGTCCGAGTAGGTCCCGAGAATGTGCATTTTTAAACAATTTTGCAGGTGATTCTGCTGCGGTGCGTGAACCCGCCTCTGTGCCAGCCACTTACCTGACTCGAGACCCAGCAGCAAGGAAGCAGTAACCACGGCTTAGACACCAGCACTTCCGGGGCTCTCATGAAAAGCGTGGTGGCCGTCAATACTGTATCGTGCACCTGAAATTGGCAAAGAGGGTAGATCTTCAGAGATCTCACAATGAAAAGAAGAAAGAGAAGGGTAACTGTGAGGTGATGGACGTGGCGATTAGCTTGGTTGTGGGGTCATTTCACAGTGTCTACATGCATCAAAATACCAAGCGTGTACCTTAAATACATACAAGTTTTGTCAGTTATACCCCCAGTAAAGTGGAAAAAAATTAGCCTGTCTGGCTAAATTAGGAGCTCAAATATTTATATTAAGTTGCCCATTTCCCTAAAATAATCAGAAGCTTTCCAATCAGCCAGGAGTACCCCTAACATTTTTCCAAATTAGCAAAATCTTTTCTGGAAGTTGAGAGACAGGCTAAGGGTACCTGTGGACGACAGCCATTTCCAGCCCCCGCCCCGCACGTTAGGTGCCTTGCTTTGACCATCAGAGCGATGGTCGCTTGGACCAGAAAGGTCAGGCTGCCGGGCTGGACAGGACTCGCCGCTCAGCTGTGCTGAGGCCACAGTGGTGAGCAGTTGCTTTGGGACAGTGTCCGAGGGTGTGGAGGGCAGGGCGAGTGGGAAGGGTTTGCCGGAGTGGCGCACGTTGGTCAGCCTCCCCCGGTGTGTGGTCCCTGCTCTAGGTGGTAATAATAATGTCCACTTGCACGGTTTCCCTTAGGGTTATTTTGTAAGTATTATTGGAAATATAGCTGCTCAGTAATTGGTAAAGAACAAAGCCCTGGAATAGACTGTCATGGGTTCCAGTTCAGGGCACGTTCCTTGCCCTCTCTGTGCCTCTGTTTTTTCATCTGCGAGATGGGTATGACAGGGGTACTCGTTTCGTGTGATCCTTGTGATGCATAATGAGAAAACGCGTGTCTGTGCCCAGCCCAGCGCAGCGCGAGTGCTCGGTAATGTGAAGTGGCAGCAGTGGCCACTGCTGACACCACCACCCAGGGTAAAAACCTGAGAATAAGCAGAAGGAAAGAAGGACGCTTTCTCCAGTTCATGAGGGCTGATCAATAAGGAGGACCCCTGCTGGTTTAATCGTTTATGCAAACGACACCCTGAAGCTGCTGGGGCAAGTTTACCATCTGCTAAGAGTCAGGCCTAATCTCTTATTACAGTAACCAAACAGTGCTACCTTGGACGTGCAAACTTCAGTCGTTTTCACCCTCAGTCGCTGGTGTAGATGAATGTAATAAAATAAATATTGTTTTTGTTCCTGACTTTTTAAAAGTGTAATTAATCGAAATGAAGTAGATAAAACAGGATGTCAGGTGGCCATTGTTCACTGTAAAACCCCCGGGTCAGAGGAAGGTGCCGCCAGGTCACCCTCACGGGCGTGCTCTCGTCTGGGGGGCTGTGAAGCAGGTCGCCGTCAGGGCTGCAGGCCGCCGTGAACACAGCGCCCTGGTAACGTGAAGCCCACTTGTGTGCACACAACAGGGCCTGTACTTACGTCCCCGCTCCTGCTCTGCGATGCGATGAAGTTTGATTTATCACAGAACGAAATCTGTGCCATTTCTGGCCGTTATCCTTTTCCCGCTGACATCTTAGTGCCCGTTAGTTATACCCCACAGAGTTACACAGCCGGGAAGGGATGATTTGATAGGCCCTAAAAGTATATCCCTAATGGGCTCTGATGGAGATTGAACTTGGTGACCGCATGTGAAGTCCTTGAGTTGGAAATCGATGTTGTATTTTTAGGGGACACGTTTGGCGTTGCTCTTACCTATTGGGAGGAGGGAGGAGACGTAGCATAACGTTTCTTCTCTTCTGACAAACGACCAAGCGGGAACCTTTCCGTGAGTTACGGACCCACCCGCTCTGCAGCGCTGCTGTGGTTCGCCCTCAGTCCTCTGGTCCCGCGTCCTTGGCGTTTCTGCAGACAGCCGTCCTCACGGCGGCCTGAGGACCACGCACGCCCCGTTTTGTCAGGGCGGCCAGTGAGTTCAGAAGTCTCCTCTGTTTGGGGGCGTAGAACACGGGGAAGGGGCAAAGCTGGCCTCTGCCCAAGGCTGGATGCCACACCGCAGGCTGGCCCGCCAGCCGGCTGCTGTGAACAAAGTCTGCAGGCTTCACCCTCCAGACGGAGGGCCGTGTGGATGGCGGGTGGGCGGTAACCCGGGAGGTGGAAACGATGGAGGTGCGGAGGCAGGCGGGCGGCCTGCAGAGACGGACCCTGTCTGCCCTTTGATACCTGGGGCGCCTCAGCGGCCAAGGAACCACCGTGATGTCACTTCGTCCCTTTCCACGGCAACCTTTATAAACCAAACATACGGGGCGTTTTGAGCAGCGGCAATTCCTGCTGTGTCGCCGCGCCTCTGTGGTCTCCAGCCAGTGTCAGGTTGGACGTACCCCCCCCCCGCTCTCCTGCTCTCCGTTGGTCTGAGAAAGTGGCGTGAAGTTCATATTAGACACTTGACTTCTTTACTCGGCTCTGCAGACGCATTAGTTTGATCTATGATGGAGATAAACCAGCAGAAAGAGGATGAGTGGGAGAAGCCACTTATTCCAAGATAGCTTTTCTTTTTCAACTTCGAAATGAGAAATAATTATATTTATCTCTGCAACATGGAGATAACAAGGCTGTAAATTAATTTCCATGCAGGCTTTTCTAATAAATTACAGAGTTTCGCTCTTTTCCAGAATCAGAAGTCCAACAGGACGTTTCTGGGTCAAGTGCTCTGGGTCTTCTGCCCCTGTTTCTTTGCAACAAGGGTGTTATCCCCTTAAATCCATAAATTACTTGAAACATCCTTTTAAGTTCTCAGGAAAGAGGTGCCAGATTGCTTAAATATTTCCTGTTTTATCAGAGTTCTAGATTCCCTTTTCCCTTGTTTCAGCGTAGTTTCCTCCTGTAATTAAATCAGCATTTCAAAATTTAACATCGAGCTGGGAGCTTACAGATAAACAGTAGAACTCTGTGGCTTAAGTAGATCAATCATGCGCCCTGCCAGTAGGTAAATTGCTAACTTCCCTGCAAGCCGTGTCGGAGCCATCAGCCACAGGGTCCAGCAGCTCAGGGCACGGGGGCTTCACGCACGTTTGAGTGAGTAAATCATTGCTAATAACTGGTGCTCTCGTAATGCAACTCCCTTTTTAATATACTGCCCGTGAGTTATGCCCCTAAAAAGCAAGAGAGGTGCCCTCGGGGCCAGAGGGGACTGGGAACACTCACAAATGAGTGCGACACTGATGTGAACCGATGGATTATTGGAATTCCGCGGCCTCACTTATCACTTAGTGGCTGCAGACTCGATGGCAGGCCTGTGCGCTGCGTTATGTTAGCCTCAAAAATAAATGCTAATATCTGCGGTGTTTTCACATTCCCCACCATATTTGGTCAGTCATACGAGCTGACCCCTAAGGCCTGCCAAGAGTCTCGTTGGCAAAAAAATGCCACTTTGGTGAAGACATAACTGACTGCCAGTCTCGCCTGTAGGCTTTCCCTGGTCAGACCTGCGACCTTCCCTCCCTGGGGCCTGGGGTTTGCGCTTTTGATTAAACGTGATGGTGTGCGTTGTGTGTAAATTCCCTCCTACGCTGGGCTTTCCTTTGTCCGCAGAGTTTTGATCTTTGGATAATTTTCATCAAGTCCTTAAATGTATGAGTTTACCGAATGGTTGAGTTGATCTGTTTTTTGTGTGGATGTTTGACTGGGGGCTGAGGACAGTGGGTGAGAAAGGTGAGATGCAAGGGGTCGAAGGCCCGGGACTGACCCGGGTCCCCACATGCAGGGCTTGTGCCCTTTCACTTAAATCCGGGCCCTTGCTCTAATTATGGTTTCTTTACAGCCAAGTCTTGGCCAGTTGAATACTACGTGCTGAATACTGCATAGGAGGCTGTGTTCTACCCAGCAATTCTCAATGAACTAGAGGTAGAACTCCCTGGTGAATTTTGTAATAATTAAGGCTACTTAGATTTGATTACATAAGCATGTAACAATGTATCTGTATGTATTCTTACAATAAGGAAACATAAACCATGAGTTCCTTTTTGGCATATTTTATATTTAAATTCACATTAAAACTGAACTATTAATATTTTAATGATGAACCTTTTAAATCACTTGGCTTAATATACAGGATAATTAGTAGGATGTAGGTAGACGGTAGGTGTCTTGGCCTCACGGGTGCTCACTTCAGTCCCATATCTGCTCTTTAATCTCTGTGTGTCTATGCAAGACATAGATTCACAGAAATTTTTTTCAGTGATACAAGGTTTTAAAATAGGTATAGATGATATACCTGAGGGCCCTTCTAAATTTCAAATCTGTTTCGTAATATATGTGGAAAGATTTTTTTAAAAATAATCTTTAACTAGTCTTTAATATTTACTTTGTGTTTAATTTTCATTTTTATTACTAATTTTTAAAATCCATTGATCAGTATATAAGAAATAAAGTCTAATGTTTGTATTTTTTAATTAATTAATTAATTTCTTGGCTGCATTGGGTCTTCATTGCTCCGCACACAGGCTTTCTCTAGTTGCAGCGGGTGGGGGCTACTCTTCGTTGCGGTGCGCGGGCTTCTCATTGTGGGGGCTTCTCTTGTTGTGGAGCACGGGCTCTAGGTGCAGGGTCTTCAGTAGCTGTGGTGTGTGGACTTCCGTAGTTGTGGCTCACAGGCTGCAGAGCGCAGGCTCAGTAATTGTGGTGCACGGGCTTAGTTGCTCCACAGCATGTGGGATCTTCCCCGACCAGGGCTCGAACCTGTGTCTCCTGCATTGGCAGGCGGATTCTTAACCACTGCACCACCAGGGACGTCCCAGTATTTATTTTTAATGCCACACGTTAGGTGTGTGTAAAAAGTGGTCCCTTGCTCCAGGCAGTGGCTGTACTGTTGCTGCCAGAAGAGCCGCCATCTCCTGAGCTGCTCTGACCGGGCCAAACAACACGTGCTCACGCAGCCCGCACGACAGGCCTTAGCAGCTCTGCTTTACAGGCGGAGACACTGGAGCTGAGCCCAAGGGGGTATCACTGGAGACGGGGTAACCCGCGCTCTCTCCTGTTACGCCCTGTTGCCGTATCCTTGTCAGTCCATCCTTGGACACGTCACGTCACGTCACAAGAGCTGGAGAATGAAGGGTCCTGTCTGCAGCTGTGCTGGTGCTTCCAAGGGTCAGAAACAAAATTGTCAGGAGTCTCTCGGTCACAGACTTCCTGTGACCGCAGGTCCCGTGCTGGGTATGGCTAATGGTGTTAGGATTGATTTAGAGTCTTTTTTTCCCTCTCCTAAGTCTGCATGTAGAGTTTCTTCATTATTTCTGTCTTTGTTTTAAGTGATCCTAAGTTGTGATCATTCTCATTGTGAAAGGGGAATTTTTTGGTCAGCCTGTCCTCCTACCCTAAGAGCGAGCGCTTCAGGTCACAGGCTGGTTTACGTCTCTCCAGCCTGTCGTGTGTCTTTGGATGTATGTGTGCGTGCCCACGTGCACACACACACACACTCACAGACCCCCTCACGCATGCTCAACTAAATGGTGATTGTGACTATAACCAGTATTTCTATTTCTAAGTAATATTTCATCTTCATTTGAAAAGCCAATTAAGTAGCCCTTTGGTCAGCCCCACTGAGAGCCCTGGGCATGAATTTTCTCTGCCTCCAGTTCTGAGGGACCGAGGGCTGTAGCAGATTCTCAGACCCCTGCTGCCTGGTAGATGTGCTTAATTTAGACCACGTAAACTGCATGCTCCGGTTTGGAAATGCCATCCCATGTGTTTAAGCCAGTGCCTGCCTTGGTTGATTTAGAAACGGAGTTCTAAAAATAAAGTACTTGCCACAAATAAACCTAGTTGTATGTGCATTCAAAAATAATCATTTTGACTATCTTTTGTGGACGAAGGTTCCTTGACATAGGACCTTATCTGGGAAAAGACTGTTAACTTTCCGCGTGGCTGCGTGGTTTGGACTCTGTTCTCGCTGTGCTTCTCCGGAGGTGTGTCGGCTCCTTCCTGTGACTCCACCCGCGCTCCTCTGATGGTTGCTCGATGCTGGGTCTTGAGTGATGTCTCTTGCTCCCCCCCGCTGTGCATCTTGCAGGAAAGCAGATGCTCTCATTCGTCTGAGTAATCCGAGTCCCGTTATTTCCAGTAAACTCAGTAGGGTTTCTGGGATGAGACTTGGAGCGGGCCTGCTGGGACACAGAGATGAGGGATGATGAGTGGTTTAGTGAAAAACAGAGCAGCCATTTGTCTCGTTTATGCGGCTCTTGTTTTTAATCATGTCTTTGCGGTTTTAAGAACATGTTATTTCTTCAGATCTACTTCTTGTGACTTTATCAGTATTGCCCTGGTAAGGCTGCCTGGCAGATTGATGATGGTGTACTTTAGGAACTGATTCAGAATCACTTTCCTTTAACCTGTATTCAGCCTTCTCTTTTCCTAGAAAGTAGGCCATCTTAATTTCTAATTTCAGTTGTTTGGTTTTTTAAAATTGCTTAATGATTTTTAAAAAATGTTTGGTCTTACAAGTTTGATTTCCAACCCAAGGGCTTAGCTGCAAATAGGTTACAGTGTCATGTGGGATATTTTATATATAATATATATGTTATATATAATATGTTACATAGCATCTCTTCATTGTTTCATCTCCTATTCATTTCCTCCATGTTTTGGATGTACGTCCAGTTGATCAACTGTGTCACTGGTTCCGTTTCTGCAGGAAAAACCTTCTTTTACAGCCTCTTTGGTCACTTTGATTTCTCTACGCCTTTTGTTCCTCCTGCCTGTTTTTTTGTTTGATTAGATGGGTGTCTTCTTTATGGAGAACACCCAAGAATATACTTTTCTAAAATTTCTTCTTTTTCCATGAACTTGGGTTCATCGCAAAGTTTCAAGACAACAGGATGTTCTTCTTTGTTTCTTTTTCCTTGTCTTGTCCTATCATACCTCATTCCCACATGTCCATATTTCTAGTTTAATTTTTCTGCTAAGTACCTGACACTGTCTAATCGGGGTGTAGACCTATCTGCTGATTTCCGTGTTCACCGGCAGACAGGAGGTGATTGAGACGTACAGCTAGACGAGGAGCATCATTTCTGCTGCTGGAAGTTATCTTTGTTTCCGGTGATTGTCTACATTTATTAATGGAATTTGGTTGAAATTGGGAAAATGCTGCACCAACGGCAGGGAAAGCAGCTCTAACAGCTGTCCACACGTTCACTGGACAGCTAGGATCCAAACGGCGCGTTTACAGGACTGGGTGAAAGGAGGGTAGTAAGCCGCACCTTAGCCTGGTTACGTTTTGAAAGTTTTCTTATAACAGTAAAATACTCGTGCAAGTTTTCCTTCCCCTCCCTCTCGCTGCCTTGCTCTGCCTTCCTGCCTGCAACCACCTCCACTTAGAACACACAGCATCCCTCAGCACTGTTCACGTAGGAGCAAATAACATACCGGTCACCTGTCGAGGAGTCACCCCAGTCCACGGTCTCTCTCCTCGTGTTCCCCAGGGGGCTCCGCACACCTCAGGTGTGGACACGGCCTTCTGTTCTTGAAGCAAAGCGAGCCGTGACCCCGAGCCCCCTCCAGCCCAGGGCCGCGGTTGACAGGGCTGTGGCCTGGACGGGCTGCCCTGACTGGGCTGGGAGGGACCCGCTGCCCCTGCGGCCCTTCCTCTCCTGCTCCGGGTCCAGGTCAGAGCTCACTGCCTGAAGGTGGGTTTTAAGAGATGCGTTAGACACACAGCACACTTCCAGGCTGACCCGCAGAGGCATCTGTCCTGCGCGACCCGCGAGTTAGTGATCAGCTGTCAGGGTGTTTACCTTCAAGTACTAGATTTTCTGCTGCTTAAACACAGAGAAGTAAAAAGGACAGAAAATCTATAGTGAAAGGAACTTGTCTGTTATTATCACAGTATAAAAACTGGGGTGACACGCCGAGAAATAAGAATAAACTTCTCTGTTCAAGGAACAGTCTTTTATTTAACATGAAAATGCCTACGTCCGCTCGTCGTTCTGAGCTCCCCTGGTGTTTTCTCGCGCAGCCAGCTGGCTTCCCTTCCCTAGCAGGTCAGCACCCACCCCGGCCCGTCCAGGGCTGCATCTCAGAGGTTTCTGAGGACTCTGAGCAGCTCTGCCACCTGCCTTGGTAGACGTTTGCAATCTCATTCCTCTTGTAGCCAAGTTGACCTTGTCATCCAAATCTACGTGTTTTTCTATATTTTGCATCCACTCTCTGTTTAAATAGAAAATCTCCAGTTAATTATTTTCTTTTCCATGTTCGTAACTAAATTTTAGAAATAATTCTTGAATTCTTTTTTTCTCCCTCTTTCTTTATTCACAATTTTTAATAATAATTTATACAGGGAATATTTTTGAATACCAGCCACTTACCGCGACGTAGCCGCCTTGCGCTGGGATTGCTGACACAGTGAGAGCGGCTCAGCCTCCGACCTCGGGGCCCCGCCCTGAGCCAGAGCTACCCGCTCAGCACACTCGGTCCCAGTGCCAGGCGGCACGTGTGAGGGGCCCCCAATGTGGAGAGACGTTGGGCTGCCTCAAACCATGCTTTCTACCATTGTCGCGTTAGTGCGTGTCTAGAAAAAGGGAAAATACCCTTTTATTCGTCTTTTAAATTTTATTTTTAAGTGCTGTCTTCCAAATATCTAATCATTGACCTGGTTCTCCACTAGATTCCACAGAAAGTGCACTGAGTTCATTCGTACTTCAGTTCCTGTTTCTAGGCATCAAATAATACCCGTCCGGAGCATTAACAGGTACATTGACGGGCACACGTGTCGCCCTTCTGTAAACGTGAGCCGTGGAAACGGCAGAGCCTAGGCCCACGGGACTGTGTGTCAGCCGCCACGTGGACACACCCTGGAGCACCCCGGGGGGCGCTGGGCAAACACATCACATCATCCCTTAGAACACCCGTGGTTGTAGCCCTGGAAGGATGTCCCTGAGGAGCTGACGCATGTAGATCGGTCTGTGTAGCTGACTGGGGGCCTCTTCAAGAGATGATATTTCTGGGTGCAGTTATGCCCGCGGACAGGTGTGGCCGACCTCTAACTCCTGGGCGTTTGCCTCAAAGAGCATTTTGCTTCTGGGTCTTGTAAGTTGTGTAACTTGACTCCCCAAAGGACGTGTCCGTCCAGCAACGTGAGAGTCCTCTGTCCCCGCTTCCTGGGAAGTGCGTGGTACAGCACTGCCGGGCCAGGAGGCCAGGGGAACGGCGCACCTGCCCTTTAGCCCTTAAAGCTCTCCCGGTGCGTCTCCGTGGCCGCGTTGGCTGTGACCCGAGTGCTCTTGTGTGGAGTGTCCCAGGCCTGCAGAGGGAGCTGGGCGAGAACGTGTGCCTCCCACCGCCCCCTTTGAGGCCCCTAGACGTTTCCGTCTGCAGCAGACTGAGACCCTCTCCTGTGGGTCTGATCACGAGAGGGGTCGGAGGTGACAGTTCCAGGAACGTGACCTCTCAGGTGACCCCTCGGGGACGGCCGTCCATCAGCCCGTGAGAAACTCTCTTCTGTCGTCCCCAGAAGGACTGGGGCTCTGACGGCTCGTTGGGACGGGGCGTGGCGTGACTGGGGCAGGTGGCCCAGGTGGTGTCCCTGCAGGTCTGCGTGCTGGCTCGCCCGCCACGGGAAGCGTAAAGGCGGCCAGAGGATGCGGCGCGGGAGCCCTGAGTGTCTTACTGTTCACTGTAAATCAGGACGGGAGGGAAGAGTTTTGGTTTTGCCTTTTGGGGTTTTTTGGGGGCTGCAGTTGGTTTTAAAGATTATTTATTTATTTATTTATTTAGGCTGCGTTGGGTCTCGGTTGCTGCACACGGGCGTTCTCTAGTTGCGGCGAGCGGGCGCTACTCTGCATTGTGGTGCGCGGGCTCCTTATTGTGCTGGCTTCTCTTGTTGTGGAGCACAGGCTCTAGGCGTGCGGGCTTCGGTAGGTGCAGCACATGGGCTCAGTAGCTGTGGCACATGGGCTCAGTAGTTGTGGCTCATGGGCTCTGGAGCACAGGCTCAGTCGCTGTGGTGCACGGGCTTAGTTGCCCCGCAGCATGTGGGATCTTCCCGGCCCAGGGCTCGAACCCGTGTCGCCTGCATTGGCAGGTGGATTCTTAACCACTGCGTCACCAGGGAAGTCCAAGGGTTTATTTCATGGTATATTGTAGGTAAAAAGTTCACTGAAGAAACAAACAGAAATGTCAGTATTAACACGTAACGTTTGTCTCGTGTGTCAGAGTTTTCAGAAAGCGTCGCCGCATGTAATCTGTGCTGACGACGGCACCGGTAGCCTGAGTGTCCCCTGCTGGGTGAGGGAGCAGGTCAGGAATTGCCCGGAAGCCCAACCCCTGCGCCTTCTGCAGCATCGCCCCACGGCCTCCTGGTAACCTGGGCGTAGCTTTGTGTCTTTAACAAGCCTTCGCATTTATTTTCAGTCTGTTTATTGCATCACGAGGATTACATCCTTTGCTTACAGATTAAAGATTATATAAATCAATAAATGCTCTCTTTCACGTTTCACGTCAAAGCCTTTTCTCTTGTCACCTTCAGCTCCTCAGCATAACCCAGAACGCAGGTCCTGGTTCTAGCATTCGAGGTGCTGAATTATCTTTCGTTTAATGAAGGTGCCGTCCAGGACGGCTTGAGATCTTTTTGGCTGATAGTTTAAAACACGAGACCAACGATCTTAATTCTTACTGTGAGTGAGTGATATACAATACAGAGACTTTAGTCGTCAGGATTCTAGTCTTAAAATCTTTTTAGATTTCTAATCTACCTATGAAATACTGGTGTTTAACAGCTTTGACAGTAGAGTGCCAGGGGTTTTATTTTGTGTGCGTGTGTGTGTTAAATGACTAACATATTTTTATAATGTATCTTGTAGCATTTATGTACTTTAAAAAATCTTTCAAATGCTAACAGATTGCGTTGACACATACCCTCCCAGTCTGTGTGTGTGTGTTACATGTATACATATTTATGTAGCACGTGAATAGAAAACAGATTGAAAATAAAATATATTTGGTTAGATATTCAAAGATTGGCCATACCATTTGAATCATAAACATCAAAATTCATGTTCTTTTACAGTAGTTCAAATTCATTCATTTCAGAGTCTTTTGGAGTAGGACTTTTCTGGATATTCTTACAGTGTTGTATTCTTTTTATTTTGAATTATACGTGCCCAGGAATAGGCAACCTCAAATCTGAGGCCGTCCCATAGTTTCCAAAGGGAAGAAACAAAAAATATTCTAAGCCAACTGAATATTTAAATCGTAAGGAATGTGGACAAAATGGTTAAGTGACTATAAATATTTAATTTGCTAAATTAAGTACACATTCGTATTTTAAATAACATCAGGATATTTAGAAATATTGCCGTTTTTTCTTCTCGCATTTTTTAAAGCAGTTTTATCCAACATCCTCAAACGCATCTTTGGCATCTTTTCGAGTTGTTTCCCCGAGCCCCTCACTCCGCCCAGGGCTCTGAATACACTGCGGGTCCCACGCGGGCACATCCATCTCGAGGGCCCTGCTGCCTGGCGGGAGGACGCGCTGCTTCCTTCCTGGTGTGGACGGGCCGTGCTTCCCCGCCAGGCGTCCTGCTTCTGTAGGGATTTCCACGTCTGCACCGACATCTTGCTCAGAGTTGTGAGGGCGGGCTCGCAGTAATCACAGCTCAGCTTTTACCTCTTTTCAAACAGATTCTTTCACGTGGCCCCTTGAATCCTGGAAACGAGGACTGATTGATGTTATTTCAAATGAATGTGTCTTCCCTCTCGCCCTGCCACCCGACATGGTACTTAGTTGTTCAAAACAGTGCAATTGAGAGGCTGCCCACGGCCCCCAGTCCCCCGTCAGGACTTGGATAGAAGGTGCGTCGGGAGGGAGGGTCAGCGTTGAACCACACCGTGGAAGAAACGTCCTCGTCTTTCTGTCTCACCTCTTGAATTTCACGTTTCTCCTGTCAGCTTTTGTATATAAGCAAAGTAACAAACTTGAAATTCCATCAGGCTGGAGTGGAAAGCTGAAGTCAGGAGCGGGGTGACTGCTGGCCCTGGGGGCCCAGAGGCCGGGCAGCTGTGCTGTCCCCGGGGGTGGACCCCCACCGCGTGATAGACAGTGGTCCCCCCCCCCGGCCACCGCGTCCCACAAGCTGTGCTGCAGCCCGGCTCTGAGGCGGCCGTGGCCCTGGGGGACCCCAGAGCACGGCCAGGGATGGCTTCCTGCAGCAGGTGAGGTGTGGGCGGGGTGGGCCAGCCCGGTGTTGCGGGATGCTCGCCTCTGCCCTCCCAGCCGGGGGTGCGGGCTGTTTTGCTGCTGTCACCAGCTCCTCTCACCCACCCAGCTGGCCTCGCCGCGGCACCCGAAACCCCTGATAAAGAGCTGGGATTGCTGTCACTTAAAAACAAGCACGCGCGTGGGTGCTGGCCTCTCCGCTTCCAGGCAGTGCACCTCGGGCCTGGTCTCTCTCCATCCTTCTGTCCTGGTGCCGCCTGGATACGAGGGTCGGAACCCATGTGCGGGCGTCTCCAGGGACATGTGGCCCCGCTGTCGGCGCCCGGTGGGTGGCAGGTCGTTGCCCCAGGTTCCCCGCTTCCCCTGAGCAGTGGTGCCCTGGCCTCCAGCTCTTCCCCCAAGGTGGGGAGCAGATGTGCACGTGGCCCGCGTGGCGGCCGTCGAGGGGCAGTGCTGGGAGGAGATGGACGTGCGTGACCCAAGTGACGCTCACGCCCACGTGGCCTCCCTGGGGCTCCCTCGAGACGCCCCTCGTCCCCGCAGCACCTCCCAGCCTGGAGGGCCAGGCCTCACTGTCACCTGGCCGCTAAAGAGCCGGGTGGAGCTGACGTCCCCGAGCTGTCCCTGGCTGTCCGAGTTCTCTGTCTTTCCTCGCCCGTGAATAACTCACCCAGACCCAGGAAAGGGCGGGGTGTCCACAACTGGGTCTGCGGCACCAGCAGCGAGATGCTGACACAGCCCAGCCCCTGCTGAAGACTCGTAAACAGTGGGGGTGGGGCGGCCGCCGAGGCCCATGTAACAGAATCGCCGCCAGATCCCGGCTGCCATGTGTCCTGTGTAACGCTTGTCATCTCCAGTGAGTCATTAAAAGGTTCCCCTTAATGGGGCTTTGAAGTGCCGGGCAGCTGAGCGCGTCCATAAATTGCACGAGCGGCCCTCTGGCTGCGCCGGCTAATTGCTGCTCTTTGACTTATTAGGATCAACTGAGTTAAATAATTTGTCACATGTGTGGCTCGTAATAAATAATGTGGCCAGCCGGCTTGTGAGCTGTTCGGGTGATATATTGTACCCCTTTTGGATGTGGTCACACTAGCTAGCAAATGGGGGCTGTTTTATCCATAGGACTGTCTTTTCCCTGCAGAGAAAGTGAGTTCTGATAGAGCAACTGGGGAAAAGAATTTAGAAGAGTCTAGTTACAGACAAAAGTGTTCATTTCTACTGCAGCCTTTCCCTAAAGCATTAATCATCATTCTTCTCGGTGATCAGGCATTTGTATCACATGCCATGCAAGTCACAGGCAAAAGAATGTAACTAGTAAGTACTGAATTGTTATCACGAACAGGGACCGAGTTGTTACAAAGTCTCATCTGCGCCCCCCCCCCCCACCTGCGGGGAGGAAGCTGTCCCTGCTAGCGGCAGGGCGGGCGTCCTCCGTCCCCTCAGCACTGCATGCGGGCCACCTTGCTGCTGTGGGCATGGAGGTCTGTCCCCGGGTGAAGGCAGAGGACAGTTGAGAGGAGACAGGACATGCATCGGGGAGAGATTCATGTGTAAAAGGGGATCCGGGGACATAATGGTCCCGTCGTAGGAGGGAGTGTGCTTTGCTGGAACTTAGAGTTCGTACTTCATTTGCCCAGAAAATAACCTGGAGCCCAAAGCTGTTCCCGGGTCACATGAAGTCCCAGCACCTCTGGGTTCCTTGGCTCTGAGATCGATATATGTGTTCACATTCAGGAGAAAGAAAAAAGAAAAAAGGGCAAGTTTCTTGCCATGATGTTAAGCTTAGTCGGGATGATGCTCTTGCAGGAAGTGTTACGTGACTAGTAAGAAAAGACTCGCGCTGTTTGCGACTGTCTTTAAAAGGTCCTCACGGGAGTGCAGCATGATTGACCCCCTTACGACCGCCGGCAGCTCCACGCAGCAGCGCTGTGGTGCGGAGCCCGGGGCAGATCCATCCGGAAGGAGGGCAGTTACGCCTTTCTTTTGTACATCGGCCCTTCCACAATTTCACACAGTATTTCTCTAACAGAAAAGGACAGCAGAAGTCCAGCTCACCATGGCTCGCTTTCAGCTTTTCATTTCATGGCATGCCATTTATTATCTATTTATTTGTCTGTGCTCCCCAAAGCACTCAACTGAAATAATAATGGCCTTAACTAACACTTTTATGGCGATTTTAAAAATTAAAATGCCGCGTTCCCTGTGTGTGCTTCTTCAGTATACATGTTCTTGTGCTGTTTTCTCAAATGGCCTGTTCTTTCCTCCCTCTGAATATATTTACTTAGGGTTTTAATATATCTCTATGCTCACACATTATCACTGAGACAACAGGCAATAAAAATGCCAGAAAGTCTCAAACAGTGAGGCCAAGAAGTCACAAGCAGGCCCCAGCTGGAGGGTTTCCCGCCGGTGCCCCCCCCCCCCAGGCCGGCCCTTTCTCAGCCATAGCCCCCAGGTCTGCTCGGGACTTCACAGCGTAATTAGATAACAGTGTCAGTGGTGGGGGGGGGGGGGCAGGGATGGGGCGCGGACGGCCGTATTCAGTTTGGAGAACACGCGGGGAGGCCACCCAAGCCTGGTGTGTGTCGCCTGTGGCCGAGCGACGCTGTGCACCCGGCACCTGGGCAGGTGGCACTCAGCCGCGGGGCCGCGCGCGCTCGCGTTTGCGCACGGAGATCCGTCACTCGGTCAGATCGGTCATGTGTGCCGTCTGTGAGCAGTGACGTCAAGAGAACTGGAGCTTTCACACACCTTCGTTTAGCTAATGCTACTCCTAGGTGACTTTCTGAACTTCATAGGTGTGTCTCGGGTGTCACGAAAATGCGGATTCTGTGACGAGGCCCGTGTGGCCGGAAGCGTGTGTTGAGAGGCGTGCATCTGGCGGTGACCCACACTGCCGTGTGCTTCCTCCTCCTAACAGACAAAATGCGCTGGGCAGGCCGCACCCAGCCCTCCCCAGGCTTCCGCCATCACGGCAGGAGCTGCGGGGATGGTTTGGCCGGGGCTGTCGCAGCCGTGCTCTGGACACGCATGGGGTGGCGGGGCAGGGGGGTGGGGTGGGGGTCGATGGGTACATATTCTGCTTCTGCAAGTCAAGTGCGTGATGGGTCCTGAACATCCAAGCTGGATGACACACCGTTTTTCGAGCTTGCTCACGGGTCCAGTGACACAGCAGTGACCACAGGACTCACTTCTTCTGCACACCGGTCACAGCAGCCCCGCCGTTGTCCCCTGGTGCAGGAAGAGGGGCAGCGGGAAGAAACCGGCACTGATGAGTCCAGCAGGTTGGAGCGTTCAGCGCAGGTGCTCGCGAGGCCTTGTGCCCCCTCCGCCCAGGGACCTGGCACCGGTGTGATCTGCTCCTCCCATAGCGAGAGCGGCCCCCTCCCTCTGGGGCGGCCGGCATGACCAGAGCCCCCGCCCTGTTACGGCACCTCCTCCGGGGACACGGGCTGCCTCCCCTTGTGGGGCTGGGGGAAACGTCCTGAGGAGCCAGCCCCCCAGGAGGAGGGCCGGGCGGAGGTTGGGGTGACCCTCCTGTCCTTACCGGGCAGCCTCCAGAGTGACGGGGAGAGAACCCCCGTGCCCCAGGACGGAACTGCCTCCTTCCTGCACAGTGGCCCCAGTTCTGGTGCTGGGGGTCTCTTCCTGCGGACCTTCAGTGCTTTCTCTTCAGCCTGTAAACCTTTCTATTTACTTTCTTCCCCTGCTAGTAAGATGGTCCTGGGATTTTCACTCCCCAGCAGCGTCAGAGACGTTACAGCGGGAGCATCTGATGGCCGTGGCCGTGGCCCAGGTGGCCGTTCAGGACCCCACGTACCCCACCTTCACCAGGGCGTGAGATCTCCACAGCCCTCCAGCCTCTCCCAGGAGCAGAGAGAGTCTGAAATCACGGCTGCGAAAAGAAAGACCCCTGCCCAGCTCTTCTTGGTAGCCTTGGGTTAGCTGACCTGACCGAGCAGGCGCATACCTGCACCCCGTGGGCATGGTCGGCCCGCGTGGCCTGCACTGGGCTGATTTGCCCTCTGTTATGGCCCTGAGAACACAAAGAACAGGAAGCAGAGGAGCCTCAGCACCTGCAGACACACCTCTGCAGGCAGTCCCGATTGAGCGCACCAGGACCGAGTGTGAGAACTCCTGCTCCTCGTGCCAGAGCAGAGCCTCCCGAGAACCCACCTCCTCGCTCGCTGCCGGGGCCCTCCTGGCGGCAGCCGCCTGTCTGCGGGAGACCGAGAGGGGCCCGATCTCCACATGCTCCCCTCCCGCTGTCACGATGTGGTGTCAGATCCCTTTCTCAATGTTCCTTTTTCCTTTATTATTTCAAGTGTGGGTATTCACAATGTTAGATGTCCTTAAATCACTTTTAGAAGGAAAGTGCATGTAAATTATGCGTCATTAATTTAAAACGAATATTTTAAACTTGAAACATACATAAGGAATCTACTCTTGATTTCTCTTTTTCCCCAGTTTTATTGAGACGTCGTTGACACAGCCCTGTAGAAGTTTCAGGTGTGCAGTGTGATGACTTAACTCCTGTATATTGTGAGATGATTAGCACAAGTTAACATCCATCATTTCCCACAGATACCAAAAAAAGGTTTTCTTTCCTTATGATGAAAACCTTTGGGATCTACTCCCTTAGCAACTTTCAAATATACTACCAGCTCTGTTACCTGCAGTCCCCATGCTGTATGTCACATCCCAGGGCTTATTTATCTTATAACTCAAGGTTTGTACCTTTGTCCTCCTGATTTCCAGTAACGTACAATTACAGCTTTCTGAGATTCTGGCTATAGAGTTACTTTTCCTGGCTATTAAGTACCTGGCTACACAGCCCTGTGTCATGTGTGTATGTTCTACAGCTGCTCAACGTCTACTTGTAACCTTTGCAGCGGAGTGTCCAGAAAGAGCCCTCCACTGCAGTCAGAGAGTTAGGAATGAACCCCAGCTCTGCCACGTGTGACGCCTCCAAGATACATTTCATCACCTGTAAAATTCTGCAACTCAGGGAGCCTTTCAAACTATTACGTGAAGGAAGGAATGTGAAAATGCCCACCTCGGTGCTCTGCAAAGCCATGCTCTCAGTTTCCTTCCGCCTTCCTCGCCCCCTGGGGTGGAGGCGATCTTGGGATGAAACGCACTCAGTTTATGACACTGAGTGCTTTCAGCCCAGATCCCCGCACCCCCCGGGTCATCTGTATACTCACCCCGTCAGCACTGGAGAGTGTCTCCCAGGTGACCTGGTTACCCACCTAGCGTAGACTGCTGAGCACATCTACGGGTGAACAGCTACTGATGGCAGAACAGCTATTGGGAGATGAAGTGAATTTTCGGGCCCCTGCACTCCTAGAGCAGCCTCACTGGGGAGAGAACACCTATACTAACAGAGTGTTTCTTCCACCTCCAGACATTCTGCCTTCTCTTGTCAAGGCTCCCAAATGTGGCTTTTCTTTTAGTTTCACCTCTCAGCCAGTTTTAACTTTTACTCTGGTTTGTTTTCTCATAATTTTCTTTTGATTTGCTGACTTATTTTTATTAAACATCTTAAAGTCATACTTAATAATTCAGTGTGACTCCGACAATAGAGCATTTCCTCATATCTTTATCTGCATCTAAGATACGTGTCCACTTGTTTCTAGGGATCTTTGTGGTGGAGACCTTCTTGTGTGATAATTAGGGAAGGCTTTCGGGTTTCCATTTTCAGGCCGAGCAGGCCTTAGGATGTAAGTGTTCTGGTGCACAGCGCTGTAAAATCCAGAGGGATGGATTCTAGATTTGTCAAAATTATTTCTGTCTGTTTTTGCCCACAAACCCTATCAAATCTGTCAGATGTAACCTTACTGTTACCTTTTAAGACTCGTGTCTAATTGCTTGTATTGCTCTACAATAGTATAAATGTCTTCATTAACATTTCAGAGAAGAAAAGAATTTCTTTATAGAAAACGTGTAAGGATTATTTTATGATCCTGAACTAACCACTGTTGTAAAGTCTTCCTTAATTTTGACTCTATCAGCATGCCCTTCAAAAATGCAATGTGTGGATAGTTCAGCTTTAAAAAATGTTACAATTTATGCTTTTGAGTTCAAAGTAATTTTTCTAGCTATTAAAGAATTCACCAGAATTAATGTCATCAGAAGGAAACACATAGAATCTCTGTATAATTATCCTAAGTAAGTTGAGATACATGCCTGAATATATCACGCCATCTGTCCCAAGCATATCTTCGCGGAAACTGAAGGACAGCACTGATTCTTTGTTACCTTTTGAAGGGGGGGAGGTGCTAATTCAAAAGTTACGGGAGCTACTAATGTATATACACCGGAACATTGCATTCCTGCTACCATTCTGTGAATCTGCTGTTTTTCTTCCTGGAAGGGACTGGAGCAGGCAGGCCGCGGCTCGGGGCGCCTGGGTGCCTGCAGAGCGGCCGCCCGAGGCCCCAGCTCCCAGCCACCCACCTCCCAGCTCGGCCTTCTCCAAAGTTAGGAATAAAACTCGTTTACGAGCGTGCACAATTTAAAAAAGCAGCCAGATGTGTTCCTCGCCGAGATCTCAGCAGGTTTTACTGTGGAACTTCAAGAGGCCAGTCCGAGTGGCCGTGGACGGGGGGGGGTGGAGTGGCCGAGGCCTGCCCTGCGATGGAAACGGGTCCCGCTCGGCCCGCCAGCCTGCCTGCTGTGGGACGTGCGGCAGCTCCAAGCACTTAACATGTTTGAGCCTTTTTTCCCGTCCGTCATGTAAACTCTGCGCAGCTCGGGCTGCTCTGCAGCGTGCGCGCGGCGCCGGGTCAGCGGCACAAGGAAGCCTTTGTCCGGCCGCGGCGCGCGTGTGCGTGCGTGCGTGTGTGGGCGCTCATGTGTGTGTGTGCGCGCGTGTGCGTGCGTGCGTGTGTGTGCGTGCGCGCATGCATGTGCGTGCGTGCGCTCGTGTGTGCGCGCGTGCGCGTGCATGTGTATGTGCGCGAGCGAGCGCGTGTGTGTGTGTGTGTGTGTGTGTGTGTGTGTGCGCGCGCGCGCGCTCGCGCTGTCCCGTGCGTGTCTGGTCTGGGAGGAGCGTTCGTCCTTCATCACTGTATAAACATGTGAAGCAGGTGTGGCGGGGGCGCGCGGCCCCAGGCGTGGTGCTGCGTCTCCAGCCGGGGCTGCGGGACGGCGCGGGGGGCGGGCGCTTCCAGGCGGCGCGGGTGCTACAGCATCACACGCGCCCGCGCAGCCTGTGCGCCGAGAGCGGGAGCGGGGTGGCTTCCAGCAGGAAAGGCTGTTCTTCGGGGTGGGGGGGGGGCGGGGGCGGGGGGCGGCGGGGGCGCCCCCTCCTTCCCGGGGCCGCCGTCCTCGGGGCTGCGGTGTGAGCAGATAGAAAGCAGCGTTTTTCTCGCCGCCTCCGGGAACAATGGGGGCTCTGTTAGCAGGAGCCCCGGCTCTGCAGACGGCCTCGCCGGCTACAGGCTGGTGGAGCCCCGGTTCAAAGCCGTCGGCCTCCGGGTGCTTTAATTCAGCATTATTTTTGCTGCTCTAACCTTTTTTTTTCTTTCTTTTTACATAAACCTTCTGAGGCCTCCTTGTTTGGTTGGCAACCGAGCAGTGACTTTTTCTAATTAGATTAAAGTTAATCAAATGAAGACTTGGATATTTTTTAATGTCATTTAATCTCCTTCTCCTCCTCTTCCCCCATGGATTTTATCACCTTAGCTCAATTTGTTGTAAAATTTCACCTCATTTCTGCCTAGTTTCAGGCTTTCACATTTGGAAAAATAGAGGACAACGGGTATTTTCAGGCATCTTGGTTTTTCCTGGAAATAAGCATGCATCAATCGTGTATGTGCTACATTTTACAAAATCGTTGTCCTCTGCTACTACTCATTCGACTGTTGCAAATCTGCCAGGTTGAAGAAGTGAAACAGAAGATATAAAAGTTTCTATAATCAAGGACAAAACAGGGAAGAAAGGTTATAGAGGAACTTAGTTGAGAAGTATTTCTTACAGAAAGCAATTAACTCTGTGGTGAGGGCCGATGAAGTCAGGATACTTCAGTCGATGGGATGACAGCGCTAGAAGAGGGCCTGGCGAACACAGATGATGGGGTTTTTACGCTCCAGCAATAAAAATGTAAACATTCTTTCTCATTCAGTCCAGATTTATATGCTCTGTGATACGTGTTGCAAATGAACTTTGAAAAAAAGGCAAAAATAGTTCTTACATCGGACATCATTGTAAACTCTAGAATCCATGTGAAATTTGACTTTATTTAGAATCTCTCCGTCTTCTGGTTGGGGGGAGAGGCAGTGGGGGTGGAGGGGAGGCAGCTGGGTTGCCGCTTAGCTGGAGTTTGACAAGCATCCTTTCTGCTGGGACGAGGGGTCAGGTTTCCAGTGCGTTTGAGCTGAAGGCCGTGGGGTGGTGTGCGGAGGGGTCTGGTTCTGATTTTTAAGTGGTGTTAAGAAGGTCAAGGTTCACATTTTTTCCATTTTATCCTGAGTTCATCACCAGCAAATCTACCTTTGCCACATGCAGTAAACACTCCTAAACGCATGAAGACAGGGATGGGAACCATGGTGTTGTTTCCACCCCCGGCTGCACGCTGATATCCACTGTGTAGAAAGAAAAATCTGTGCGCTATGGATGCACCCACTGCTTCATAGTTTTGACCAGGTGTCTGATAATTAAAATGTTATTTATAGTAAAGATAAATACTTTACTGTTTCTAATCTTTGAAAATAAGAGTGGAGTGCTATTTTATGAATTCATCATTTTTCCTTTGTCACAGTACTTTAAATTTATACTTATATTTTTAAAAATTCTGTTAGAAACTACATTATATAAAGATAGATAGTATTGCCATTCCCTATCTTTTTTCTAATACAGAAGTTAACTATAGCTTCCCAAATCCCTGCTTGGAAAGATTAACCAGAGTGCCATTCCTCTGTAGCGAGACCAATGGATAGAAAAGTTTTATAAATAACTCTTTAACATGTATATGTTTTATCTTCTTTGGATTGTTTTCGAGCTATTAATAAACTAGGGAACATATTCCTTGTTTTTGTAAAAAGTGACTTAAAATTTTTTTTATAAATAAAATATTATGACCTGCCTCTTTTAGATAATTTAATTTTATCAATTGAAAATGACAACCTTTTTCCTGTTGCTTTATTGGCTAATTTGTTTGAAACTGGTTAATGTCTTTTTAAGGCTACACACTAGAAAATATGTTACCCAACTTGTTTTTTATTTTATCATAACTTTAAAGGTTGGTGATTTGTGATGTTGGTACAAGGCACAGATGTGAAGGGAGGCACATGTATGTGACATTTGCATTTTATTGATCAGTGTGTGCTTTACAGTAATGCCAGAAATGCAGGGATTTATGGACTATCGAAAGTCTGCACTATTTAGACACATATATTCAGATGTTCTTCCTGTAGAAACTGAAGCGAACGTGAACACGTCTAAATCTTTAGCTTAGGAGTGATTTTAATTTATAAGATTTTTTAAAAGCTTTTAGGAGGTGTCAGAATCTTTAAATCACTAATAATAAAAGAGCCCATTCTCATGCTACGTAAAAGTTTAAAAAAAAAGCTGCCCAGATACCTCATGTAAATTTAGAGGTGTTGACTAAAATCACCAGGAGGCTTCCCCTCCCTCCCTATTTACATTGAAACACACACACACACACACACACACGTGCGCACACACGCACGCGCACACACGCGTGCACACACGCATGCACACACGCACCTTCCTGTGTCTGGAAGTGCCGCATGAGGAATTACTGTGTGGACATGTTGCATAACACTTCGGGGTTTACAGCCGAGCATTTGTGGGCGCTGTTTGCAGTCCAGTCTCCCTGCACACAAAAATGTACTAAAACAAATAGGAAAAACACACCGTCTAGGGTAAAGTCCTAAAACATTTTCTTTTCGACTTGCTGGAGTTTTCCTACGGTGAGTTCTCCTCAGTGTGTCCAGAGAAGCCAGCGGCTGTGGTTGTGATGTGACCCCAGGCAGAGCGCACGGAGAAACCCCCTCCGGGTGACGGCTCTGCCACCTCCCCCCGTCACAGGTGACAGAGGTCACGGAGGCAGCAGACGCCAGGCAGATGCTTTAGAATTTAGTGTCTAAAATCACATTCCCTAGGACATTTTTCTTCCTGCTCTGCAGAGTGAGCGTACAAGCACCACTCCTTACGTGTTAAAAAGTAAAATAGCGCACTTAGTGTAGCGTCGAAGCAGTTCTAATAAATGATCTATGACTTCACTGTTTCACTTCTCTGATGTGGGAGGTTTGCTCAGGGTTTGGTGCGAGCTGATGCGGGTTTTGTATCTGGAGGAGAGAGTGCTGCTTGGAAAGACTTTTCTTAACACTGTTATGATTGTCATGCCCATGAAAAGTATGTCTCTTCCCCACTAAGTTTTTGATTATGCCTGTGATTGTAGCCTGAAGAAACATTTCAGTCAGTAGCAGCGAATCATAAATCCACAATTTTTTACCAAGGAAAGTACTACGTGAATAAGACATCAGGAAGCTTTCAAGGCGCTCTGAGGCCTGCTGGGTGCAGCTGGGGAGTGTTCTTAGGCAGAGACACATCACACAAGCTGTAGCCGCCGTGGGGTGTGTGAGTCGCAGACTCCTATATGGGGGATTCATTCTAGCTGATGCAGAGAACTGCCCTGAGATGTGCAGTTGAAAATTCAGCCCGGCTTTTCAAGGCTTGCTGTGCTGGCCCTGCCCCTGATACGCAGGTGAGCGTGGTTGACGGGCTCTGGCGGTGCTGTTCCCAGCCGCCCGTGCTGTTCCAGCAGGAGCCCTCATCTTTCCCATCGTCTCCTGTCCGAGGGATGTCTGTGTAAAGGGAGAACCGCTATTCCAGCGGAAACATTAAACAAAAGCGTTTCTATTTCTCTTTCAATACCGATGGGTCACACGCAGCCTCTAAGATAAATACCTGAGCTTAACTCACCAAGCACAACACTATTTTCATGGTCTGGTTTCTGAAGAACGAGGAGCTCGCGCGCAGAAATACCTATGCTTCTGTCTTTGCCCCCTTCCTGCTCGAGTTTCTCGCTGTCAGTCCTGGCCCAACACGCCGAGGCTTCAAGTGACTCAGATGTAGGTCGTTGGGAAAGCGGTTGGAGCAGAGGTCCTCTGTGAAGCTCTTTTATTGTTTTAAGGTTTGTGGAATGTCTCTGTTCTTAAACATAGTCCACATCTGCTTTTCAGTTTGAATTTTGAGAAAATTAAGTTTCGATCCAATAGATAGAGTGTATTTTGTCTTTGTAATCTGGGTGAACTTTCTCAGGAGAAAAGCTGAACAGACCAAGCATGTTCACAGGCCGCTGGTCTCGCTGTGGTCGGGAGGGAAGTGCGTCTGCCAGCTTCTCTGGGACCTGTGGGTACCTCTCGGTCTTTCCCTTTTGGAGGGGAGAGAGTGCAGAGGCGACCTTTAGCCGCTGACATTTCTGCTTCCTGCTCTGGAATCAGAGGAGCTGGACGAGGCCGTGTGGTGCGGGCGTCCAGTCCCGGGGGCTGCTCCTGTCGCGGGAGCCAGGCTGTCCTGAGCTCCCTCTGGAAGGCAGGACTCGCTCTGGGGTGAAACTAAGCCCTGCTGCCCCCGGGTGTCCTAAGCTGGAGTGCCCCTGCCCCCCGTAACTTTCTGGGGCAACATTCAGAGCCTCTGGCCTCTGCTTTTTGAGATTATCCAGTTTCAGATCCTAGGGCTTCTAGATGACCCAGGGCTGATTTGCTGGCCACCAGAGAGCAGTGGCCAGAGAGTGACACTTCTGGAGACTGAGGTCGAGGAATGAACATCATTTAGTTGGCAATTTTGAACATTTCTTAGAAACGACTTCAGTATACGCTGTGGCCTAAAGTAGAAACTTGACAGCTACATTTTCACATTTGAAAGACTGTCATTTAGTGGAGGAAATCTATACTGTTCCAAAGGTCAAAATAATATTTTATAAGAAAGAATGTGACTTCACGTCAGCCAGACTTCTAACGACCAGGGTGGTTACTGTTGGTGGCGGCTACCTCAGGTGCAGGGCAGGCCCAGCCTCCCCGCAGCCTCCTGGGTCCAGAGCCCTGGGGTTCCACGTGCTGTTTGGCGTCACGCAGACTTGGGTAGATGCTTTCCATCCTCTTCCCCACTTCGCTGGCACACGTGTCCTCCTGGAGTGAACGTTGTCAGCCCAGCACTTGAAGCTGTGTGTCCAGCTTCCTGTCCTTCACGTTCTGAGACGCCCCCCGTCCTGTGCGCACCATGCCTGCAGGTGGCCCGGCAAGCTTTTCTCTGGGGACCTGGCTCAAAAGCAGGCGTCTTCCTGAGCTCAGCAGGGCACAGCCACCTGGAAGGAGAGGACAGACAGAGCTGGTTTCTGTAAATTACGGAAATCTTGGATGCAGAGGCCTGATGTCTCCTGCCCTGACGGCGGGCTCCAGCCCGGAGGCTGCCCGCTGGCCACCCGCCGGTGGTGCAGGTGCAGACCGCAGCCGGGGAGATGGCCTTGGCCGCGGTGGGGGGCGGGGGGAGGAACGCCCGGATTCTCAGCCCTTCCCGTCGGCGTCTGGTCCTGTGCGACGCAGCAAGCAGGGAGCGCTTGACTTACTGAAGCTTCTAAATGGAGGCCTTTACCCCCCGAACCAAGTTCCCCAAATCCCGAACCTGTGGACCAGGCTCCTGTTCACAGCTGACGACATACCGTCTTAGATTCTTTCCATCCATGTTCGGGCACTATCTGTATATTAGTGAAAAATACCAGCTGTCTGGTTTTGAGTCAGGTTTACTGAGGTGTGACTTGCACACAGTGAAGTTCACCCTCTTTGGTATGTAGTTCTGTGGGTCTTGTAACTGCATGTTGTCCTGTGACCACCACCATAGTCAAGATCTAGAATAGCCCGTTGCCCAGAAAATCGCCCCTCACCCCGTCCCCCTGTCGTCAGCTTCCTCCTCTCCTTCCGCGTCCCACCCCGGGGGATCACTGAGTTTTCTGCCCCTTGATTTCTCCTAACTAAATATCTAATATATGTACTCCCAGTTTTTGTTTTTGTTTTGTTTTTTGTTTTTTTTGTTCTTTTTGTTTTCTTTTGTAATCCCAGTTTTTGAAAATATATATTATAAAGTCAGATCAATGATTTATTTTGAGTTTCTCTCTTCCTTTTTTTTTCTCGTTGATTATCTTTTTTAAAACATTGAAGTATAGTAATTTACAGTGCTGTGTTTCAGGTGTCCAGAAAAGTGATTCAGTTATACATACATATATAACGTGTATATACAATCTTTTTCAGATTCTTTTCTGTTGTAGGTTATTAGAAGATATCATCTCTTCCCTTTTTTGGACACGTTATGTAGATGTTTTGCGGGGTTTTTAAACTGTCATTTCTTAGGTCGTCTCTCCTCCTCACTAGGATCTGAGGTCTGGAAGACCAGCAGGCAGCAGGGCAGCCTTCTGGTCAGCGCAGGTCAGTCTGTATCATCAGCTTCTATTCTAGTCCAGTCATTAAACAAGATTCTCTAGTTTTGTAAAATTTGGACTTAGTGCTGTTTTCTTAACGTAAAGATGAATATGTTTGAAGGCATTTAATAAGTAACTTTCGGTGTTGTTTGGATGCAGTCGGGTGTCACGATTTATGATTTGAACGTGACTGTCACGGGGGCTGTGGCATCGTCTGTGCAGCCCCCGACCGTGCACAGGGAACCTCAGAGGGCGCGGGGACCACGAGCCGTCCCTGCCAGCGGGGTAGAGGCTGCCGGAGCCCAGGCGCTGCAGCTGCCGGTCCGCGGCCTGCGGTCTCTGGACAGAGCTTTCAGAAGCAAGGGCTTTGCTGGTGTTTTTCCTGACTTACAAAGCAAAAGCCAAGGCCAGATGGAAGTGCAGCCCCGCGATGAGGGGCAGAGGTTGGAGTCCAGTCTCAGGAGGAGGGGGCTTGTTGAGGGAACGACACGCGTCTCACTGCGCTCTTGGTGGCCGCTCCCGCTAAAAGTTTGCAGTTTTATGCCAAATGGAGTTCATTTTTTGTATTGAAAATTTTCATCCAATGTACTACAGTTTAGCCTAGTTTGACCTTCTGCCTGGGAAAGGTTTTGTTCTCGTCTCTCTCGCGAGACCCACCTCAGCCACTGCCGTGTGCAGGAGCGTCTGGGGAAGGCAGAGCAGAGAGGGCACGCGGGTCCTCGTGGGACTTCTGTCATCTGAGGGGGTCCCGCTGTCTGCTCTTCGTCTCCCAGGGGTGCGGTGCTTGATGTCAGACAGGAGTCACGCTGGTCAGTGAATGGCTGGAGGGCCTTGGCTGCATCGCCATTCGTGCAGGGCTGAGCACAGACTTCATAAAGTGTAAACAGTAGGACAGGTTGTGTCCCCTCAGACCTGAGAAGCCGACCTCAGGGCCTCTGCTTCCATCTTAGTCCGATGGGAAAAAAAAAGGCCCTGAAATGTGGCTGAATTTTCTCCTTTAATGGAGCCTGCCAACGCTTGTAAATGACCTAAAACCATTACAATTCTCTTTTAAAAAGCTGAACAGATTTTAACCTCCCATGTAGACAGTAAGAATAAAAGAATAAAAATCATCCTCTCTGCTGAATTCTCGGAGGATCAACTGACAGTCCTTAATATTGCTGATGCAGAAAGGTCTACAGACATGTTAAAAGTGCCGCGTTAAGCCGGTCCGTGAGAACGACTGTGGGTGTTAAGGAAGCTCTGACTCGGAGTCGGAAATAAACATCTGAATTTACCCATCTCTCTTCGTGACGTTTCTTCGCCTGTTTTTATTCCTGTTCGGTCATATATAATGTACTCCTCAGCGAAAAGTAATTGGAATAAGTAAAATCTAAACCACATACTAGTGTGAAGTTGTAGAAAAAAAAAGAAATGGAAATCTAGTGACAAGCAAAGCATTGTTTTTGAAAGGTTTCGGAAAAAAGCCTCTTTCACGTTGCTGGCCCGGTGAAGGAAGTTTGGTCGCTGGGACAAAGCCATACAGCTGCACACAATATAAAGGAAGGTTAACAGCATATTTGGTGCGTTTATAACGTCCCTGGGGCATTTTAACAGTAAAAATAGTGATCGTTAACCCGGTCCATCTGAACTTAAACATGAGCTTACTTTGCAAGAAATGAGGGGTAACGTCTAAGCACGTCTCTCCAGGCTTCATTCTTGTTTGAAGATTTTACGTTGTGGGTCCTTTTTGTCTGATTTTATATGTTTTATTCAACGTGCTGAGATGTTTGAGTCGTAGGCTAATGAGATGTAAGACTCCCAGCGTTCAGCTCTGTGGCTTTTCTCGAACGTGGAGGGCGTAGGTCTTCATGAACATAGTACACACGGCGCTGGGATGTGCTGAGACGCGCGTTCACACGTGCAGCACGGGCTGGGGGTGGGTGTGGGGGGGGGGGGGTTATCCTAAAATCGGTCTGGTGAATTCTTCAGGATGCTGACCTTGGTGTTCTTTGCTTATAATCACAGAAATGCAATTTCCAAGGGTGGCATCCTCTAGGCTGTCAGAATATTTCTGACGTAACTCATAAACAAAACCAAGTCTGCACACGGGCCACGGTTCCGTCCCGCCGCAGACTGTAAAGAATAACGTAAGCGTGTTTCCGTGATGTCCCTGATGATACCAAGAAGACGGGGCTGTCCCTCTTCTCGGGCCTCGGGCTTCTGCATTCTGCTGCGGGTGCGCAGACTGACAGGTGGCGGGGGGCTGTTACAGTCCACCTAGAGAGGCCGTTCCTGAGGAAGGGACGTGTAGGGGCGCTTTCCAGATGAGCCCCACAGTGCCCCGACATCAACTGACCATTAGCCGGAGACCGCAGTTTTCAAAGTGTGAGGAGCTGAGATCGTGGACCGGACATCCCTCCCCAGCCCAGGTCCGGCGTGAGCTGACCGGACCTGCGACCCCCACGTGTCCCCATTCTCCTGACGGCTGGCCGTCTCCCGGTGCGGGGGCGGGGGCAGGCAGCGAGGCCAGCCCGGTTCCCTGCAGCAAATGTCCTGGTGGGTCCCCCGTCCGTCTGAGGCCAGGTCCTCCTCTTGCTTCGTGACACAGTGATGGAGTTAGGATTTTCTCATCCGAAGCTGCGGGCGTGTCTGCAGAGGGTGGATTTGCCCGCTGAGCACTGGTGCTGCCGTGAGGACGCGGCCTGTTCACTCCCTTAGTGTGCGGTACAGCTGTCCGCATCCCAGGACTGGTTTCATCTGTCTAATTTCTTAGACTATGAGTGTGATTAAAAGCTCACGAACGATCTTTACCATTTCCGCACTCTCTCTCCGTCGCACTGAAGAATTGCTGTCCTTCAATTCAGCTCAAGATAGACTTAGGAAATGAGCGGTCACTTGCCTGAGGCCCTGCTGGCAGTGAAGTGGTTGGTCCCGGGGGCAGGGTGTGAAACCCACGCAGCGGCATGAAGAGCCCTCCCGGGTCCGGCGCATTGAAGCTGCGCGTCGGGGCCCGGGTGGAGCGTCCTGCATGTTCAGCGCCATTGGGGTAAGAGGCTCACTGAGCTCTGCTGCATTTTGTCCAGATGGGCAGCCGCCAGCGTCCCCCATCCTGAGCAACGCTGGGGTGTCCCCACGCTCACGCGGGAGTCTGTGCAGCTGCAGACTGTGAAGAGCAAGAGTGCAAGCATGGTGGCTCCTGGCCCCGGGGAGAGCTGCTGTCTGATCAGTGGCGAAGGCTGGTGCCAGGTGGTAGCTAAGGGCGCTTTCAGGGCCAGGAGGACATCTCTGATTTGCGCAGGTAAAGGGAGAGAGTGGAGGTGCCGAGCTGACGTAGGAACGGATGCGGCGCCCCCGCAGGTGGGGCGGAGCGCGGCCTCCCGCGATGAGGCGCCAGGCCCAGGTGAGTTACAGAGACGGTTCTCGTGTTCAGCGACTTGATTCAGCAGAATCCGGACTTGAAAACAGTTGAGGCGTTTGAACACACGGACAGCACTGCTGTCCCTGTCGCCTCCCACGGCTGACACGTTTGCCCTCGCCGGCCACACTCCTGAATGCAGCGCTTGCCCCTGGAGGCTGCAGCCCTTCAGGTTCTGGAGGATGTGGGGCTCTTGGGGGAGGCTTGGGGGTTGAGAGATGGGTGCACAGACACACAGTGCAGGTGCATGTTTGTGAATCTAACCTCACAACGCCGGAATCCCCCAGGATGTGCGTCCATGCCTCGTGACACACGTGCAGGAGTTTGTGTGTGTCACAGCAGTGACAGTAGTAGCCGTGGAGAGAAAGAATGTATGATAAGACGCCTGAAGTTTCTTGGCAAAGTAAATTTAAATTCCATGTTAAGTGTTTCAAATTCTGGAAGGTTGAGTTTGTGTCTGTTTTTCCCTGATGAATATTATTTCCCTGTCACTCCGCTGGTCGGCCACCTGCTGTCACGCTGTATCTTGGTAACAAAAGTGAGAGTTTTATTGCTTTGTCCAGTCGACTGCTCTGCTTGTCATGTTACCCTTCAGCCCTCTCCTCTGCCCTGTGACACCTGCCCCTCCAAGTAACCGATGAGGGAGGTTGTGCCCTCTCCGGCCAGTGGCATTTTGGGGGTGCTGTCAGCCATCCCTGAACGTGGGGCATCCCCTCTCCAGGGCCGTGTCTCTCCTCAGGCTGGGACTCTCCCTTCAGCCTCTTACCCTTTTTTCTTTCTTTAATGAGTACGTCTTCCCCTCAGTGGGAGAGATGAGGAAGAAAAGGACTTGACGGTTGAGTCACCAGAATACTTTGATGATTTTAGCAGACGGGTGGCGCCCAGGGAAGACGCGCGTGGCTGAGGTCGGGCCTGGGGCCCTCTTCTTAGGGTCTCATCTGCGCTTTCCTCGCCCGTTTCCCATTGCGGGTCTCGCGCGACATGCGGCGTGGAGGTGACTGAGGAGCAGACCGGCGCGGCCATTGGCGACGTGTTCGTCACAGGTGGACAGAGCGAGTGGAAAGTGTTCAGTGCCCGTGAGCACAGACCACGCCTCGGGCCCCAGCGCGTCCGCCTGCCTCTAATGAAAACAGGAAACAGGCATCGTGGCCTCGCACAGGGCCACTTGTTTCTCACCTTCCTTTTCTTTCTCTTCTCTGGTTGTCTCTGTGCTTTAGAAAAAGTCACCCTAAGCAAGAGAGTGTGGCCAGGGGCAGAGCCCGCGTGGTTAACCGGGACGTCGCCGTTTCTCCTCTCCAGTGAACGCATGAGGAGAACACGTGGACGCTGCGGCACCCGGGAGGAGGACTGTGCGCGAGGCCTGCGCCCGCCATCCTCCGGGGAGCAGGGAAGCCGAGCTGAGGCCCCAGGGAGGATGGCCCGCGGGGCTCCAGGGCCCCGCTGTGCCGCCCTCGCCTCCCCCGCAGTCCTGGGCCCTGGCTCAGCCCGGCCTGTGGAGCAGCACCGCGGCTTCTGCCCCAGGAGCACCCCTGCCCGGGAGCACCCCCCCCAGACATCGCCACGGGTCCCCTGGGGGAGGAGGCCCCCCGCCCGTGGAGAACCACTGTTGCTGTCTAAGGGTGGATGGCATTGGAGGAGAGAAGGTTGTCCTGAGTTTTATTGTCTTTTGGTGTTTACAACAACAAAATCTGAGTTTTGAAAACTGAAATCCCAATGCGGTACGTGGTCTCGCTGCCCTTGATGTTGGTAAAATGAAGCCAGCGAGGTGCCCCTCATCGCCCGAGGCCCCCCCCCCACCAAAGACGGGGTCTCACCTTTCCCTGAGGCCTCTTGCCCCGTGTCTGTGCAGGAGGAATTGCTGTACATTCAAGTATGACTTTTTGAGCACGTACATTTTCCCGTTTTACAGAATGAAATTGTTTCTGCTACCACATTTTACCTGGGTGTGAGTTTTTACAGCTGAGATGTAACCACTGAGAAGAGGTTTTTATTATAACGGGAACGCGGAGCTGCCTCAGCCGGCCGGCCTGCCGTGGTCACGCGGTGTTACTCGCCCAGACCCTGCTGCGTCCTGGAAACAGCGGAGGCCGCTGTCCGCCTCCCGAGGGCTGGAGGCCGGCGTGGGACCGGGGGAGGGGGAGTAAAACACAGAACACACCTTAGGCGCGCGGCTCATCCACTCAGCTCCGGGGCTTTTCTGAAATGAATAACTCGGTGTGACCCGCCAAGGGTTTGTGTGTGTCACCACCGCTGGTAACTCGAACGGATGCTTCTGCCCCCTGGTTGCCCTCCGAGGCCATCTCCACCGCGTCGTGAACTGCTGGGGGGATCGCCCAGCTGTGGGCCTGGGTCCCCCGCGACAGGTCTGGACAGCTGGTCCGGCCCCACACACGGCCGTGCGCGTGAGCACGCACACACCGCCTTCTCGCGCGGAACCTCGAGACAACCGTGTACAGAGAGCCCTGACGCGCTGCGTGCCCTTGGCGAGGAGGAGAGAAGAGCAGTGGGAGAAGCTGGGGCGCAGGCCACCTGCACGTCCCCTCCTCCAGCAGGACGGCCGCGGGGCCGCGCTCTGAGTGTCCAGCAGACCGCAAGGCGTCCCCTCCCTGCCCGCCCCCCTCCTACATCCCCGGGGAACAGAAAAGCAGTTGAGGGTCGTTAGCAATGGAAGCAGGGGGAGGGGTGAGGAAGCGAGGACGGGGTGACGTGCGAGGAGAGCGTCCTTTAAGGAAGGGGCACTTGTGGAGGATAAGCCGTGAGGCCTTGCTTGTGGGCCTGTCTGCTGCACAGCACCGTCTAGAACGCTCTAGAGGACACATCCTCACCTCATTTCTGGGTCGACTCGCTGGGGAAAATTTTTCCTTGTTATAGAAAATGTCCTTGGAAGATTTGACCCAAGGGAAGCGCCCGCAAGTGGACCCTGTTGTTTGATTTTCAGTTCTGGGCACACCCCCCGCACCTGTGGGCCCTGCCTTTATCCCAGGGCCAGCGGGTGTCCCGAGGCTTCACCAGCCACTGCTGCGGTGCCCCGGCGGTCAGAGGGACAGCCACGGGAGAGCCGTGGTCCCCGGGGCCCTGCGTGGCGCAGGCAGCGGCGCTGCGGGGCCTCCTTCCCGTCCGCTGCCCGCGGGGCCGGGACCCAGCGCGGTGGTCACTTTCAGAAACACACTCGGTGGGGGGGGGGGGGTGCACACGTGTGGCGGCTGCCCTGCAGTGCGCCCGTGGCCTGCCACCGCCGTCTCCCTTGAAAGAGTTTGTCTGCAAACGGAAGGCGCTTCTTCTGAATGAGAAACAGAAAGGGGCGTGAGGTGACAGTCCAGTCCCCTCGGATTTTCAGCAGAGCATTTATTTCATGTTCTGTGGGTGGCTCTCCAGTCCAGCTTTTCTTCTTTCTCATTATTACTAGTAGTAATTAATTTATTTTATTTTTTATTTATCGGCTGCGTTGTGTCTTCATCGCTGCACACCGGCTTTCTCTTTGCGGTGAGCGGGGGCTACTCTTCATTGTGGTGCGCGGGGTCCTCATTGCTGTGGCCTCTCCTGTTGTGGCTCGCGGGCTCTAGAGCACAGGCTCAGTAGTGGTGGCGCACGGCTTAGTTCCTCCGCGGCACGTGGGATCTTCCCGGACCAGGGCTGGAACCCGTGTCCGCTGCATTGGCAGGCGGATTCTTAACCGCTGCGCCACCAGGGAAGTCCCATTATTATGTTTTAAATGCGCTGTTTAGTGGTGTAAACGCCGAGGGAGGCAAAGCTCCCGGTGGTCACTTCCTCACCGGCTTGCCCGACCGCGTCCCCACAAGCCTTCCCCGTTTAGGTGCCTGGGTGCTGCCGTCCGTGTGGCGTCTGCCGCACAGTTGTGTGTTTCCAAACAGCTGAGATCGCACAGGCAAGACGCGAATTCCTGCCCTGAAGCTCCTACATTTATTAAAGCCTGTGATTTCCCGTAAACCCCTTTAATACGAGTATAGTGTTATATTAGTGTTCACCAAATGCACTTCAGTGTTTAAATGACATCAGCAAACACCTAAAACTGATTTCCTCTTGCAATAAAAGGTATGTATTTTTCTCAGTCTTATACGTCTCCACATTAACATTTATTGAAAAGCTAGAAGACAGTCTTCATTACGGCCAGCCCCTCGGCCCTCACCTCGTGTTTGGAACAAACACGTGTGTTGCAAGTATCGCAGCCGGGCGGCTCAGGCTCCGTCCTGCGCCTCCTTCCTTCCGCATCTGATGTGTGAGGAGGAGTGTCTGACGGATGGCTCTCCTCCCACAGCCCCTCGGGGAAACCTCCGTGTCCTCCGCCTCGTCCCGCTGCCTGAGAGAGCCCGGGCTGCCGTTTATGGTCTGCTCTCCCCGTGGCTGGCTTTCCGTGTAGTAAAGCAGCGCAGATCTCTCCGAGGAGGATCGACTTGGGTGTTCTGCGGTTTGCACGGTGGTTGTTCTGCCTGATTCCCGCCGCAGAGGAAGGAATGGGGGGGGGGGGGAGGCAGCGGAGAACCAAAGTGAGGGGGCTGCCAGCCGGGGTGCACCCTCTCCCGCCCCGTGAGCAGGTTGGGGTAAGAGCAGTTTTCCTGAAGGGCGGGCGGTGACACTTAAGTGAGGTTGGTCTTAGGAAGCAGTTGCAGGTCTGGATCCAATAATCTCTCGCCGGCCGCGTCTGGAATAGATCTCGGGGTAAATTAAGTGAACTCTTACCCCGCTGTGTGCTCTGTACCTATTAGCCTCCCAGCCCCTAGTTTGACCCCGTTCCCTTTTTAAATTAATGCATCTCCAATTCCCCAATCTAGACATTTTTTTAAATCTCACGTTTCTTTGTTTCCACCCAATTTGAGGAAATAGCTGAGGAGTTTTCAGCTCTTTACCCAGAGGCAAAATTAACAGGTGCATTCCGGGATGCGGAGGCCGGCCCGGGCGCAGCTCTGAGGAGCAGGCCGGCCTGGTCCATGAGCGGAAACCCGACCGGCGGCGGGCGGGGCCGAGGGGCCCGCGGGAGGCTTCGCTGCGCCCGCGTGGAGGGCGGGGCGCCTCGCCCGTGTGCACAGCAAGCACTTTCTCCGGAACAGAACTTGGGTGACCGAAACGGAAGCGGAACCAAGGGGCCCCACTTCTAACGCAGCCTGGAAATGTCTTTCCATCCGAGAGCGGCCGGGCGCGAGGGGCCCGCTGTTCGGAGGTGTGGCCTCTGTTGGCTGCCGTTTGCGGCTTTATTTGGCGCCGGAGGCCCGGGGGCCTGCGCGTGTGTGAACGGGGAGAATCAGGAAGAAAGAGGATGTGTCTGGTGTCCTCCGGGGGAAAGAAGTGGAATTTTACACGAGTGTGCTCAGGCGCAAACGCCCTTTAAGGCCTTGACGTCTTTATTGTGAAAAACGAACTTCAGATCTTGCAGAGAACACCCACTTTTTCGGAGCCGTTCTGGCTCCACGAGAGAGGAGTTTGAAAAGTTCTTTGCTGGAGAGAAGGGCTCGCAGAGCTGTCCTCGTGGTCCCGACAGTGGTGCCGCTTGTGTGACGCGCGAGGAGCGTCCGCCGGGCTGCGGCCTCTGGACGCCACAGCCTCCTTCCAGCCACTTAGCCTTTTTAGAGCGAGGAGGTTACAGCGAGATGTAGGAAAGTCAAATTCGGGGCAAAGCAGCGGCCTCAGCAATTCCAGGATTTGCTCTTTTGCTGGAAAACTTCTCTCCCTCCACGTTAGCTGCAAACACATCCTGTGTATTCACAGGCTCCTCACCAACAGGCAGGCTTTGCGTCCCGGGCTTATTCACAAGGCAGCACATGCGGCTGCGTCTGGAGAAGAAAGCAAACGTGTCACGCGTGTCTTCACCTGTGTCCTCTGCTCCTGGGAAGACGGTCCACGTGCAGGCCCCTCCGCTGTGCGTGTGGCCTGGGGGCGCCTGCGTGTGGACCCTTTGATCTCCACGCTTCCGCTTCCGTGGTCCTGTTCCTTCACGAACGCCGTGGCCAGGTCTCCCCCGAAGGCAGCATCTTTTCCAGTTACTTTCTGCACACGTGCCCGGCGTGTGGCACGACCTCCGGTGCTGGGGCAGTGCCGCACGCCTCACAGCCGCCCACCCAGCGCTGGCTTCGCAGTCAGTTGAATCAGCGAGTGTCTGACTCACGGGAAGAAGGGTCAAGGCCAGCGGCTCTCGGGCAGTGGTGACCATGCCTCGGGGACGTCTGCGGTGTCTGGGGCCAGTCCTGCCTGTTGCGGCGGGGGGTGATGCCCCCAGCACCTGGAGGGTGGAGCCGGGGCTGCTCTCACATGCTCAGTGCGCAGGACAGCCCCTGACGAGGCGCTCTCCGGCTGGGGGAGGGCGAGGTGCCGCCTGGACGTCCTGCCAGCCCCCTGACCGCCCTCCTCGCCGGGCCCCGCAGCCCCCTGCACTCTCAGTTCACACCTGTCTCCCGCCCAGCCCTCTCCCTGCGCCCGGCCCAGAGCAGCCTGCCCTGCAGACGCCCCTCCCTGGCATCTCAGAGGCTGCCCAAGCGCAGCCTCCCGATGGGAACGCGTCTTCCTGCTCCTCTAGGCCCACGGCTGGCACTCAGGAAAGAAAGCGCATCAGGCAGAAAGTGACCCAAGGCAGACAGTGGCCAGTGTCAAGGCGGGTGCGGACGGGTGCTCCGGGCACCGACCAGGCGCTTCTACTCTGAGGGCAGGGAGGGCCTGGCCTGGGGGGGTCAGGGGCCCCGGGTGTTTCATGGGAGGGTGCCCCTGGCGCTGGGCACCGAACGCTTCACCGCATCTGGACGCCTGGGGTTCCGGGTGGAGGAAACACGCCCAGGTGCAGGGCCCGGGCAGCACTGTGCGCCAGGAAGACGAGCCAGGGTGCCTGATCGCAGAGCGTGGGGTGGTGCCCGATCACGGGGGATCCACGTGCAGAGCCGAGGGTCTGAGCTCTGACCCCCGGGCGGGGGGCAGCCAGGCACAGTGGACGGGCCTGGATGTGAGGTGGATCTCGGGAGGAGTGACTGACAGCAGTGCCGGGACCTCCCGCCACCTTCACCCTGCACGTCCCCTCCCGAGCTCCCAGCACCTGGCTCGGTGCCCTGGCCGGGGACCCCCCAGTGCCCTGAACGTAGCTTCCGTAGAGCGTATGCACGTCCCTCCGCCTACAGGGCTTCTCTCCCCTTCGACTGTAAACTCTCAAGCAGGGGCCACGTCTGTCTTGGTCTCTGTGAAGGCTCAGACCAGCACAGATCAGAGCTTCAGCCCTGGCTGGCAGAGATGCCACCCGGGCAGGCAGGTGCCAGCCGACGAGCGTGGGGACAGAGGGGAGGGATGCGTCCGGCCGACCCCGGGGCTGTGCGGCGTTGGGGCAGAAGCGTGGGCGGGTGCACGTCCGGCAGGAAGAGAGCTGGCATCGGAGCGCTGGTCAGGGTAGAGCGGAGGGGCGGCTCGGGCCTGGGAGACGGGTCAGAGGACCCGGGGTGCCTGTGGGCTTAGCGGCGACGGCCACGTGCATGTGGGGATTAGACCCCGAGACAGCCTGGACAGGCGTCTCTGTTTCGGTCTCTTGAACTGGCTGAGACCGGAGGTGTCCTGCTGCTGCCGTCATCTTTCTCGCCATCTTCTAGATTTCTTCCGGAACGTTTGCTCTCTCTCCGATACAAGGCACCCATGATGCTTATTAAACACACCTGAAGAGTCAAGAATGATGTCAGCTGCTTTTTTTCCCCAAGAGTCTTTTCCGTTGTGATCATTTCTTTTGCTGGAGTTTCTGCCTTTTTGCATCACAGCGAGGCCTGCTACACGCTAGACGACAGGGGTTGTAAGTGCTCTGAACTTAGAAAGACCTGTCTAGACGCCCCCCTGGCCCGGGCACCTCGCCTCGGGTCACCTCTGCAGCTTTCCCCTCCGGCCCCGCCTGGCCCGAGTCTTCCAGAGCATAGGCTGCACGTTTAAGAACTCAGTGGAGGAAGTGGAGCTTTGTAATCCAGGCTGTCGAGAGGTGTGAGAGGTCCTCTTGTTGCGTGTCCGCCGGGCCTTCCAGACTCTGTCTCTCCGTGCACACTTGTAGTTCTCCCATCTTTCCTACTCTCTCTGGAGAGACCCGTCATTATTTTTTTTTAATAAATTATGGTTCACTTTATGTGGGAGTACTTGTGTTTCCTTATTTTGGTTTTGAGAGTTTTGGAGATAAAAAGCCATCAGAAGCCGTGGTGTCTAGGTCTCCTCTCCCCCGCCCCTCCTCATATTCTCAAGGAGGCCCCGGCGAGCGCTTTCCCGGGCTCACCCCCAGGCCTGGGCTTCACGCTGCCCACTGCGCATCCTGCAGGAACATCCTGTGAGGACTTAGAAGGGCGCCCTGTGAGCAGACCAGCATCGGAGAGGCCTCAGAATGTCCACTCAGTATCTGTGAGCAGTGCCGTGCCCGGCTAGTGAGTGCGGTTGGGGACCGGCATGTTATTCTGCTGTGATCTGTGTGCCTTTCCTATGAGAGCTGTGCGTGTGTGTACGTGTGCTGTGTGTGTGTTTGTGTATCGTGTGTGTGTGTGTGCATCATCGAGAAATGAGGCAAAGAGAGTCTTGATACACTTTTCTTCCACTAAAAGCACAGATACAGTCTTGAACATGGGATAGTAAACTGTGGATGTGGCCTTGTGTAAGCCACTTACTTTTTTTTTTTTTAAGAACTTTTATTGAGATACAGTTAACATACAACAAACTGTATATATTTAGGATGTACAATTTGGTATCCCAGTCTCCCAATTCATTCCCCCCCCAACCCTCCCCACGTTCCCCACTTGGTGTCCATATGTTTGTTCTCTACATCTGTGTCTCTATTTCTGCCTTGCAAACTGGTTGATTTGTACCATTTTTCTATAGTCCACATATATGTGTTAATATACGATATTTGTTTTTCTCTTTCTGACTCACTTCACTCTGTATGACGGTCTCCAGGTCCATCCATGTCTCTGCAAATGTCCCAGTTTCATTGCTTTTTACAGCTGAGTAGTATTCCATTGTATATATGTACCACATCTTTTTTATCCATTCATCTGCTGATGGACATTTAGGTTGCTTCCATGTCCTGACTATTGTAAATAGGGCTGCAGTGAACATTGGGGTGCATGTGTCTTTTTGAATGATGGTGTTCTCTGGGTATATGCCCAGCAGTGGGATTGCTGGGTCATATGGTAACTCTATTTTTAGTTTTGCAAGGAACCTCCATACTGTTCTCCAAAGTGGCTGTATCAACTTACATTCCCACCAGCAGTGCAAGAGCGTTCCCTTTTCTCCACACCCTCTCCAGCATTTATTGTCTGTAGATTTTCTGATGATGCCCATTCTGACCGGTGTGAGGTGATACCTCATTGTCGTTTTGATTTGCATTTCTCTAATAATTAGTGATGTTGAGCAGCTTTTCATGTGCCTCTTGGCCATCCGCATGTCTTCGTTGGAGAAATGCTTATTTAGGTCCTCTGCCCACTTTTTGATTGGGTTGTTTGTTTTTTTGATATTGAGCTGCATGAACTGTTTATATATTTTGGAGTTTAATCCTTTGTCTGTTGATTCGTTTGCAAATTTTTTCTCCCATTCTGAGGGTTGTCTTTTCGTCTTGCTTATAGTTTCCTTTGCTGTACAGAAGCTTTGAAGTTTCATCAGGTCCCACTTATTTCTTTTTGTTTCTATTTCCATTACTCTAGGGGGTGGATCAAAAATAAGCCACTTACTTTTAATACAGGCGCACCTTGGAGATATTGCTGGCTTGTTCCAGATTTCCGCAATAAAGCGAGTCACATGACTGCTTTGGTTTCCCTTTGGTTTCCCGGGGCATGTAAAGTTTATGCTACACTGTAGTCTATTATGTGTGCATTGGCATTACATCCAAAAGATGTACAATTGAAACATACTTTATTGCTAAAAAATGCTAACCATCAATGCAGGGTTGCCACAGACCTTCAGTTTGTAAAAAACACAGTATCTGTGAAGTGCAGTGAGATGAGGTCTGTCTGTGAGTCACAGAGAAATCATCAGTGTCAGATGGTGGCATTGACAGATGACCTCCATCTCAGATGTAAAATGCCGTGTGATGTGAAAACAATTTGTCTGCCATTATTTCAAATGTTTCTACTTTTCATCGGTAACCAGAGTCACATTTCATACTCAGTTGGAACATGAGAAAAATGCTGGGAAAACATGATTTAAATGCATTGAGGTTTAGCAGCATTTACTGACTAGGACGGTGCAGCCCAGAGCTCTCTTCTGAGGCCCACTTTCCGTTTTGTTTAAAGAGGCCACTTAATTTAATCATCAATTCCCATTAAGAAATGTTACCTTAAGATTACAAATACAATTCTGTTATTAGTTTCTTCGACTTGCACGAAATTATCTGAGAGAGGTTAACCTACTTACAGAAAAGTATGTGTTTGGACTTAGGCCAAAAGTTATTTTGAAATGTGCTTTCATGTAGTAATGCTCCTAGAATTTGTCAACCAAAATATTCTAAACAATAAAGAAGAAAAACTGTTGAAATCTACTTTTCAGATTTTTTCAGTTTTCTCCAAAAAAAAAAGAAAAAGTGGTGCAGAGTTGTGAAAGATCTCCTTGACAGTGAAGATTTTCTGTCAGTGATGTGAGGAAATTTCAAACTTAACATTAAAAAAATATGCCAAGTATTTTTGAGTTTAAAATTCAAGGTAAATGCAAAAAAGTATGGTATGGCAAGAATGTTACGCTGAGTCCTGAAATAGGAAAAGCCGTCTGGGGCGGTTTGCTGTAAGGCTGTTTCGCAGGCCCGCGGTGCAGTGCTCACCACACGACCATCCAGCCCACCTTCGCACCCCCGGCCGGGTCTCTGGCTGGAGAATCACTCGCTCTGCTTGGAGTTGCTGGTGGGTTTGTTTTTGTGTTTTGTTTTTACTTCCTTTGATTTTGGCCACACACCGTGCCAGGAGGAAGACAAGGTTTCGAGGGAAACTCGTGTGCAGACCCAAGCTCTGTGCCCACCAGCGGCCGCCTCGCCACCCGGCCTCGGGTGTCCACGCGGCCGTGGCCCTCTGCCGAGGTCACCTGGACGGTGAGGTGGCATCCACGAGCGGGTGAGGGCGGTGCTGCGCGAGCGCGTCTGGACAGGAAGCAGCCTCCCCGCTCGCCAGCACCGCGGCCGGCCGTGGCCTGGCGCCCCATCCCCCCCACCGCCTTGGGGGCCCGTGGGGGGCCCGTGCTTCCCAGCGTCACAGCCTGTCCTGCGATGGAGGGTCCCGGGCGTGGTGACTTTAACTGTACATTGACGTGGACTCTCTCCTTCTGACCCAGGAGTCGGGAGACCCAGGGCATCCGGTGTCCGTATCCTTCTGCCCCACGTGGCCGCGGCCCGCCTGGGGCGTGAGGGGACCTGCCTGCCCGAGGCCGCACCCCCTGCCACTCCAAGGGCCACCCACCTGGGTGTGGACCGTGGTGCGGCCACGTTGGCACGTGGGTCCTTATCTCCGCCGCCCACGGCTACCACTCAGGCCGAGCCCAGCCGTCGAGAGGCGGGTATGTCCTGGCCACGAACACACAGCCTGAGCCCCCGTCTCAGGGCAGCCTTGGAAGGCAGCTTATCTCCTTCCTTCCTGCCCCTGTCCCCAAATTAGGATATTTTTAGCTTCAAGTAACAGAAAATTTGAATCCAGTTGGCCTTAACTGTAAGAAAATATGTTGTCACAGGTGCTGTGACGTCCAGAGGTGGCTGGGTTTCACCCGGCTGATGCAGCAGCGTCCAGGGCCCAGCTGCCCTGCTCTGCGGTCCCCATGTCCACGTGCCCCCCAGGCCAGCCCCGAGGGGCTGTAGACCACCTGCCAGGGGCAGTCAGGCTGCTTCTCCTCCATCAGGAGGAAAGCAGTGACGCCCACAGCTTTCCGGGAGGCCCCACAGGCACAGCCACAGGCCGGCCCCTCATGGGCCCCTGCTGGTCTGGTGAGGGGACAGCTCTGACTGTCCCAGATGAGGGCTGTGGTCGGTCAGGCTCCCTGAGACTCAAGGGTGTGGTGACCACTCCGTCGTCAGGAAGGGAGGAGGCAGGAGACTTCCTGGAGGAGGGGACCTTTGTGCTGAGCTCTGGAGCGTAAGTGAAGTGGGAAGTTACAGAGGGGATTCTAGGGAGAGGGCACAGCCAGCACAGAAAGTTCTGAAGTCTGAAACAGCAGGACCTCGAGGAGGGAACCCAGCGTGTGTGACTGCAGAGCCCGAGAGTGATGGGGTGACCCCAGGAGGAGGGCGTGGCGTCCCGGCCACGCGGAGCCTCAGGGCGCCCTGAACAGACACAAGGGAGGCTCCGGACCAAGACCACGGAGGGCAGGAAGGGGAGGAAGTGGCCTTAGAGGACTCCTCGGGGCAGGGGCTGCAGGGCTTCCTGGCCAGCGGGGGCGAGGAGAGAGAAGAGGGGCGAGTCCTGGGTCCTGCCGCCTCTGTGACCCCGTGCCAGCGTCACGTCTCGCACATTCACGGATTTCTGTGGCAGTGACTTTGCAACAGAAACAGGGACGTGTGTGCAAAATGCTGTTTCTGTTTGTTCTCGTCCTCGCGCCAATAGTAACAGCTTCCCCCGCCCCGATTTTCCCGAATGTTTTAAATGAACAATTTTACTTGTTTGCGGATGCAAAAAGTGACCCTTCTACAGATTTGGTGGCTTGCAATTAGCCGTGACACGGGTCTTTAGAAGGAATCTTTTGTTTCAGAAGCCTCAGTGATGTGGGTGTCAGCTCCTGGTGAACTTGCTGGGCTCCGTGTACAGTTCATTTTGTAGTGAGTGTTTGGAAGGAAACACCCGATTTTCCAGCATCCTGTTTCTTACCGATGACATGACGTTCACCCTCGAACGAAGAGCAGGGTGGAGACGGGGCCCCCTGGAGAGGCGCGGGGTGCTCCGCAGGCTGGGCTCGCGCAGAGGGGCCGCCTGGCGCCCGGCGCGCCCTGAGGATGGGTGTCCGGCCTTCCCGGCCTTCTTCTTTCCTACTTTGGATCTTCTGACGTCGCTGAGACATTAGTGCACAAAGCTTGAGAAGATTCCAGAGAACTGAAAGCGTGGAGCTGGCTCAGCGAGTGACGCCGGCTGGCTGTCGCTGTCCCTGTCACGGTCGAGCACGCGCAGCCCCAGGGGCGGGAGCCGCGTGGCGCCGAAACCCCGGGCGGCGCGTTGCTGGTGATTTGGGTGGTGCGTCCAGCGGGGCCTGGTGTGCGGCAGGGAGCCCGTCCCACGGCGGGTGGCACCCCCGCCGCCCAGTCTCCCGGCCCCGTGGGCCGGACGCAGAGCCCCCTGTGTCGGGGACCCGGACGTGGGTCTCTCACAGCGGCCAGAAGCCGGCGTCCGGCCCTGATGTAGACGCAGCGTGTGGGGTCCGCACGGCTCGTCCGCTCCTCGCCCGCGTGGGCAGGGGTGAGGGCTCCCGCCTCCTGCCCCTGTTTTCTGGCTCTGACTCTCACTCCCAGCGACATTCTTCGACTTGCACACAGGTCTCTGGTCGGCGCGCCCGCCCGTGTGAAGCTGCTGTTGTGTATTGACTGCCCAATCAGGAGAGTGCTGAGCACCTACCGTGCGCGGGGCGTGGCAGGGCCAGGAGAGCCCGCGGTGCCTTCCCACGGGGGTGAGGTCTTGAGATGTCGCGACAGAAGAGCATCCCTTCACCTGTAACACTCGGTGCTGCCCGCTGAGGGCTTTTTCTTCCCCAGTCTTTGGGATCACTCTGCATTTCTAAAGTCCTAGTATCTGAAGAGCACTTGTTTTGTGTGTGGGATGCTGCGGGCATCTCACAGGAGGGCGGGGAGAGTGCCGCCCCCACCTCACCGGTCGTCCGCTGCCTCCGAAACTTGGGAGGGGTTTACACGTGCTTCCCACATCATGCCTCCGTAATGTGGATTTCAGACAAACCAAAAAGCGAAAGCGGTTCCCAGAGCACTCCTTTCCCGATTGTGAGCTGAAGACCAGCGGTTCCCAAACATCCCCACCCAGGCTCGGGGCCCAGGGGTGCCCTCCGGCCACTCAGCCTGCTGCCCGCTGGTCCCAGCTGTGGTGGGATTGGTGGCCGGAGCCCACCCTGCTCTCACAGGAAGCTTCCAGCGGCAGCACTTTCCGCCGTGCCTGGCAGAGCTCACGGCGGAGCTGCCTGGTTTTGCTCCCAGTTTCAGGGTGGAATTACAGCATCATTTGAAATAGCACATCTGACTCGGAATTGACTGGAGTGGTCCGAATGATGGATCTGAGATATACTTGAAGGGATAATTGTACACAACCAGTTTAAAGGCTGGTAAATATTTAAGGGTCAGGGGTTAAATGTCAAAGCCACAGCGCTTGGGCTCAGCTCCATAAAGTATCAAGAATGACTGCTAATTAAATCCAGGGTATATTTCACCAAAGGGAAATAAATTTGACAGCTAACAACCAATACTGGATTACCACCTCCCAGAGGTTAGGGAGCATGCTCGTCGCTGTAGATGGTTTACCGGTTTTAACCCGGTAGTTGTCGGAGGGGGATCGGTTACAGTCACAGATTACCGCACTACGCAAAGTTCAGTCTTGTGAATCAAAAGTAAGCACCACCCAAAGGCGTGCACATCTGGGTCCCCGGACTCGCTTTCTGTTTAGAAATGAACGCCTGTGGCTGCGGCAGAGCAAATCCCTGAAACAAGTGTAGTCAAAGAACAGGCTCACATTTTCTTCCCTGAGCTGAATTGTTTTTCCTGCGATTAATAGTTACCAGTGAGTGTCGTAGGCAACTATGAAATGAGATGAATTTAATTTCCAAGCCAGGACAGCAAATTGAAAGCAGAAAAATGTCAGCTAGGGTGTAATCATCCCCCTCCTAGTCACGCACTTACGGCACTTAGATGATACGTATTTTACCTAAGTTCAGCATTCTTCGATGGGCAGGTAATTTGGACGCTACTTTAGATGCCCCACCTCAGGAAAAAGCTGTTTACCTTCAGATGAGATATGCCGTATGGGTACTAAGCAAACAGAGTGATTGTAGTATTTTAATAGCTATGTTTACATGCAGATCTTGAGATTATTTCTGCATGATGTGATTTATAGGGCTATATGAAGTAAATCACACTTGGAACGCTACTCCAAAGGGTGAGTCACAGAATACGGCCATCTCCCGTTCTCCTTTCGAAAGGGAGCTCTGAGGGAAAGAACTGGAATTCCTCCACCCCACAGGCATCTGAACGCTGCTCAAGAAACCATCCCAGTTAAGTTAGCGTTTCAGCTATTTTTGATATTGACTGACATTCACATGTCTGTTAAAAGTAAAATTGTCTAACCCAAAATTTCAGAGAGGTAAATTTATGTAGGAAAAAAAAAATAGCCAAAGCCATTATAGAAAGCCTCATCATTCCTAATACTTCAGCTTCTGCAGGCTGAACTAATTACTGCCTAAATCTTTACGTGAGGCATTGGTTAAATCAATTAAGTCGTTAGGAGTAATTTCAATAATGCTCGTGTTTGAGAGAACTACATGGCAAACGGGAGTCACCCTAATTAGACTTTTAAATTCAAAGCCCTATCTCAGTCTGGAGCCAAGTTCCCAATGTTGACTCTCTCTGTGTTCGCTTAGTTGTAAGGGGAAATTTTTTAATATGTCTGGCTCAAAGTAATTAGTTTGTGAATCTGTAATGTGAGATGTTGTGGGAGCCGAGCTAGGGAAGGAAAGCAAAGCCCCTCCCTTTTCATTTTATTAGCTTTTCCTGTATCTGGAGGCTTCCTGCAAGGATAGAGCATTCCTGTGAGTTCAGTTCGTGGGAGGTTTGCACCAATAGCATCAAATGCCTCCAGACAGGTACCTGCCACTGACCTCCAGGTACCTTTGCCCTTTAAAAACAGCAGGGCTTTTCTTCCTTGGGTCTCTCCTCCTCCCTTCTCCTTGCCCTGGGGGCTGGTCCCCAGGCGCCCTCCACGAATGGCTTCCTCTCGGCCCTGGACCCAGGCAGGAGATCCTGTCCAGACCTGTGGGAAAGTGCCCAGAGCCCCGCTCTTCCCACCGTCCCTCCCACCCCCACCCGCTGGGGAAGGAACTCCCAGCAGGAAGGTCTCATTAGCCTGAAAGAACATCCCGCCTTCCTTCCCGCTTTGGCTCCTGCAGCAGAAAATCCAGGAGGGCAGTGCTCACATTTCAGATGCGAAGCTCTTTCTTTGGAGAGTCCTGACTGCCCTGCTCCCACAGGGCGTTTTCCTCCTGACGTGCCTTACCTGGTGAAGGTCGGTCTCCACGCATTTCTCCCGTAGACAGTTCAGGCTTTAGGGGCGGGCTGACCAGCACACCAGTCCCCACTCCTGACAACAGGTCAGAGAGCCAGGACGGCGCAGCGTGTCGGAATCTGAATCCTCAATGTGATACAGTTTGCTTAGGTTTTAACGTTCTTCACAGATGGCATTTGTCCCGTTTTAGCCGTGTCCCCCCCGCCCCACGGGGGGAGAGCAATCTCTCTTCACCTGCCCCCTGCCCTTTTGTAAGTGCAGAAAAATCAGCGCAATCACGACCTACGATTGTGGTAAACGTTTAACAATCTGTGCTTTCTCAGGTTTATCTTATCATCTGAACATGTGGTGAGCCCAAATAGGTTGTCTTTTCCCTAAGGTGCAGTATTTCTACATTCTTGGATGCAATTTAAATTTTACTTTTAAAGTCTTGGGTGACACATGTGAACATTCTGAAAATTAAACCTTGTACGAACATAACTGCGAGAGTCAGGGGAGATTGAACAAGTGAAATATAAAGACTGCGCTTCCTGCAGATGAGGTTTTAGCCTCTTCCCAAACTTTCTCTATTGTAAACTTAAAACAAAGTCTTATCAGCAAGCAACATGGAGTGGCAGCTGGATACCATTAAATCCCTCCGTCTAAGCTATTCCTCTTCATTACCTTTCTCCTGACAAGCCTCGCTCTGCACAGAAATGTAACTTTGTGATGAGATTTATGTAATTCAGGTGTCCTCTCTGCTGAAGGAGCCCTGAGCTGCAGAAGAAAGAGATTTGCACGCATGCTTAGAATTTTATAAGAAGAGGAAGCAGAACTGGACAGAATCCTCAAGGAGACAGGGGTTAACGTGACCTCTGCATCAACCCATTTTACCAATAGTTTCTTTTCATATTAGGAATATTTTTCTGCAAACTGAAATAGTCAGTGGGTTTTATTTAACTAAAGCAAGACCATTAGCTACTTTATCATAAAATACCCAGCAGCACTCTCCAAATGCTTCCAGATTCAGTGAAACATTAAACTGTCTTTACTCAGCGTCGTAGAAAATACCGACAGACATCTAACGATAAACGCACACTGGAACTAGCAACGCAGCTGCCCCTCTGAGTTTAGTGAAACAGTATGACTGTTGTTCAGTTGGTGGTGATGTGGTCACTTTCACTCACCAATCTGTGAGCCTTCAATCTGGTCTTCACTGGATTTCATATGTCAAAATCTGAGTCCAGGGTTGGGCATTTCTCTTTCAGTGACCCAACAGAACCAGTGGTAAAAGAGACGTGTATCTGTCAGGGGGGTGAGAAGACACCAGGGAATCAAGAAATAGCTATAAAAAAATAAAGCCAATGAAAAAAGTCCCTGATGACTCTCTGGAACGTTAAGTTGAGAATTGTTTTTTACTCTCACCAAATTGATGTCTTTAAGAATTGTTGGACCCCCCAAAAAAATAAAAAAAAAATTTTTTTCATTAAAAAAAAAAAAGGAATTGTTGGGTCTTCTCTGGCGGTCCCGTGGTTAAGACCTGGCACTTCCAATGCGGGGGCTGCAGGCTTGATCTCTGCGCAGGGAACGAAGATCCCACATGCTGCACGGCGTGGCCAGAGGACAAAGGCATTGTAATCAGAAAGCACCTGCTAGGTGCAGCTTTGTTCGTGGTTTCATACAATTAATGATTCAGTTAATATATAGGCCCATCTGCCGGCACTTACTGTTTGAATTAGAAATACAAGAAGTGGCAGAACTTATAAGATAGTTGATTCATAAAACCTAAAAAGTTATGTGTAATTTAGTGATTTGAATGTGAACATTACTCAGATGGTGATTATTCCATAGGGACATATCTCCTTTGACTTCCCCTTTGTGTCACATTATTTTCTGTAAAGCAGGAGAAAGAGGCCCAGAGTTTGACATGACAACTCCCCCCACAGAGCGCACGGTAAGCCCGCTGCAGCATCCTTCCATCACTGCCCCGGATCCAGACCGGCCCGGCCCATGCACTGCCACCGGGCCGGCTGCAGGTGTCCTGCGCACAGCCGAGCGCGCCCCTGGCAGCCTCCCGGCCCCACCCGGCCCCAGTGCTGGGCCCTCCTCCTCACCCGCTCACTCCTCTCTCCTTCTGGGCGGTAGGCCGTCCTCCTACCAGAGGCTGGGACGGGCTCTGTCCCCCCCACCCCTGGCCTGGGGCATCGTCTCTGCCAGAGCTGACCCCTCTTCGTGGTCCTGTGAAGCAGGAGGGAGACCCCCCATGTACGCAGAAAAATGGGCCCAGAGAAGCTACAGAGACGTGGCCCAAGATCGTGGAGGTAGTGAGCAACAGAGCCTGCATGTGAACACAAATATTTCTGGCTAGAATACCTGCTATCTGAAATACTCTGAAAAGCTTTGTTACTGACTTACCTGGACGCATCTGCGTTCACGTGCTGATCCTGTGGCACCTGGTGACACGCTGCTCTGTGCCCTGTGTGAGCTGTCTCTGTGGCCTGTCTCCTTCATGACATTGGAAGCCCCGGAGACAGGCTGGTGATGGTTTACAATCACCTCCTCCCACCCCACCCCCACCTCCACTCCACACCTAGTGGTACCAAGAGCTAGATATATAACAGCAGACGCGTAGCAAGTACTTGCTGAAAATATAAAAATCAAAAATAGAATACAGTGTTGTTTACAGTAGGTAGATGACGGACTTTGATTGTGGATTAAACTCAAGGACCAAAACATGACTCACGTGATCAGCTATGCCTGGTTAGAGCCACGGAGCAGAGTCAACACACGATTTAAAACTCCGAAAACACGTTTCTTAATTTTTTTTTTTAGGGAGTGGGTGTGTGCTGAAGCCTGCGCCCTCCCATGGAGACCTCGTTAACCTCTAACTGGAAACATAGGTAAATGAGCCGCGATAGCTCTAGGATGCGGCTGGCTCGCAGCCGTGGCAGAGAGTGGCAGAACCTCTCAGATGCTTCTGATGAGGGAGCAGCTCGGAGCAGCCCGTACAGCGCCATGTGGTCCGCGGGCGGGGCGGGGCAATGTCCCTGTGGCCGCCTGCCTGGGGGAGGCGGCTCAGGGTATGCTTGGTGAAGCCTGAGGTTTTCACCGTAGGAGTGCGGTGTCTGCCAAAAGTAAAGGAGTCATTCTGGGATCCCTGCGGACGCTGCAGCTGAGGAGGAAGTTGCCTCTCAATCCTTTCTCTGTAGGGGTAGTGGAATCTTGTATTCAAATTATGAGTATATTAAAAACCGAACGCAGGCCGGTATTTAACCCAAAGCTCACGAAAGCCCTGTGCCCGAAGGGTGTGTTGTGTTTTAGTATTTCATGACAGAGGGAGTTGCTGACGGTCCGCACAGGTGTCACGCTCCAGGCAGAGACGGGCCCACGGGCGGGAGGCGGGTGGCGGTGCCCTGACGGCCGCCCGGGCCGGGCCCTGGGCACCTCCGCTCGGAGCAGAGTGGCGCCTGCGTGCCCGCCCTTCTGCTGACGGGAACTAGTGTCTTGAAATCGCCCAGCGCCTTTCCATGACCACAGACATTTTAAATGGAATCTCTTTTAGGTTTTTAAACCTTTTAAACCTTAGGTTTACATGTTTTTGAACCTTCAGTGGACCCCTAATGAAACCTTGCACAGTATCCTTCGTTTTCTTGCTCCTTGATGAAATTAAGTATCAGCTGTTTTCATTTCAAAGCATACCAGACATGCTACGCTGCAAATCAGTAACTTTTCCCTTTCAACTTTAACGACAAGATTTTAAAATATTAACCCTTAATGCTGTCTTTAAATTTGTCATAAATTTTCGCTGAAGCCTGTGCCCTGCCCCGATGATCCTGTTCTGGGTGTACGCACTGGCCTCCGTTTTCTGACGGGCGGGCACGCTGGTGGTCCGCAGGGACACGCACGCGGTTTGCAGGAGAGCGTATCTCCTGCGTCGACGTCGACTGGGAGTACGGAGAAGCTGCCCAACGACCTCTCAGTTCTCTGTGTTTATTTAGTGAGCCGCTTGGGCTCACGTGGATTTCTGCTTCCGAAAATGACCTTACTCTTGAATAATGAAGAGTCTTCAGCCCACGGCCCTCCCGTCTGAAAACCGTAAGCAGCCTTGGTTCGAGTGTTCTGCTTGTGCTGCCGTCACGAGGTCATCCCAGATGTGTGTGGGGCGGGAGGTGTGTCTTCGGGACAGATTTCTCATGAGCCTAAACATTTCTCGCCCGAGTAATGCACCGCTGAACTGCGCTGTTCCGTGTGGTCAGGAGGGGAGGACAGGGAGAGGAAGAAGCCTCAGGGAAACAAGTGGTGCCGGCGCGGCCGTAGGCCGTGGTGTCGCCTGCGCCCCTCGCCCTGCACCCGGCCGTCCGGTCCCGGACCCCGCCGCCGCAGGAGGCCCGAGGCCTGCAGGGAGGCCGGGCGACCCCGGGCCGACCCCCCCGATTCCCGTGCCCGAGGGTCCCTCCCCCCACCCCTCCCCCCGGGCTGGCTCCGGGCAGGGCCGGGCGGGCGGAGGGCCGGGCGCAGGCAGGTGTCCGTCCTCCGTGCGGGGATCAGAGGCCCGCGGCGCCAGGGCTGCTCTGGGGCTGCGGGTCCTCAGGAGCCCGAGGTCCGGCCGGTGAACAGGGGACGTGGACCTGGCCGCAGGGCCTGGCCCCCCGAGCTCACCGCAGGCTTCCCTTCACGCGGCCGCGCCCGCGTCTGCTCGGACGTGATCTCCAGGAGTTGAGCTTCACAGGGGCAAGGGGAGCGGAGCGTTGCCTCCGAGGGGTGTGTGCCTGCCCCCGTTCTCAGCGCGAAGCCCCTTTGCCCGCCTGCTTCTTCCGGGACGTTCGCAGACAAGCGGGCGTCCAGCGGCCACCTGGCTTTCAGGGCCGAGGGTCTCCGCGCCTCGCCCACCTTCCTGCCCCGCCCTCCCGTCTCCATCCCCTGCGCCCGCTGAGTGCTGGCGGGCAGGCGTGGCGGCATCTGCGTGCCCTTCAGGACAAAGAAGTAGTCGCTTCAACCCTGGGGACAAAATGCCGCAAGTGAAAGGTGCCGCCTGAGGAGTTTCTCTGCCCGGCACCCTGTCTTCGCTCTGCTCCAGCAGAACCGTGTGATAGGGCCATTTTCACATGTGTACTACGTTCCTGAGAGCGGACACGGGAGCGTCTTTCCCCCGCCACCTTAGGCCCCGTTAGAAAGACAGGCGAAGGGGGAAAGATCTAGATGCTTGTAACAGCAGAGGAAGAGCAGATGAGGGGTTTACCTGGTTTTCTGAGTACAGAGCACGTGGAGAGCCGAGTGCAACAGCACAGACTGTGGTGTAAACGGCACTTCTGGGCTCTGAGCTGCGTGCGACGCCTGTGAGCCCTCCTGCACCTGGTCTCAGGTGGGGCTGAGAGTCTGCGTCTCTGATAAGCTTCCAGGCGAACAGACGCTGCTGATCTGAGGGCCGCGTGGGAGGGTCAAGGCCTCAAGGATGTGCGGAGAACCCGCCTGTCTGCCCAGCAAACCGGGAAAAACTACGTTAGAGCTGACACATGTCTCAGACACTGACGGGTCTGAAACTGGAGCTTACTTGAGGGTCCGTGGGTGCAGCTCCTGGACGTGCCTGCGTGCCCCCTGTGAAATCAGAACACCTTCCTCTACGGGACCTGAGCAAGCTCCCTGGGTAGAACCAGCAAAGCTGAGGGATCTGGGCTCCCTAAACCTTCATCATTTCTGGCCTCTGGGGATTCTCAGTGTACCAGCTGACGGCCCCCCAGAACAGAGCTCACCAGTCAGTGGACCCAGCTCCGTACACAGACCTAACCTAGCTTTCCTCTTTCTTCATTTCCACTTCGTATTCCACAGAGGGACACAGGAAACACTGCCTCCACAAAACGAGACTCGAATCTATTAAAAAAAAGCAACAATCAGAGGACAAGAGAGTGCTTGGACAGTAAAAATATAATTGCTAAAATAAATTTTTCAATAAATGGTGGGAAGAGAAAACTAAAGCTCTGCCAAGGGCGTAATACAAAAAGATGAAAAACAGAAATTATGGGGGAATAGGACTTCTAGGTGACGCAGTGGTTAAGAATCCGCCTGCCAATACAGAGGACACGGGTTCCATCCCTGCTCCAGGAAGATCCCACATGCCGCAGAGCAACTTAGCCCGTGTGCCACAACTATTGAGCCTGTGCTTTAGAGCCCGTGAGACACAACTACTGAGCCCGTGAGACACAACTACTGAGCCCATGTGCCGCAACTACTGAAGCCCATGTGCCTAGAGCCCGTGCACCACAACAAAGAGTAGCTCCCGCTCGCAGCAACTAGAGAAAGCCCGTGTGCAGCAAGGAAGACCCAACACAGTCAATAAATAAATAAATAAATAAATAAATAAATAAATAAATAAAATGTTAAAAAAAGAAAGAAAATATGGAGGAATAAACAAAAGGCATAAGGGATAATCCTGGGAGGTCCGATTCCCAACTAAAAGTCAACAGAGAAAAACTCCTGGGACTTTAAGTGAGGCTTTGGGTTGAGAAGCCCATGGAAGGCTGATCAGGGCGAAGGAGTGTCACACACACACGCATCGATGTCACGTTCCAGAGACCAAGAAGAAAGAGAAGATCTAGGACACTTCTAGAGAAATACGTACAGGACACCCACAATCTAACGAGAATCAGACTTATGTCGGATGTCCTGTCGGCAGCAGTGGGCACTGAAGCAGAGGTGAGGTGAGCAAGGCCTTCAAAACTCTGAGGACAGTTCTTCCTAATCAAGGTTTTGTTACCCAGACGCGGTGTCGATCTTTAGGAAGACTGAGGTCCACTCTGAGACATCCCTGTCCTGCAGCCCCCGTGAGATGAGAGGGAGCCCCAGGCAGAAATTGTGGTTCAGTAAACGGTGGACCCAACGCAGGCGTCGGCGCATAGAAGCCTGGTCTGGTAGCCGTGACCAGTACCGACGGGAATGGACTCAGTCGGTTGTAAGAAGAATCCTTCAGACAACAGATAACACGGATAAGACGACAGAGAATATGAGGGTCATCACGTCCGAGATAAAAACCATTGGAAAAACAGAAAGCTGAGATAGCTGTGGTCCAAACGTGTACCAGACTAAACAAGAATGCATTGTTTAAAACTTTCGAGACAATTTTAAACATAAAACCTTAGCACCCATCAGCCAAGTCCCACTGTTTATCAGCTCGGGCCCCATCTTGTTCATCTATGCTTTGGCCCACGTGTCTCAGCCTCATTCCCTTCGGCTTTAATGCCGGCAGCGTTCTTGCCTGGAGAGGCCCAGGCCTCGAGGGCCGTCCTGAGTCCCAGCAGAGGAAGCGTGCTCAGGGCACCTCCCTGGCTCTGCACAGGGCACCGCTGTCTGCACGGCTGTTACGGTGCAGCTTGACGTTTGGCCGCCTGTGTTTAGGGTGAACATGTGACAAACTACGGGTGGCTGCTTGTGAGGGGGGAGCAGAGCACAGGTGTTCCTACCTCGACGGTGAGAAGTCACAGGTGCGCGTGGACAGAAGGAGAGTGCGGTGTCTTTTGTTACGTGTGCTGAAACCAGTGCTCACCTTCGCTGGAGGGCTTGGTCCCTGCCTCTCCTACCGGGGACACTGGTGTTTGGTACTCATCTGGGGGGAAAAAAAGCTTAGTTATATCTGTATCATTGAGCTGACTTCCCTAAAATGTTTTAAGTGTTGCGACGAATCCCTAACTCACAGCTGTTTTCATTGTAATAGAGGCCTCGTCGGTCGTACGACCCCTTTGTTCACGTGGTCATCGTGGTGTGGGGGTCCTGTGTAGGTTTCCAAAGGCACCTCACGTAGGGCATCCCTACAAGCAAGGTTAGGAGACATCTGCTTCCTGCTGGGACTGCATCCAGGTGTGTGGATGGCCCCAGACATGCTTAGGTTCGGGTTTTTAATCGTTGGTGAACTTCAGTGGTGTTAATGGGGATGGAGTTCTTGTGGGTCGTCTAAGAAGTAAGTGCATCCCCCTGGAGGGGTGTAACTCCTCACTGGAGAGTGGTCCTTCTGAGGTCCGCCCACTATTATACAGCTGTGCGAAAGGCTGGGCCGAGGAGGTGAATTAATACTTTTATCGTCAAGATATGTATTCACATGGTGCATGGAGCTGCCGCCATGAGGCCACATACCTAAAAATTGACATGTCGTTACTGACTGGAACATAATATCTTCCCCTCGTGCAATACTGCTGTTTGTAGACGGAGCAGAAAACGGGCACATCATCCCCTTTTACCTGTAAAGACGGTGGGGGGGTGTGCCCGTGGGTATCACAGATGTCAGAAATGCACGTTCAAGCTGAGCCGTGTCAGTGCTCATCCGTCCCCCGGATGCTCCATGGAAAGTGGGTTCACTCGGGGGTTTTCCTTATGTTCGATCATCTGGTCCTCACTCTGCCTCTGAAGCAATCAGGGCACGTGGGATTAGCCCTAATTATAGATAAAGAATCTAAGATTCCAAAAGGTTGGGTGGCCCGCCTGGGGCCGCATGGCTGGTAGACGGCGGAACTGGAACCGGGTCCTCAGCGTTGCCTCCTCGTTGCCTTTGGGGCACATTCTGCAGCTTCCGCCTCTGTCGTTGCGTGTGGATTACATGAGCACCCTGAAGTCACAGGAATCCGGCTGAACGTAGGCCAACGTCACTTCAGCACAGCTCTTGCTGTTGTTGATGTCACCGATTATGTCTTTATACTTTGGGTGCCCAATGACGTAGGTGAAGAAGTAGTTTTTCATACCTTTGCCTTTTAAATAATGTAGAAAATGAAAGAGGTACCCACCGAAATTACGGTAACGCTAGCTTTAGAACGTCTCTGCGGCCGCCTTTCCAGGGATCTTCGTGTCTTCGTATGGCTTTGAGTTACTGTCCAGCTTCCTTAGCTTTTGTTCATCCGGGGAGTTTCAATTTCTTCCTCGTTTTTGAAGGGCAGTTTTGCTGGATATAGAATTCTCATTTGACAATGTTTTCCTTTCAGCACTTTGAATATATCAACCAGTGGCTCTTCTGGCCTCTGAGATTTCTGTTGAGAAATTGGCTGACAGTCTTCTTGGAGGACCCGGTGTGTCTAATGAGGTTCTTCTCTCTTCTCGCTTTCAAGATTCTCTCTCTTTCTCTTTTTTTAATGATTTGAAAGCTAATAGATTTTAATAATTTGCAATTGTATTGCTCTTTTCATCTCTTAATTTTTTTAATTGATGTATAGTTACTTTACAGGGTAGTGTTAGTTTCAAGCGCACAGCAAAGTGATATGTGTATGTGTATATATATGTATATATATGTATAAAATCACACACACACACATATATACACTCTTTTTCAGATTCTTTGCCATTACAGGTTATTACAAGATGCTGAATATAGTTCCCTGTGCTGTAGAGCAGGTCCTGTTGTTCACCTGCGTTATATGTAGTGGTGTTTATATGTTACTCATAAGATTCTAATTTATCTCTCAAAGATTCTTTGTCTTAATTTTTTGACAGTTTGGTTGCGTGTCTTGGTATCGATCTTTTTGAGTTTATCCTACTTGTTTGTCTAGCTTCTTTGATTTGTAGCATCCTGTCTTTTCCCAAGTTTGGACGTTGGCACCATCACTTCTTCAAGTGCCCTCTCTGCCCTTTCCCCTCTCCACTCCTCCTGGGACACCCACAGTGTGTCTGTTGATCTGCTTGATGGTGTTCCACACGTGCCTTAGGCTCTGCTCACTTTTCTTCATTTTTCTTCTTTCTGTTTCGCAGAAGCAATAATTTCACATTTCTTATCTTCAAGCTTGCTGATTCTTCTGCTTTTTCAAATCTGCTTTTGAACCCTTCTGTTGTATTTTTCATTTTATTTATTTTTCAGCTCCAGAATTTCTTTGTAGTTCCTTCTTACACTTTCTGTCTCTATATCCACAGTCTCTTTTCGTTCCTCAGTCATTTTCCTCACTTGGTTGCGTAGCCCTTTTGTTCAGTAAGTCCAAAGTCTAAGCCTCCTCAGGTATGTTTGCTCTCAATTTATTTCATCCCTTTGAGGAGGTCATACTTTCCTGTTTCCTTTTTGTTGATAAAAACTGGACGTCCGAATTGGATAAAAGTTAACTCTGAACATCAGATTCTGCTCCTTCCCAGGGTTTCTTTTGTTTTGTTTTGTTTCATTTTTATTGCTGTCGGGTGTGTGTGTGTGCAGGGAGCACCCTAAGGTGGGAAAGATTAAGGCCCCCTCAGGCTTCCCGGAGCCCGCGTTCGCTGGGCGGCACAGCGGCTTTCTAAGTCCCGGAGCTCGCGGGTGTCTCTGAGCGTCAGAAACCACAGAGGCAGCTCCTTCGGGCCCTCTGGGAGCCGTTTCAGCTGGTGGGGGCTGAAGCCATGAAAGAAATGCTTATCTTTTCATAAAACTGATTTACAAGATTGTTAAAGTCAGAGATTCTGCCTTAGGACTCTTTTCCAAACATATAATGTAGTGCCTTGAAGTTAGTGTGTATTCAGTAGATATTTGTTAAATTATAAGCAATCCCTGTATGAATTCCTCATTTTATACATGCAGTTAACCCTTGAACAACACAGCCACTTATTATGAAGATTTTTTTGTTTCAGTATTTTTTAGTAAATACTACAGTACTACGCCATCCAAGGATGGTTGACTCTGCAGGTGAGGAACCAGCTGTACAAAGTACCTGTGGGTACAGAGGGCCAACTGTAAGGTTATATGTGGATTTCCATCTGCACCAGGGGGTCAGTGCCCCAGCGTTGTTCAAGGGTCAGCTGTATTCGGTTACTAATGTGAAATAATTTCAGATAGCAGTTTGAAGTTTATGAGGGGCCTAAGATCATTCTTGACAAGATTTCAGAAGTGAAAAATAACCAGGTATGTATAAATAAAGTCAGGCTATTTTAGCTTGCCTCATTAATTTGGATTCATAACTATACCTTTAAATATCTATAGAAAAGATTTGCTAAGTATATTAACATCTAAGCAAAGCAAACATGATGCCTACCTACACCAAACTTTTAAGCATTTAACAATCTCTTTGCACAAAAACAATTGGCTGATACAAATGTTGTGTGTGTGTGTGTGTATATATATATACACACATATATATATGTATAGACCTCTTAGGCTCTCTACTGAGAAATACTCCACAGTCCTCTGACTACAGATTTTGAACTAGTTCTTCAACCTAGACTGTCTTTACTTATTCAACATAGCTTAATTAAGCCAACTTTTAATGTATTTGTCTGCTATTTTGCAAATCTCAAGTTTCATAATACAGTTGGCCTAGTACATTTGTTCAAGTTAAGAAAATGTATGTTTTGTGACATTTTTAGGTTTTCTGTATCTCCTATAGATATGTTCTCATACGAGTCCGATATTTCGAAGGACGCTCTACAGGTTAAACTTTACCGGGAATATTCTCAGCTTTGGTTCGTGTGACCTCAGGTGCCGGGCCCAGTGCCGCTGGGCGGCGGTGTGCTGACTGACTCCCACGGGGATGTATTTCTCTGCAAGCCCAGAAAGTCCCCTACATACGAACCTTCAAGTTGTGAACTTTCAAAGATGCACACGCGCGTGTCAGCCCTGTATTTACAGCTGTTGTACTGTACTCGTCAAGGTACTGTACTATAAGATTAAAAAATGGTTTCTTTATTTTTTGTGTGTTTGTTTTTTATGTACGTATTGTTTGTGTGAAAAGCCATTGTACACCCGCTCCAGTGCAGGACTACGTAGCCTCTCGTGTGAGCCGGGCACCTGGGCCAGCTTTGCTGGACTTACGGACAAATTGGACTTACGCGTGTGCCCTCGGAATGGAACTCGTTTGTATGCGAGGGACTTCCTGGAAAGGATTTAGGTGTTTGAAAAAAAGTTTCAAAAAACCCTGTGTGGTTCGCCTCCCTCCTTCCCTCCACCTCTGTAATTTCTGGCCCAAGAAAAGGTGACTTCCGACAGGCGGTACGGTGTTTACGGAGCACCTGGGCCGTGGGGGGCACCGCGCTGGGTGCCAGGGGTGCCTGAATGCCGCGGTGCCGCCCCCAGCTTCTGACCTCTCGTGTGGGAGGCGCGAGGGCCGCCAAGGCAGAGGGCGGAGGGGAGCGGCAGCACCTGCTCGGTGTGGCAGGCGTCAGCCCGTCGAAGCCTCGCGCCCCGGCCCCCCCACCAAGGACAGGCTGTCAGGTGGAGTGCTCGGCTGGCGCACACGGGGTACGGGGAGCCCGTGCTGGGCTGGGGTGGGGCCTGACGGGACCAGGCGGGACGTGGGAAGACGCCGTGGGGGCCGTGGAGGTGGCTGCCTGGGTTCTCTCCGCGTGTCGCTGCCTTCGAGGGGAAGAGGACAGGGCCGCAGCCCCAGGCGTGTGCCGCAGGCCGTGCTGGACGGGCAGCTGAGTAACGGTGTCGGCGAGGGAGGAAGGAGGCAGGTCTCAGAGGGGCGGGATTTGGTAGCATCACCAGGTGAGGCGTGTAGGAGAAGCAGCTTCCCAGGAGGTGGCGGCTGACTAGATGGGCTTGAGCTTGAGGTGCCGGTGAGGCCGGGGGTGGCCGTCCTGGGGTGGAGGCGGGCTTGGCTTTGTCTCGCCGTGGATTTGCCGTGTTCACACATCCTAACCTAACTTGCAGAGTCTAACGCCCCACCCCGACGTCTGTCCGGGGACCTAGGTTAAGAGCCCTGCGCTGGACCAGGGCTGTCTGAAGCCATACGAGTGATGAATTTACTGAAAAACAGTACGTAGAAGGAAAAGAAAGGAAGATCGGGTCACGACTTTAGGAGATGCCAAATCCGGGTGCGAGGAGGGAGTGGGAGTTGGTGGGGTGTAGCAGACGGCGGGCGAGGCCGTGAGGTGCCTGAGCAACCCTGGGGACCGGGCGAGACAGCTGTGTTTGAGATGGTGCCGTTAGGAAGACTTATCCGGAAGCCTCGAGATGTGATGGCTTGACAGACAGCTGTTGTCGTTTAATCTTGTGATTCCCATTTTTAAAAAGAACTGTGTGAAAAGAGGGTTGCTTTTAAGCTGGAGAGGGGGTGGTGAGAAAATAGGGATAATATAGAATTTTATTAATCTTACATCAAAATATGTAATGGGTGTTTTTCCCAGTAATTTCTGACCCAAGAAAAAATAATCAAACATTTCGTAGGTACCTATCATTCTGTGTAGCGTTCTAGAGGGCATTTAAATATAAAAATTAGGTAATTTTATGTATATTTGACAAATAAGAAATTTTATGTGAGTTTTGCCAGATATTTCACATACTTCTGGTATGCAAACCAAATCTTTTTAATGAGCTCTAAATTTAAAAAGTACAAAAAGCCACTGAAATTGAGAGGATGTTTAGAAAACGGAAAATCCTGTGCTATACAGGACCCAAACACACAATATTTTCATGCTGGTGGATGTATTTTTTATAACATTTTCTGTCTGGAGGAAAAGCTGTTTATTTCTCCTCTCAGGCGTTGCTTTATCAGGGAACTATTTAACTGCAGTAAAACACACCCCCAAATACTGTTACATTATAGATCTTTTTAAAATCGCATTTCATTATAACTTTTTAAAAATTAATCAACAGTATTTAAGTGGTTAAACTATTAAAGAGGTATTTTGCTGAAGCAAAAGTAGATTATGGGAATCTAACTTATCCAGTGTAAGAAAATGAATCTCTGAGGCTGTAGATAAATCTCAGACGTGCTTCCACGTTTGGCTTATTTGGTCTCCGTCACGAAGTCTTAAACATAACCGAGAATTTCGTTTCTCTTTTGCCCTCTCTCCCGTGTGTGTGACACTATTAAGCCTGAAAGCAGATTGATAATTTTCTTGAATTATCTCAGGACTGCATATTCTGTCTGTATGATTCCTTTCTGCTCTTTGAATGTGTCAAATTATTACTGGCGTGGAGTTCTGATGTGGACATTTCCCCCTTTTTTTCGTCTTAAGGAACTCACTTCCTATGAAAATAATCAGAGCACTGTCAAGACTACCAGTAATCTGTGACCTAGAACTCACCCCAATACTTCTCAGAATGATGAGTTTCTTAATGCGTTTGGGCTTTGCCAAACCATCACATACTTTAAAATATAGCTCTGGTTTTGAATTTCCAAATGCATTCACTTTGAATAATTTCATAATGTTAATACTTTCAAATGGGAAAATGTGAATTGGGTCGGAAGGCTTGCTTTTTGCAGGCGCCCTTCGGCTCAGGTAACCTGTCGCGGGTTTCATAAGGCAGCAGGCAGTGAACAAGAAGTCACTTGTCACAGCCGTCTGTTTCCTGGTAGTTTACACACCAGAAACTGAAATCTGAGAACGGCCCTTGAAGGAAAACAAAGAGCTTTACAGTATTTTTTTTTTCTTTTCAGGAAAACACACAGAAGCTAATTTTAGCTTCTTGATCAGATTGACCCAGCCTTTAACCCTGGCGAACGTTACCCCACACACTCCGATAGACAATAGTTTGCATACCAGCCTCGCACTGGAAACAGATGTGCGGCTGAGCGGCCCCTGCCCCGGGCCGCGCCCGCGCTGTCCTGGACGCCGACACAGACGCCGTCCTTCCTCGTTGGGGTAAAAACTGGGGCTTCCTTCAGATTTCAGACTACAAGCTCTCCCGACTTCTTAAAAATTTATGATGTCACAGTTCTGTTTTGACCCGAGTTTCAAAATATCATTCACTAGAGAAACATCTCTTGGCTTCAGCGTGAATTTTATCCTGGGGAAAGGAAAAAAAAAAGAAACAAATTGTTAGCAGCTGCGCTACTCATGAGTGATGGTTACACAGTTTATATATTAAAACGTTTGGAATGCGAACAATTACCTCTTTTACTTTCTCACCAAGTCTCCTATAGTTTATATAAATTGCATTTTTATTACCAAAGAAACGTCGGTCCCCGCCGTTGGCCCCCTCCCTTGCCAGGCACGCTCCGGGAAGCGGCCCCCCCACCCCGCAGCTGGCCTGCCCCCCGCCACGGTCCCGTCCCGTCCCGCCCAGGCCCGTCCGACCAAGCGGCAGTGGCTCCCGGCAGCCCCGCTAGGAAGGAGCCCCGAGAGCCGCCCAGCTCGCCAGCATGTAACATGGCCTCTCCTCCAGGGAGACCCACTGACTTCTGAAATGCCAGAGGGTTTTCCCATGTTTGCGGGGAGACCAGGAACAAATGTCTGTGTTTCCTTGAGCGATGAACGAGGGTGCTTCCCGTCTCGTTTGCTGTAGTGACTGCCTCTCACTCTGGGATGCTGTGATCGGTGTCATGTGTGTGTCCACGTATAGAGCCCACACGTGGAAGACACGGGGGCACCGTTCTGCCAGGACTTCCCACGACCGTTTTGGTAAATTCCAGTTTGGAACCCATGCTCTGGGACTTGAAATCACAAGGCAAGTTAATGACCGTGGGTCTGAGCTGGGACCCCAGGGCCGGGTGCCCAGCTGAGGCCCTCACCTGTCTGTGCAGGGCAACTCAGTGACCAGCCAGGCACCAGCCAGGCTAACAGGCGTAAGCGAGAATTTGACTCATAAAAGACGAATTTCGGAGCATGCGTGATTTTTTTTAATAGCTGAGACTTCATATTACTGAGCGTTGTGTAAATTACAGTGCTTATCAGAATTTTAGAAATTAAACGAACTTATTCTTTGATGCATACGTGTTATCCCTTCTTTAAAACATTCTTCTCTCTTAAAAATAATTATCAGCACCACTTATCCCTCTAGGTGAACTGTTTACGTTGAAACTTAAATAGAATTCTAGGAGATTATAATGCATCTGAATGGAATTACATTAAGCAAATAGATGTTGGACTGTTATAATAATAATTACACGTTAAATATATTTCATGCAAAAAACATTCTGAACTTTATAGGCTACATAAGTAATTATTGGTCAGGTATCTGTACCAAAACGTTATTTCTTACATTTGCATGGTAATAACCAATAGCTACATGTGAACTTGGTGAAGGGAATTGAAACTATTTTCCTGGAATTCTTGTTTGACTGCCAAGGGGGGAGAATTTTCTTTGGATTTTCATTGTGAAATCCAACACTTTTTATGTTTATGATTTTATTACCAAGAGATTCTTTATCCACCTTTTATTTTTTCATAAGAAAGTTCATACATCTTCTTTCAGTAACGCGTGAATAGGAAACACCACCCTAAGTTCTTCCTCCCCGCTTAAAATTTATGTTAAATATGTTTTCAAGTGTGTGAGTCGCATTTCATTAATGCTGAGTCAAAGATAGACGCTTGTAAACCGTAACAGCAGATGAGGAAATACCCAGTTTGGGTGAGTAATGGTCACGTTATCAGAGGGCGTTTTCGTGTGATGTGTGTGTTTACTGTTGTGCACGTTGCCAAAGGAAACACTCGGAACCGCAGCAGGAGTTTCTGCTTAGCGTGAAGCCTGCTAGCGTGTGCCGCGTTTCCCTGCATTTCCATGATCACGGCGGGGCAGCGAGGCGCGCGCCATGCAGCCTCGGCCCGGCGTCTTGTCTCTGTGCAGAAGCCTAACCCGACGCACACATTTTTAAACGGGTAGAAAGAAGTGTCTTTCAAGGGACAGGCCTCTCCCGTGGCGCTTTCCTGATGTGACAAGTGACAGCCCGCTGAGTTTAGCTCTCCCTTGAGATGGCTGGAATAAGCACCTGCTCAGGACGCGGTAGGACCCGGGCCACACCTGGGTTCACGTCTAGTCTCTCAGGAGCCCGTAGGTAAGGGCTGCTGTCCTTAGTCTGAGCAGAGGAGGGCCAAGCAACGTGCCCAGAAAACAGCAGATCTGGGATTTGAACCCAGGCTCCCCACCGAAATCCAAAATGCAGAGTCCACTGAATTTTATAATCAGGTGTGTGTGTGTGTGTGTGTATATATGTCTGCTACATACATGATGTGAACGTGTGTGTATGTGTGGGGGGCACATGTGTGTGTATATATACTTGTGTATTATGTGTATGTATACAACACGTGTACATATATGTGTATATTTACGTGTCGTATGTGTATGTGTGTATGTTTGTATATATGTGTATGTGTGTCTATGTGTGTAGGTATGTTTTATATGTATGTATATGTGTGTGTGTGTAGGCATGTTTTGTGTGTGCGCACATGCATGTGTACGTGTGTGTGTGTGTCTTGCATGGGTATGTGTGTGTGTAGAGAGTGTGTAGGCATGTTTTGTGTGTGCGCACATGTGTGTGTACGTGTGTGTGTGTCTTGCATGGGTATATGTGTGTGTAGAGAGTGTGTAGGCATGTTTTGTGTGTGCGCACATGCATGTGTACGTGTGTGTGTGTGTCTTGCATGGGTATGTGTGTGTGTAGAGAGTGTGTAGGCATGTTTTGTGTGTGCGCACATGCATGTGTACCTGTGTGTGTGTGTCTTGCATGGGTATGTGTGTGTGTAGAGAGTGTGTAGGCATGTTTTGTGTGTGCGCACATGCATGTGTACGTGTGTGTGTGTGTCTTGCATGGGTATGTGTGTGTGTAGAGAGTGTGTAGGCATGTTTTGTGTGTGCGCACATGTGTGTGTACACGTGTGTCTGTGTGTCTGTGCATGGGTGTACGTGTGTGTGTGTGCATGTGTGTGCTTGTACTAGTTCCCCCACCCCCGACAGCATTTCTCTCACTCAGGAGAAAACTTCATTTAGAGAAACCCTAACTTTGAGTCATTTCAAAGTTGAGTCATTACAATAATCTGTCCTTGTTATTCCAATTTTAAAATTCATTAGCTCTGCTTTCTCTTGGCTAATACATTTTAATATACTCAGTTAATTTTCCCTGATATGTAATAGATCCAGAAGATTTGGGGGAATATTCTTATCCATTGTCATGTTTATGCCATGAATTTGCATTAATGTGCACTCAGATGGGGTTTTTACGTTTTCCATCTTCTGTAGTTTTCTGCTGGGCTAGTGACTAGGTGGTATCTTTTAAGACCAATTATATATTTCAGGAAGCTTAATAGAGTGGTTTCACTTTTTCCCTTTTTTTTTTTAGCTTTTTACAGCATTATAATTTTTTCTTTCTTTTGCATTCTCCTTAAAAAAAAAAGGAAGAAACCCATGACTTCATTTTATGATAACCTATCATAACCTCCTTTAGGATCTACCAGGCCTCTGCCTTCCCGCAGGTGTGGCCCAGGGAATGGCCTGTGGGCTCTGAGCCCCCCAGAAGGCTGAGGGGTGCTCCCCAGCCCTCCTCACGGGGGGCTGCTTGCCCTCCCGAGGACAGAAGCCATGAACGTGTTTGTTCTGCTACAAAGTAAATGGCCTGCTGAGAACGTGCTTGTATTTTTATATGTGTCTATGGTTGATGTTTTCAGTGACCCGTGTTATAAAGTAAGCCGTAACTACTTCTGTAAACATGGTACAGTAGTAAAGCAAAACTGTATATTCCTATTTATATCACTTCACTCAAAGCCTTGGAGGGAAACTTGAAAAAGAAAAAAAAACAAGGTTCCTTCCCAAACATTTCAGTTAGAAACTCCATTTCAGATCCTTGGCAGCCTCGTGGACAGGCTTTCTTACATGATTGTTGAATAACATGTTATTATACGCGGGAAGAATAGTTCTTTTGTTGGCTGCATTACATTTTGTGGTGAAATTGGAGAAAACAAATCATTAAGGAAGTCTATTTTGGTTCAAGACATTACACACTTATGATGAGTCTGTTTTTTAACCTTGCCAAGTTGAAAGAAAATGCAGAGCTGGAACAAGAAGGCATGTTGCAGACCACAGCATCGGGCGTGTGTGTGTGTGTGTGTGTGTGTGGGGGGGGGGGTGACACAGGTGTGTGCAGATGCCAGCGTGTGTACAGCCCTGCACACTCGTGCGTGCCATCACTAGTGACTGGCCTGCTAGATCCTGCTCCGGAAGAAAGGAGAAGGCTGTTTCCTTGATGACATAGTAACTGTGATCATCTCACCCGACCTGCTCTCCTCGGGCAGTTTCCCTGCTCTCGCGAAACCCTGTTTCTACTCCTCCATTGAAACTCCCATGGAAGCAGCGTCCTGTGGTCAAAAGGCAGAAAGAAAAGCTTTCACAACTTTTACAAAAACCGTGTCTGTGTGTATCTGTGTGTTGCAGTTAGCATGGGCAGAGAAAATCGTATGAAAAGAAAAACGCTAAACTTTGAACTTGGTCAATGGGTTGAATTCAGCTTTGTTTGAAAAGAGGTGGAGAAAGTCTTTACACAGTTCTGCGTCCTCTGATGTATTACAGTGAGAATGTATGACTTTTATACTAAGGTTATAAAAAAGTAGAAAACAAAGCCAAGTGTTTTGCAACATACTGTGAATTCCCAGTGGCAGCCTGACGTCTCCGCTCTCTGGTGCATGTATCTTAGAAGCGGGCTAAGGCACAGGAGTAAATCTCACGGGCGTTTCGTGGAATCCCCAGAATATCGCCATCAGGGCTCCTGAGCTTTGCAATGAGGTGGACGTGGGGTGAAGCCCTAGCCTGGTCCTTAGACGGTGTGACTTAGAGCAGCTAAATAAGCTCTTCGCACCTCACTTTCCTTATCTAGAAGGATGTCATAAAAATACCATTTCCGTTAAGCTGGTAAAGATGAGTGGAGATAATTAAAGCTGCTGGCACGTGGCAGAGTTCCCGTAAATACCTCCCAGAACACAGCCGAGCACACAGTAGGCGCTCGTAACTGTGGGATGAGGGGGTCAGCGCGTCAATGATTACTTCTCTGCCAGTCCCGCCCTGCCCGGCCATCTGACAGTCAGGGTCAGGGTCAGGGTCAGGCAGAGGCCAGGCCTCCCGCTCAGCTCAGCACCCACACCTGTGGGGCAATGGGCCCTCTGCTCAGGGATCTCTCCTTTGCAGATGGTGGGATTATTAGCAGACACCACGTATCAGAGATCAGAACGTATTCAGTGTCATGGACAAAGACTGCTTTTAACAGCTGAAGTTCTTTCTTTTTCTCTCTACTTTGCAATATTTTGCCAGTCTGGGTTTTCTCGTGAGCGAAATTTGCCAGAGTAAAAATAAGGCTGGATGTCAGAATAAGGGGCCACCCGAATAGCTGAAGGATGAAATAAGAAGTTATCTGCACACTTGTCCTGGCCTCTTACTACTTCTGCTCTTTTTCATTGAAAGAAAGAAAAAAGAAGAAGAGAGAGAGATAAAGAGAGAAAAGAAAGAAAGAAGAAAGAGAAAGAAAGAAAGAAAGAAAGAAGAAAGAAAGAAAGAAAGAAAGAAAGAAAGAAAGAAAGAGAAAGAAAGAAAGAAAGAAAGAAAGAAAGAAAGAAAGAAAGAAAGAAAGAAAGAAAGAAAGAAAGAAAGAAAGAAAGAAAGAGAAAGAAAAGGGATTGAAAGGCTCATTCTTTACCTGTATGTGGGTTTATTTTTTAAATCTCACTTGAACAACTTACTGACTCTTTTTAAGAAAGTATGGTTCAAAGCATGTGAGTCATCACAAAGGAGAAAAAGAAACAAAAATTCAGCCTAATTTTCTCTTAGTTTTCCAAGAAATGGATTAGTCCATGGTCTTATTCACCAGGTGGAGAGAATGTCCCATTTTGAGCCTGTGGGCAGGGCTTCTGCCTCTGTCCAGGTACCTGTTCATGTGTGATCAATAAGTGCTGACCATAGGTAGCCTCCTTTTAGAATTTAATAGCAAAACCAAAGGCACTTAGATTTTCTACCATAACATTTTTTTCAAAAACAAAGCAGTTATCTAATGTTTACTTTGAGAAAATATCACTTTTTCTGTATATATTTGCATATGATAAGTTGGTGGGTTAAAAATATTATTTATGGGGCTGACTGACACTCTAAACTTGTCTTAAACCTGAGGCGTCTTGCTGAAATGTTTAATTAGATGAATTGCTTTTTTACTGCAGGCAGTATATGTATTGAGAAAAAAAAGTCTTAAGTGATCCTAAAGCATTTCAGGATAGAAAGTCCCAGCTGCTTATGTTAAAAGAGATGCAGTACGCACTTGGGGGTTTCACCCACAGCAGGATTTCTTTCATCTTAAAGCGGGTATTTCATAGCATGTCGTGTGGGCTGTGCCTTAGAATTTGATGTTTTATTGCATGTCTGCAATTGTCCCCAAATGTGACCTGGTTTTTTCACATTTGGTTTAAAATAAACAGCTCTCTTTTTCTTAGTACAAGTCAACTGAACACAGAACTGTTCATCCTATCGTTTTTAATTGGAAATGGAAATATCCAGAAACTGAAATATCAAGAAATTTTACAAAATCATAAAATAAATACCAGTTGTTTAATTGGTTTTGTATAACAAAATTTAGAGACTGAATTATAAGGCAGAACTGTTCCAATATGTGAACTTTGAATACACACCACCACACACACACACACACACACACACACACACGCAAACACACCCCCCCCCCCGATTTCTTGGTAAAAAACATTAAATGCCTTCAAATTAAATCTGCTCATCTTCCACTTGAGAGTTCTTTAAAACTGTAGACATTAAGCGGCTTTTCTATTATTAAGTCTCACACCATTTAAGTCTTCATAATACCCCACACGTTTAACTGCTTTTCCTCCTTGTACGGCACACGGACAGACTTTCAGAGAGCAGCCTGGGTGGTCCCGAATGTTCCAAAGGCAGCTGCACTTTTTTTTTCCCTGCTACCCTTATCTTGGGTATTAATGTTGAAAACATTACAAGACTTGTCATAAAGTTCTGATAGTCTGTCTGGTCCCAAACTGGACCCTTCTTTCAGAAGGAAGAAAAAGCCCTTCTAGCCACGGTCCTTCGGAAGTGGCTGCTGCTTCTCTGCGAGGGGATTCCTGTCTCTGTGGGGAAGGGAATGAAACCTCCCGGCTTGGGGAGCTGGAAACCCTCTGGCAGCCAGGGTAGATCTAGTCAGACTCTTACCCAGAACTGATATTCTAATTGGCTTTAAAAGTGTGTGGTCGGTATTAGTCTTATCAACATGTGAGGTCTGCCAATGTGAAAATGGAAACACAAGAAGGGGGAGAGGCTTCAGGTCGCCCCGGAGCCAGGAGCCACCCCCAGTGCACCCCGTTTGTGATGCTGGATTTCAAGACGTGCTCTCAGGAAGCAGTTGTGAGTTACAACCTAGTCCCTACATTTCTTCATGTGAACCAAATGCTGCTAATTATGTTAAACGGCGCGTGGGATTTATTCTGTGACTTTCCCCCAGTATTTCAGTTTCCAACTCAAGAAAAACAGGATGGACAATTCTGTGTTTAGCTGACTGTGCTGAGAAACATTTTAGAAGAGTTTTTGCTGTAAGCCACATGTGAAGAGCATGAGTCAGTAGAGACCTCTTTACTAAAGGATGACCAGTGAAGGGCTTCTCCCCTCATACTTGAAGCTCTGAAGTGTCTCATGGGGATGTTGTCATCCTTGGAAAGATGCTCTGATTGAAAGCTCTGGAGCTCTCTCTCTTTTCTCCACCACCCGTTATTAGCGATCTAGAACTAATCACTCCCAAGGCACCTCTTCAGGGACTTTATGATTCTCTGTCTCCTGGGACATCATGGAGAGTTTTTAGATGAAAAAGGAAGCCCGTAAGAATCCCTTCTTTCTCGTGAGATGAAAGTAGGAATGACTTAGAAGTAGTTGTGCTGGAAATAACTTCACTTTGGCTGTTGAGCTCTGGGTTTTCCTTCTGAACTTTCATCTAAAGAACCCTTTAAATGATTAGTTTATTGATTAGTTTTTATTTTCCAAGATTCTTGAAAATATGTAGATACTTATTTTAGAAGCAGATAGTTACAGAGAATTCTCAAAGAGATAAAGCAAGGGAAGCTCTAGCAAAAGAGGTTCCATTCCCAGCACACGTTCTTTTCGTGCTGGAGTCTAAGTTTCCATCTCTCCCTCCTCCCCCCTCCCCTCCCCCTTCCCCCTCCCCCCTCCCTCCCCCTCCGCTCCCTCCTCTCTTCCCCTCTGTCCTCCTCTGGCTCCTCTCCTCGTCCTCCTTTCCCTCTCCCCTTCCGTTTCCTTCCTTCTTCGCCTCGCTCACATCCTCCTCCTGAATTTCCTGGAAGATTCTACAGCTGCTCCACTGGGAACCTCTGGTTGTCTCTGTGTCTCTCAACTCAACCTGAGCTACCGAACGTCAAAAGTCCACAGCTGGAACCACCTGGTCGCAGTTTGCTGCTTTCAGCCTCCCTTTCCTGAGCTCTTCACGTGAGAGGCTGGGACAGCCGGGCACCCCCCCACCCACCCACGCTGCGTGGCCAGGCCTGTGACCCCTGCCCTTCCATCACCTGGCCTGGACGACACAGATTCTCTCTGGCTGGAGCCCCCTGCGTCCCACCAGGTCCTCGACTAAAACCTGACTTCCGTGAGAGTTGCTCCCGCTCATCCCGTTCAGAACCGTTCCTGCCTCCGCCGTGCTCCCGCGGCAGAGCTGCAGTTCAGCATCTCCCGTCTCTTCATCCTGATCGTCTGCTCCTCCTTGGCTGTGATCTCCATGACAGTAGGGAGGTGTGGTTATTTTCACACATCCAGCGCGGCGCCTGGAACGTAGTAGGTGCGCAGTAAACGTTACTTAGGTGCATAAAATGATGAATCCCAGAGCTTCTAATTCTAAAATTATGGAAGCAAAACTGATTCCAGTGGATTTGTGTTAGGTATCGAAGGAGGGTTATCTGGACACAGTCCTTGCTTTAAAGGACCATCAAACTTATTCGGAGAACGGCAGGTAGCCAATGGGACTACGGACAAGTGGTCACTGTTGCACACGTGGAGTTCCTCCTGTATGCGGGACGGTGGGAGACGAACAGTACTGCATCCCTCAACAAGGCACAGGTCACGCCTGTAGATGTCCCCATGCTTATTACAACAGGAGGCAAGATACCTCTTTTTCCATGAAGTCCCCCAAAGCATTACAGGGGTCTCCTGTTTGAAAATATTGGGGAACAGTCAAAATATGGGTAGCGAGTGTACACGTGAACTCATGTGTTGAAGATATAGTAAAATGTAATCGTCTAGTAATTAGAAACAGCACACGTTTCTTTCATTAATTCAAGATGTATTTAATCACCTACCACGTGCAGAATAGCAGTGGGACGTAAGGTGAATAAAACTCAGCTGATGATAACCTGACATCACTCGCTGGTCCAAATGTCTGCTGAGAGCATTCAGGCTTCGTCGCTGCGTGGTGAATGCCAGCCCAGACCTCAGGATCACGTCTGTGAAACAGCACGTATTTCCATCGGCAAGGGTGCAGGTTTTTAAAGAATTATTTCATCGTTTCAGCCTCGGTGGGCCTGAGAGTTTACCCAGCACAGCATTCCCTCTAAGTAACGAGAGACCAAGAGAAGCTTTTAGACTGTCCTCTTCGCACGGGACAAACTAACCAACAGGATCCTACTTCACGCGTCAAAACCGTCCTAAGCCACTGCCAGTCATCCTGTGGGCGAGGACAAGGAGGTGAAGAAAGGAGGGGCGCTGAGCTGGTACAGGGCACCCCTCTCGGCACCGGCCTGGGCCGCCGCGGGGCAGCCGCCCCCTCCGAGTCCCGGGAGGAGCGCCGGACTCGTGCGTGTTCAGTACCTGTAACAAGAAGGTACCACGTCTGTTCTGTTCCAGTTTTCATAATTAGTCACCACCAAGATAAGTTTTTAGTTTCCAAGATTGTTCTGTTTAAAAACGAAAAACGCCGACTTCAATCATCAGTGTCCTGACAGACTGAGCCGTGGCCCTGAAGGGGTGATCTCCCCAAAGGCGCTCTGACCCTGTCCTCGCCCCCCGGCCCCCCTCGGGCCGAGGACCCCCCTGCGGCGGCCCCCACCTGCCCCCGTCTCCCTGCCTGCGCCCCCCCCCCTGCCTGCGCCCCCCCCCCCCCCACAGAACAGGCCCTCCGGGCGCCCTTATTCACTCTGATGCCTCTGTCCGAGAACCCCGTCTCCATCCTTCCTCCCGCCCCCTCGCCCCGCTCCTGCCCCGCCGCGCTGCTCCTGAGCTGGCCTTCCCAGCCCGGCTGCGGCCGCCTCGCCGTAGGAGCCGCCCGCCTGCACCCTCCCAGGCTGGGGGCTGCCCCGCGTCCCCTCCTCCAGGATGGCCGGGCTGTGCCTGATTGGCGAGCGTGGGCCGGCCCCTGGCCTGGGCGCGGCGGGCGGGGGCGGGGGACGGGCAGCACCCGCTCTGCGTGTGGAGCTCATGGAAGAGCTATCCACCAACTGGAATCAGGTTGAAAACTGATATTAGTTGAAAAAAATAACCTTCCCAGGTTTATCTCCGTGGCACCTGTTAGATATCCGTGTCCACTCTGAGACGGTGCGCATCGGCTCTGTCTCAGGGGTCGCTGCGTTCCGTTCTTCGAGGCCCTGGGCGCAGGTCCCATAAATGCTCCCGGCACGGTCTCTGCACCACTTTCCTCCTCTCCCTTCGTGGTTAATCCCGATCTATTCTTAGATTTCAGAATTCTTTCACGAGCCCTCTTCTTTGTCACTAGTTCTTTAATTTACACATTTGGTTGGCTGGTTCCTGTTACTCGGCCTACAAATCTGTCCTATGTCATCTCCTCTGAGTAATTTATAACCTCCATAAAATGCCACGCAGAGGCGCTTTTTTACGTTTTTGAGTAATGGTGAGAAAGAATTGCCCTGGGAATCAAAATCCAATGAGTCATAGATTATTTTGTTATTTATGACCAGAGAGTGGTCATTGACAATATTTGGCGATTTTACAGCTATGAACCTAGGCTATTGTGCTTTAGAATGTAATTTATTAAGCAAATAAAACTCTTACTGGTAATGGGTCCTGTTAAGTCTGGGGGACCACGTGGGCTCCAGGCCGGTACAGCTGTGGACGTTTCATAGTAGCCGCATACATCTTGGATGTCTGGACACTAATATTTTACACTTACTTCATGGTTTTATTTATTCAGTTGCCTTTATATTCTTGATTGGATTCTGACCAACCATTTTGGTTTAAGAAGTCATCAGCTTTGAGTAGAGAAGGAGGAGCCTGAAGAAAATAAAATGAATTTATGTTGAAAAAGCATAAATCCTTCCTTCATTAGATGTGACATTTAGTAAATTCAGGCTTTAAAGAAACACCAGATGTGTTCACGGAAAATAACTGATGTAAAATCATCTTTGAAAAAGAAAAAGACAAGGACCTTAAACTTAATTACATATACCTGAGGGAGAGATATAGTTGTGGACACAGAGGTAGGTAGGTCTGTATATGTGTGTGCGTGTGCACACACACACACTCACACACAGCATAGGCCAGTGTGCATGGTATGAGTAAGCGCTTAGGATTTCTTTTTTTAAAATCTTCATTTATATCAGTAGTATTTTGTAATGTTGACTTCAGTTTAAATTCCAACCATCCTTACCTTTTAATATGTTTGGAGAAAAAGGTAATCTTGAAATTCTCAACAAAGAAAGTGGATCTTTTTCAAAACTGCTACATCAGGCAGTACAGTACTTACTTTTTGTTGTTTTCTTTTTAAGCTGGAAATGTGCTTCCTTTGGTGCAACTGGTACACGTGTATGTCTGACAAATTCCAGGGTTAGAGAAACTCAGTTACATACTTAACAGCATGAAACACTCTCAAGAACTTGTTTCAAAAGCCAAAGTCCAAATACTGATCAATGAGAAAATTCCAAGAACGTTCCTCATGTTGGAAAGTAAGCCCTGGGCGTTACATCTGCGTGTCCGTTCTACGCACGGTTGACCCAACCTCGCGTGGTCGACGCTGCATATCTCTGCATAGAACAGAGATGGGCAAGTGAGACCCAGTGTGTCTGTGCAAGGGGCACCGATGCAGATAAGACGAAGGCACTGAAACCAGGTCCGTGACCCTGAGGGCTGCCATTGCGTTCTGCCACGCCCTCTCAAGGCACGGGCACCGTCTCAGCTCTGTGCTCATTTCCCACTCACGTCTCTGCCTTCCTGTTAAACTGGAAGCGTCTCACCATTTCCTTTACCAACTGTGCACAGGGGTCGGGTAGCAGGGAGGCTCGGGTGAACCGAGGCTGCTCTGGTCCTGCTTCTCAGGACAAACGATGGTGCGCGGTCCGAAAATGCTCGGGCTCCTGGCTTCCTCTGTTGGTTTGCCGGGTCCTTTCTGCCGTGGAGCCAAGCCGTCTGTCAGGCACATGCAGTGTGTGCGCTTTCTCGGGTCTCCGGTTGCCTTTCCGCTTGCTTCCTGGTTTCCTTTGATGCCCAGGCTTTGCCCGCCTGCCGTCGGGTCCGGTTGATCATTGTCCTGCATGGTTGGCACTGTGGTCTCCTCCAGAGACTGCTTGTCCCCGTGGTCCTGTTTCTTCAGGAAGCTGTGTAGCGTGAGCTTTCATGTCAAGATCTGTGATCCACCTACAACTACTTTTGTGTGTGGTGTGAGGTAGGGGTGGAGACGCTTTCTTTCCTGTATCCAGTTGCTCTAGAGCTTTATTGAAAACACTTTCCTTTCCCCCCCTTGAATTGCTTTGGTGTGTTTGTTAAAAAATTAGAACAATATATGAGTTTTTGAAATTCAGTCTTTCGTCTGTAATTCTTCCAGTGAATTTCAACTGGGCTCACGATGTGGTCATTGGCAAAAGCTCACAAAACACAGACGTGTTCCTGCTCTCATGGGATTTACAGTCCATGGTTCTACCCTGCGGTTTAGACTGAAGCAAGGAAGGGATTTTATAGGAGAGTAAAGATCTGTCACTGCAAGCACCAGATCCCTGTCGATAAATCTCAGTGTCTCTAACCTGTTCTTTGAATTATAACAATAAATATCGTAACTAAAAAACTGAACTTTTCTGAAGCGCACAGACGACCTCTGCCCCCACCCCCAGTATGGAGATTCTCAGGTCTGCATGCAGACCACGTATGCAGATGACATTTGTCATCAGGACCGGACATGTCAGCACCTGATGGGGCTTGACGGCGGCACAGTGACGTGCTGGACTCAACGGTGGCTTTCAGCTCTGAGGGAACCATTAGCTGATTTGTGAATTTCAGTGGTGTCTATTACACTTCTATTTTTGAAAGATAACTATTGCTTAAATAAATCCCTAGGCTTCAATTATAGGTATCAGTGTGTGAAAATATCAACAGAGCCTTTTTCTTGCTTAGAGATGTAAGGGTCCTAAGTTCTAACCCGGGCAGCTTCAAATCCACGACACGTCACTGACACGTACTAAGGGTTGTAACAGCAGGAGGCTTTCGCACCAAAACCCAAAATGGACTGAGTTGAAATGGTGTTTCCGCAGCCCTATTTAAGTTACCGACGGGCCCACAGACCAGGGCCTCTGACAACCGTGGTGCCCGCACAGTTTCCTTTTCCAGTGGATGGGGCGGCCATCCACTCAGAGACTTCTGATGACGTGAACTGCTTTGACAGTACAAGCCCTGACCCAAAGGAATCCGCCTCTTGAGTAAGAACAGAGTTCTAACCGTGTCGGAACGTCTAGTGTGGTAGTCAGTATTTTAAGGAGTATTATAATATTATCAGTATTATATATTATAATAAGCAAACACTAGGACCTGTTTTACTAGTGGGAACGACTCTCTTCCAGGCACCTGGCGTTGATGTTTGAATGGCTAAACACTTCTTCAAAAGTAAGGGACTAGTTGGTCTTGGAACAAAGTTAGTTATCTGGATACATGTTTACACGCAGACTTCAGTTACAGATGTCCACATTTCCACGTAAATCGAAGCTGTGGGATGGAGTAGCCCCAGACTGGAAACCATGGAAGTGCCCTGAACCAGTTTTGCAAACTGTTTCCATCTCAGAGCCGCACGGCCTTCCCTTTCCACGCTTACAGATTATTGAGGATCTCAGACTACTTTTGCTTTTGTGGTTTGCATCTACCAATATGTACCATATTAGAAAGTAAAACTGTGATATGTAAGAGGTATTGACTGGGAACCTGCTGTACAGCACAGGGAGCTCAGCTCGGTGCTCTGTGACGACCTGGAGGGGTGGGACGGGGGTGGAGGGAGGTCCACGAGGGAGGGGATATATGTGCACATACAGCTGATTCGCTTTCCTGTGCAGCAGAAACTCACACAACCTTGTAGCGCAACTATACTCCAGTTTTAAAAACAGAGATATTTATGAATTCTTTAAAAAACAACATAGTAACAAATATTTTATGAAAATAGCTATTTTTAGTAAGAAGGTAGCATTGCTCCACGTGTTAAAAACCTCATTAACATCTGGATGAGTAGAAGACAGTTGGATTCTCTAATCTGCCCTGACAGCCTCATAGGGTCACAAGTCAGGTGGCCCCTCGAGGACCCCTGCACACTCCTGAGAGAGAGAGAATGGCAAAAGCACAACATCCTCGTGTTATTAGAAAAATAATTTTGCCCTGGAGGCGGAATCACGGGGCCTCCAGCGGGGCCCTCCAGGGTCCCCGGATCACACTCTGAGAGCTGCTTTCTGGCTGCGTCAGAGCCACGCAGCACAGCTGCAGGCCACCGTACGGGACGGTGGTGCGCCCTCTCCACGCACAGGAGCCTGTGTCTAGTAATATAAGCCTCCCCGCTTAGAAAACAAAGTGTCTCTTAGAATAGTTAAGTGCATCTACAACACAGCCGGGAAGAGAGAGAGAAAGCAGGCATTTCAGACCATCTCCTATATCAGTACCTCATGCCACTGAACCATCTCAAAGGGCTAAAGCAACATGCTACCTTATGGAAATCTAAGAATGTAAAGAGGGAGCTATAAGTTCTGTGTGACAGGCGTGAGACCCATCAGTTCCTACAATGAGATAAAACAGGGAGGAAAGTTGATACTCTAATACACACAGCAAGATGTCCGTCTTAATTTCTCTTTGAAATAGAAAGCCACTCAACTTTTTTAGGAGGTTGGCCACGAGATACTTGGAGATCATTTTTTTTTCTCTCAAGCAAAAGGTTTAATTTTGTTGAAGCACTTAGAAAAATATTCCAGTGAGACCCTGGAGTTCTGTGCCTTTGAGGTTGCAGAGATGACCTTAGCCTAGAAAATATCAGGACCAGCGCGTTTCAGCTGCCAGTGGAGGAGCGGGTAGGACAGTAAAGACCTTTGGGAAAACATAAAATGGAATAAACACAATTCTGTCATGTAACAGTGTCTACTGATAAGGATTAGAAGTGAATTTCTGGTACGTTTTTAGAATTTTCTGTTTTCAAGTGAAAGTGTACAATTCATGATAAATGAGATGCATGTGCCCCCGGAAGTGGGGAGTGGGGCAGCTGGTGACTCAGGGAGTGTTATCAGCTGGGAGGACCCGTCGGCCCTGAAGCTCTGATTCACTGCAGGAGTTGGCATAAAGCGGCACTTTTCCCCCAAATCCCCGAAGTAACAGAGAGCAGCGCAGGATGGCCACAGCGGCGGAGGCGGCCGAGGCACAGCTCCTGGCGGGGGGACGGCTGGGGGGGTCCGGCCGCAGCCCCAGAGGCCTCCGTGGCCCCGCTGGGCGCGATGCAAGACTGGAGGGAAGGACGCGGGGTTGGAAGGGCTTCCATTAGAGCCAAGTTCACGTGCAAAAGCAAACCCTCCAGGTAGCCCGCTTGCTCCGTGAGCTGCGTGAACGGGCCGTGGTGTTCCTGCCTCCTCAGCCGACGCCCCCCCCGCCGGCCGCAGAGCCGCTGCAGATGGCAGCCGGCGAGGCCCCAGCCGGCTACTGTGACGTCCCGCTCGCCCGCGCGTCCTGGCTTTATCTTGTCATCGGCTTTGTCCTCCTGCTGAGTGGTCAAGGCAGACACCTCCCCTGTCCTCTCCTTTCCCGGGAGCCCTGGCTTTGCACACGGCTCCTCCAGGACCGGCGCTCAGGGCCAGACACCAGCCCGCACCTGCCAGCTCCTGCCCGCGCGCCCTGGCCTGGCAGTGGGGTCCCCGCCGCGCCGCCCGCACCTCGGGGTGCAGGGCTGGCTCCCTCCCCTGCACCCCGCCCCCGCCCGGCCCCTCACGTCCCCTCCGTGTAACCCAACACTTCGGCAACTGGAGGCCCAAATAGTCTTGTTAACTTAAAAGTTTTCCTTCAGATTTATGGACCCAGCAGAGTTGAACAGGGTGCGTGTTGATCCACGCCTCGCAGGTATTTCTTTAATTATTGGGCTGGCATCTCCAGGGCCTCGTAAAAATGTGCAGTGAGAGGCAGCAATAAAGTCGCTGTGTGTTTATTTGTTTATGTATTTACTTATGTATTTACTTATTTATTTGGGGGGTGGGGGGATTGGGGGTTTTCTGAGGGGAGCCTCTGCCTTCTGCTATAAATTGTAGCCGTGGCCTTGATAATAAGTAAGGGTTGAACAGCCAGGGCTGCAGGACTGCTCCCTGAAAGAGATTAAACTGTAATTAAACTCCACGATGAGTGAGGAGGGACGGAAAGAAAGAAGAAAAAAAAAATCGCAGTTTCATAAAGCAGAAAATAAATACATTGACGGGTGTTTACAGCCCAGGAACTTTTTTTTTGCCATCTTGACGACAAAACAGTCTTATTTTTAGCCAGCCAAGGTTTTGCAAGAAGGCCGTATCCATCCCACAGTGCTGTTCTTTGACATAATTGCACCAAGCTGGTCCCAAATCAGCAGTAACTAACGGAGCAGCAGGCGGGAGCCGTTTCTCAAGCACACGGAGCCGAGGAAAGCGGCCACAACGCTCTGGATTATGCCGCTGCCCGCGTGAAGGTCCACCGAACGGCAAAAAAAAGAGTTTAGCCGGCTCTGAATTGAACACACAGCTACATAGTATCCTTTTGTTGAGGCTCAGAAATGGATTTTTTTAAACCGCCTTATCAGTGCCGCTGTTAAATATTGTGGCTCTCGGGCTATCAGTCTGCCATCAGCACCGTTAGTGCATTTTACCTTCCAAGGAAGTGCACGTGAGCCAGCTGGAGCGCGCCAGGCGGAGGAGCCGGGAAAGGCCTAATTGAAACAGGCGACTGCTTCTGCACAGACAGGAAATAAAAGCAGCACCGGCCCTCCAATGGATTAAATTAGATGTTTCAAATTCAGACAGTATCAGGAAAAAGAAGACTTATGGGCGGGGGGAGGTAACAGTGAGTTCATTCAGCCGACTCCCCTCCCCCCCTCCTAAGGCCTGTCTCTGCTGGACTCTGGCTGCGCCCCACCTCCCACCCCCGCCCCCGGGCCCGGGCCCGCCTCCTGCCCGCAGCAGAGGGGCAGGTCCCCTCCTGTCACACCATCAGGCCCTCCTGCCTGCCTCTCCCTTCCAGAGTCCTTTGGTTTTCCATTTCCATAAATTAGGCGTGAAATTACGTTGGGCTGAGGATACAGGATTTCAGCTGTTTTATAGCTGGGAAGGAAAATCTTTCAGACCTAAAGCAAAAACATTTTTTTAAAATATGCTTCCTGCCTATTAGTTTGAGATACGCCTATTATAGAAAATGCTTGCTTTGTAGAAACCTTTTTTCTTTTTAATCTCACGGAATTCTGTCTCATCCTCCAGTTCAAGTAACACAAATTGAGTGCCCACTGTATACGAGGCCCCCAGGCTAAGTGTAGTCTCTACCCTGTGTACCTTCACGGAGATGATATTAGCATCCCTGCAATTCAGATCCTCAGTGAGGACTTGTGCTACTTTGTTAAAATATTTTTTGGAGTTGGATTTTGGTTTACATTGTAATAATCAACTGAAACTGTTGCAGCATTTTTTTTTTCACTTTATGTGCTACTGCATCTCAGTTTTTCTATTTATGCAAATATGGGCCTTTGTTTAACAGTTTGTTACTAGCAATGCCTGCGACATTGCTTTTTAAGGTCAGTGCCCGTTTCAGCCCGATATCAGCCAATGTCGTTTATTCATGGGGGCGGGTCGCGCTGGGTGAGGTATTTTCTCCGATATATATATAAACACACTAAAAATGTCAGCTAGCTAAAAATACCATCTCGCTCTCCTCTGTCCCCTCTTTAAAGCCGGTGATGGTCAGCGCTATTGTCGCAGATGGATAGAATCCCAACTTTAAAGGTCCCTCTGAGGCTCCCTGGGTCCCGAAGGTGTCTTCTTTGGGGAGCGTGGGCTGCCCCACCTGCTCAGGTGGGCGCTGGTTCAGCCTCTTGACTTGAGCCCTGGGAAAATTCCCATGCGCACATCTGCTTCGCTCCCCCTGCCTCTGCTGCGGCACCGAGGTGGGGCAGGGTGGGGGAGACATTACGGGAGGGGTGTGCGTGGAGAACCTGGTGGCTGCTTCCACTTCTGCTGGACAGCTTTATGCAGCTATAAACCTTTACTGCTGTGTTAAGGTTCTGTCCAAAGGGTATGAATCTCTGATATTCATGGTCCAGCAAAACTGTTACTAATTACTTATCTCCTGAGTAGCTACCAGGGCTGGCAGCTGGAATGGCAATAATCCAGGAGGTAGTATTCTCCAACAAGGGAACATTCTTGTCTGTGTAAATAGCATGGCTTGCATTTTTCAAACTCAACGGAGCAAACTATAAACGCGTACCTGCATTCCCTATCAAGGCCACCGGGCTTAGCTTCCTCACAGAAAACATATTTCTTCCTTCCTGAAGGCTCGTTCCAACGTGGGTCTCCAAGGATGGTGACATTTTACAGAGAACTCTGGCCTCTGTGTCCTGGGCAGTCTGTACTGACTGCTGGGTCCCAGGTTCATGGCTGAATGTCCCAAGGAAAGCCCGGAAGTGGACGGGCCTCAGAGCAGGGATGATGTGGCTGTCCGTGGCCACGATCCGTGGCATCCGCAGCCCCGGGCTGGACACACCCTTTCAGGGATTCCGATCTCCAGGGCTCTGCCCTGCAGTTCTCCCCAGAGGTGTGCTCCCGTGCCGCCACGTCTCCTGAGTGACTGTCCCTGGAGGCACAAGCCCACGTCTGTGCACCCCGATGCAGAAGCACATGCCTCCTTGCAGCCGGGTGCACCAGACTGGACACTTGCCAGTGGTACCTTGAGGAGGTGAGCGCCAGCAGGCCTGTCAGCACACTGGGCTCACCTGCCGCGGTGTCGCTGCTTGAAGCCTCACAGTGGCCCCCCCGAGGCAGGCTGTGTTGTCATCCATGAGTGGACAGGAGCTCAGAGCCTGCAAGGAGCTGAGGAGCGGTCGGGACAGCCGGTGTGTGGAGCGGCTGGGCCTCACACCCGGGGCCCGTGAATCCGAAGCCTCTCTAGTCCCGGGTGTCACGTGTACATGAGCTGGACCTTCTTTACTTTGAAAACCTAGAGTGTTCAGCATGAACAGTTTCCAGACGCGGCCCACGTGGGTGTCATCCAGCAGCCTGGTTGGGTGGGGGAGAGCGGGTGGGCCGGCACAGGGAGAGGTCAAGGCCGGCCCTGAGCAGGGGAGGCGCGCCCTCCTCTGCTGTCTTTCCCCACAGACAAGCCCTGAGCAGTAGGATTTTAATTACTAAAGAAAGTGGACTCCAGCGTGTCAGTGACCCACTGGCTTCAACCCTTGGAGAGTCTGCTCACTGGTGTGAGCGTGCGGGAGGCACTTGTGGCGTGGGTGACTGGTCTTGTGTGTTCAGTGGAGGAGCCCCCAGTCGGGGTGTCCAGCTTGGGGGGACGTGATGCTGGAAGCAGCGTGTCAGGTGTGTTGTGCGCGAATGGCACTAGCAGCGTTCACGCGCCGAGCGCGCACACGTTTTCCAGACTTGCCTTCTCCGGGCTCCCCCCACCCCTTCTCTTGGTCCCTGCCAGGTCCCTTTCCTCTCCACGTGAGGCTCCTGGGACGTCTGTCTGTTCTAGAACGTGTCCAAGGAAGGAAGGAGAACCAGGGTCTTGTTTTCCTGCCTTCCTTTGCCTCCTTGGACAATAATGAAGGCCTTCAGACTTAAAGTATATCTTGATTATTGTTTTCCTGTTTAAAAATACACCCATCAGATTTGAAAATGAAAACTGGAGGGAAGGGACTTAGTTAAGTGCCCTGGGGCCGAGTCACATGTCAAGCCCCATCCTTGGTGAAGACCCTGCCTGGCTGGAGCCGAGGGCCTGGTCAGCACGGGCAGTCTGACCCACGTACCAAGGCTGGGCACTCACGGGATTAAATCCTGGGGAACTTGGCACCTGAAAGCGAACCTGTGTTTATTGTGTGAATGTTGAGGGCAGGGAAGAAGGGACTTGACTTTCCCGCCAGGAGGCCCTGGGCCTGGACCGGGAATGGGGCACCCCCTCCCCCTCCTCCCCAACTTGGTCTCTTCCTCCCCCCCCCCCCCCCTCCCCCTCCTCCCCTCCTCCTCCCTCCCCCTCCTCCCCTCCCCCTCCCTTCCCCCACTCCTCCTCCTCCTCCAGCTCCACATCCCTTTCCTTGCTCATCTTTGAACAACTGAATGTTGTCCTGGGGATTGCTGGGAGTAAAGGTTTTGAAAGTTCATATTTAAAAGCAAGTAGTGGTGACTGAAGTGCCTCTCTGCTGGCTCAGGGAGCGTTCACTGGGTCCCGCACAGCGGCCGCGGGACCGGAGTCACACGGGGGCTTTCTGAGCTGCGGACGTCCAGCCACTACCTCCCCGGTTCCTGAGGCTGCCTCCCGCGGGCCTGGAGCCGGCCTCGGGCCGGCAGGTCTGTGTCGCGGCCTGCGGCGCGCCCCCCAGCGCGGGTGTCCGTGGGGCCGCCTCTGACTCTCCGGCCAGGAAGGGACACGCCGGCCAGGCGGGCGCTGGAGAGGCCGGGCCCGGAGCGCCGGCTCTGCTTGGCGTCCCGGGCGCGGGCACTTGGACGGCTTCCAGACACGCACCCGCCGGGAGGGCCGCTGGCTGCGGGGAGAGCCGAAGCCCTCCTGGTCAGGAGACGCTGCTCCCCGCCGCGCCTGCCCCGCAGGCCAGCTTCCAGGGAGCTGGGGCTGCTGCAGAACCTCCCACACGGGCTTGCACCAGGCCCGGTGGCCCTGCAGATTCTGCTCCTTCCTGATGAGAACTGAGCACAGGAAGGTTGAATCAATACATCCTTTAAACGCTGGTTTCTTTCAGAGTCGCTCGTGGCTGTCACTTACCAGAAGATGGTAACACAGTGGTGTGGGGTGTGTTTTTCAATAATAGCTTCTAAATCCTGAAAAGTTTTCTCTTCGGGGCTCTGTGTGTGTGTGTGTCTGATGGCCGTGTAATTAGAAGGAAACTCATCCGAATTGGGGCATCATTAGCTCCTTCCGTATGCAGCCACAGTTGAAATTTCTAGAATTACAGGATGAGTGTTTTTCTGCAGCTGGTACAAGTGAATTGAAACCAAAACTGGGAAAGTGTGAAAACTTTGAGTCCTTTGACTGCTTTGTAAAAGAATTGCAGGAGGGCGTTTTCCAGGAGTACTTTGCAGTGTGTATAAAACCAGGAAATAACTGTGACCTTCATAGCATTAATACCCCCAAATGAGTCAGAGACAGAGTTGGAACAAAGCTAGAGCGCCCGCCTGTCCTCAGAGCAGGGCTCTGACGTGCGACCAAGCCTGTCCCGCGACACAGCTCTCCTCCTGCTCCGCGGCCGCCAGGACCCAGCGGTCCAGTCCCGCCTCTGCCACTTTCTGGGCCTGTCTCTTAAATCCTTTGTGCTTCAGTATCTCAGTTTGTAAAACAAGCATAGTTATAGTACTTACCTCGTAGGACTCCAGCGGGGATTAAACCTGGTGAACGTACAGCTCCCCAGACTGTGAATACATTTAGATGCTGGCAGCTGTGAGGAGGACGGTGGTGGTGATGGTGTGGACAGGGACTTGCCACGTAGCTTTGTGGTAAATCAGAACATCACAGAATAATCCCATAGAAAATCACAGAGATAGAAACAAGCCTGTTACGAAGTCCTTTACCTGAACTAGAGAGGGGTATGAGAGGGTTCTTTTCACCAGACCCACCTGTGCTTCCATCCTGCCGGCTCTGAGATGTAACATCTCTGTCAGCACAACAGAATTCTCAGCTAGTGACCATTTGATGTGGGTATAGTGACGCCAGTCTTCCTGCTTCCTTGAGCCTTTCGAATAAACATTTCTCACCAGAAGCGAGATAACATCTCCCTGATTTCTTATTAGTGAATGGGAAAAGGACCCCTACAAACATATCAAATGAGTAAAAATCACTATGATTTCAGGAATAAGGGTTTTACTAAGTGCCAAGGAACGGAAAGCCTTATTCTCTGCTTCCTCCAGTTGTTTGCCACGAAAACAAAGTAATCATTTGGATAGAAAACACAACAAATTAATATTTTGTGTTCATTATTTTTTATTGAAATGAGGAGGCAAATCAGTGGATTTTTATAACGCTAAAAGAGTAAATATACATGAGTTCAGTATTCCAAATTTACGTGAAATTTGAAGTTTATGATTTGAGAAGTTAGTATCCCAAGGAAACTTTGCAGAATAGCATCAAATTTGAAATCCTAAACGTGGCTTGATTATTAAGAGCACTTGGGGAGCTTTATAAAATTAGACGTTCCCAGGCCCCTCACCAACTTACCTAATTGCAATCTGCAGAAGTCAGGCTTGAGAATTTGTATGATTTTAAAAGCACCCCAAGGGATTCAAAATTCACGTGGTAAAAAAGAGTATAGTTTATAACCTGGACCGGCTTCGTTTTCTTTCATCCTCTCTTTTGGAGCACTATCTTAATGAAAAATAACAAGTGGTATCCTTGAGATAAAATGACCAGGGACTCCAGTTCCCTGTAAGCGGCGGGGAGAACTTTTGCCGCTGGGTAGACTTACGGCCCTCACGCGGCAGGGCTCCACCTTGCACGGGAGACTTGTGTGCACACCCTGTGCTTGCACTCGGAGAGGAACAGCTCCTGACTGAGGTCACAGCTCTGGTTACGCTTTCTCTTCGGCTGCAGACCTCCTGCTAACTTGGGGTGGAAAGAAGGGAACCAGCCAGGCCCTGCCTTCCTCCTGACCCGGGTCCCCTGCTCACCTTAAATGCAGACGATGTACTTAGGATGAATTATCAGCACTCATCTGAGGGTCTCTTTAGGGTCACGTTGCGAATGTCTCCTACGTATCTTTAGAGCCAAGAGCTGTTTAGGTTGGGTGGAATCACTGTGAATGGTGGTCAGCATGGCTGAACATCTGTTTACAGGATGCTTGTGTGCAGAGCTCCTTCTTCTCTTGAAGCAGTTCACGTGGACTAAGTGTCCACACGTAATTATCTTCAACTTTCATTTGAATCCAAGGCTCGGTTCCTACTAATGTTCCCATTTGTCACTTCATGGTTATTATTTTTAAGGCTGAACATCTTCTGCAGCTGTTAATTGTTTTCTAGTGAAGAAATATAGACCCTCCTCCTAAGAGCCGATTTAAGACGTGAATGCGGAGAAGGAGGTCGGGCCACTTGGAAGCTAAGATTCCACCCGGTCACGTGGGCAGTGAGACCAGCACGTGTGCGTTTGTGCCATCTTGATGCCCCGTGCGTTTTCAGTGTAACTGAGAGTTCCCTAAAAAACAAAAAAGTCACTTCCTCGGAGTCTTTGATAGCATATAAAAATCTTCATATAAAAATGCATTCATTTAGAACATTTAGGATATTATTAATATCTAAATACATTTAGTCTGGAATAGGACATTTTTATCTGCTTTTCAAAGGTTCGAAACGTTCCAAATGAGTTTTATATCCTCGGGGTGAGAATGACAAGTATGTCCAGCGTCTACACATGAGAATGTCCTTTCACTAAATACATGCAGCTGTTAGTCAATCTGTAAAGCGATTTGGGTGCCCCTGTCAGTATTCAGAGTTGATAGGAGACTGTGGAAGTGATAGTCATCATTTCTTCATCCTCAGACAACTTATCGACCCTATTCTTTTATGAAGTCAGGCTGAGGCCAGACTCTGCCAAGGCTAGTGCATTTCCGGCAGCTGACCTCTGCTTCCGTCCTTGGCTGTGAAGCCGCCACAGCCGGCCACCCCATGGTCTCAACCACCAAGCAGCGAGCACTCCACCAGTGCTTCCACAGAACACCACCGTTTCCTCTCCGGGATTTTTACTGACATGTGGGTGTCTGTGTTCACCCCAGTGTTTGCACGACCTCAACCGTTTATATGGTGTTGCACTTTTCCAAGTTTTTTCTCAATGAACTGATTTTTTAGAGAATATCTTAGGTTGAGAAAGGCTCAAAATAGAGTTGAAATAAATGTGAAGAAATAGGGTTTGGAATGTAATTACTAAACTGTGGGAATCTCCATGGGTTTATTGTAAAAGAAGAAAGAACTCACTAGGTGGTGGTTATGGTATTGAAAAAGTGGCTTGTAAATTCACTTCAAAAGGTATGGATAAATTTCTCATAAAGACCTAAATGCCGTATTTTGTTGGTTTTGTTGTTTTATTTCATTTTCCTTCTCATTAACACATGTCCTCTTGGGATAACCGTTCACATCCCCACCCTTTGTTTGGAAGGTCCATGTCCATCTCCTGTATATGTAAAGTGACGTCCCTCCCACGTGAGCAGTCAGGCGCTCTCCATCACTTCACTTCCCGCCGTCCGCAGGGATCCCTTTCCTGCCAAACCCGAGTGTGTTATATATGCTTCATGCTGAGTACAGACATTTCTTCCCCTGTGGCCCTGAACTGCCACGCTTTCTGCTCTTCTCCGTCTGGAGTATCCGGGAGAAGCTCTGAGATTCGACACAGAGAGTTTGTGTGCATTTAGGAACAGGAAGCTGAAGGAGAGACCCAGGGCTCCAAGAGCGGGAAGGGTGGGGGTTGTCCGTATCCCCTCCCTTCGGCGTTTTAAAGCAGGAAGAGGCGCTGCCTTCACGGTGTCCTCCCTCCGTCACCTGTGGTGTGAGTCACCCCTGCCTTCACCTCGGCTGGTTCAGGAGCGTCTGGGTCTCGTGGACCTGATTGCATGCACCTCACACAAGTGCTTGGACATCTTAGGGGCATACATCAGGTCTTCGCTTCATGAACTTCTGGAGAGAGGTCATTTATAATTTCCCGTGCTGATTCAGACCTACTTCAAAGGAACACAGGGGTTTATGTGTATCTGAATTTCTTGTAACTCTTCTGAGGGAAGCTGGAACTCTTAGGCTCTCCTCAGTCCATATCTGCGTGCCTAGCACAGCCTCACAAATTCCCCAAACCTCTCTAGAGAGGAGAGGTGCGTCGCAGATGCACGGCCATGCCATGGGTTCTGAGACTACCACAGGACGTGGCACGTTTGGGAACCTAAAATGACCCGGGAAGGTGTGCCCCTGGAGGAAACCTCCGAGAGTCGTCTGTTGAGCCTGAAGAGATCAGTGTTGGGGTGAGTGGAGACAGGGAAGCGGGTCAAGAGCCAAGCCACACGAAGAGGAAACAGAGCAGAACCTGCGGACGCACTGACAAGTGAAAGCGTCCAGTGAGAATGTCATGATGGGAGTAGAAGGAAATTATCAAATGGCTGTTGGAAGAAAACTTCCCAGAACTGAAGCCTGTGAATCTTGAGATTGCAAAAGCTTTACGGGTGCCCAGCTCAGTGAATGGACAAAGACCCACACTAAAGACCACTACGTGAAGTTTCAACATTGGGATTAAAGAGAAGATCCTAAGATTTCTACGAATGCAAACAGGTTTCTTATAAACGATCCAGAGTAAAAAAGCAGGAGTAGGAATGCAGCTGTGTTACGTTCCAGCACAGAAACGAGACGCCGAAGATGCAAGGCCTTCTGAATTTTGGAAATGGTTATTCATCTGAGGTTCTAAACCCATACAAAACATTATAGACATTTTCAAACGTGCCTCATTTTAAAAGAAATTATCCTCCACGCACCTTTCTGAGAAAGCTCCTGGAGAGCACGCTTCACCAAAACAAGGGGGTAAACCGAGAAAGATGAGGGCCCAGGATTCGGGAGGTAGGGGATGCAGCACAGAGAGAGGAGGAGGGCATCCTCGGTGACAGCAGCGGCAGGCCGGGAGCAAGCAGGCAGTGATTGAAGGTGCAGGTTTCAGGAGGTGTGTCTCCAGGAGAAAAATGAAAACGAACCAGTAAGTACTCTGACAGGTTTGAGGGTGTGGAGGATTACATTGTTACAGAGAGGTGAAGGGTGTGAGAAAGCTCAGATACACACGCAAAACTAATCAAGTGAAAAAAGCCCAACCGTGATGAAGTATGGTAGAGAGAGGGAAGGGATTTTTAAGAAATGAAATCATGATCCACTAGTTGATTCAGGAGTGAACATACTTATTTAGAAATTAATAATGGCTGCTAACAACATAGATGTAGCCAACCATGGAGAATTAAATGTAGATGGAAAGTAGGGTAAGAAATGTGTACGTGTACTAAAAATTCCCTGTTGTTATGCTAGGCAATAGGTAAGGCCTGAAATGGATGAATCAGGCCATAAAAGAATAAACACATCATTTACCAAGTGGTTGTAAGTGTTGAAAGGGGCCCTGGAGGGTCTGACACGCTGGGAGAAACAGGGAGCGAGGGAATTAGTTTTCATTATAAGCCTTTTAGCACTTTTACATTTCTTATATTATTTACGAGTAATATTTTGGTTATTTTAAAAATTAATTTTAAAATAAATATAATTGGATGATATGTTGTCCACAGCATGAAAGATAAAAAACATATTCAGTTTTCATCTTTACTAAATATACCAGAATGCAGCCGACATTCTCGAAACAGGAAGTATGACTTTTGTCGTTTTTAACTGTGATATGATCGACGTGACATGATATTCGTTTCAGGTGTACAACGTAACGATTTGATATTTGCATGAACTGCAAAGGGATCACACGAAGTCTAGTTAGCAACCATCATGACACATAGTTACAGTTTTTTTCTTGTGATGAGAATTTCTAAGATCTCTCTTAACAACTTCCAAATATACCATACGGTGTTATTAACTGCAGTTAGTATGGTTAGCATAGTAAGATGCTGGTATCATTTATCAGGGAAAGAAGTCTTAGCTTCTTGTTGCTGTGGATACAAATTACCAGACTTCGTGGCTTAGAACATCACTGCTGTGGACGGAATGTGTCCCCGTCCCCCCAGCGCAGCGACACTTGGAGGCGGGGCCTTTGGGGGACAGTTGGCTTTAGAGACAGCCGTGACCTGGGCCCCTCACGATGGGGTTAGTATAAGAAGACACAGCGAGAAGGTGGCCTTCTGCAAGCCAGGAACTGAGAGCAAGCTCTGAGCTCGGACCTCTCGCCACTGGAACTGTGCGAAGTCACTGTCTGCTGTTTAACACGGAGGCTGTGGTGAAAGACAACCGCAGATTTATCATCTGATGGTTCGGAACAAGTCCGGATGGGTCACGCAGGCTGGAATCAAGGCGTCAGCAGGGCTGTGCTCCTCCTGGAGGCTGTGGGAGACGCTGGGCCTGCCTTTTCCAGCTCCTGGGGCTGCCTGTGGCCCCTCCTCCGCGTCCCCTCACGTCACTCCATCCTCTGCCTTCTCCGACTCCTGCTTCCCTTCCTAGGACCTCGCACGCGCACTGGTCACCCAGGCAACCGGGAGAGCCTCCCTCCTGAGGACCGGCAGGCACGCCTGCATCACCCGAGCGGGGCCGGGTCCCATGCTCACAGCTTAGGGGATGGGGCGTGGGCGTCCTCGGGGACCACGATTCGGTGCCCACTCGGGGTGAGGGGCAGCAGGTGGGAGCAAACAGCCTTCCTGGCGCTCCATCCCCACGTGTCAGGACTGCTGTCAGCAAACCAACGTTTGTTTAAAACCACGTGTTCCTGCTTATATTCAGGTAGAAGAAAACTCAAATTTAATTTCATTTATAACTGTAACTGTGGAAAACCTTGATGTTTTGGAAAGTTTGGAAATGTCATAGCTAACTTGCCTGTCTGCATTAAAGCAGGTGAATAAGTCAATGGCGTTAAGAGTTGGATGCTTGTGTCAGACAACTGCGCTTAACACCAACCTCCGCCTCTTTCCTCATGGGTTTGGCCCAGTCATTGAGTCTCTCTAAATCTCGATGTCCTCATTTGTGCAACAAAGAAAAGCCGTCTCTACCCGACTGGGTTGTTGCCAGGCTGTGCCTGCCACGCTAGGGCGTGGGCTGCGTGAGCCTGGGCTCCTACTGCTGTTCCTCACTGGCGGTTCATCTTCTTGACGAAGGGGCTTGTCCGACATCCCCGAGACCCTGAGAGATTGTCCCTGAGCCGTAGTGCCGGAGTGGCGCTGTCTGTGTCTGGGTTTGTCAGCAAGTGATGGGACTGGTGAGGTTGTTCATGGAGAGAGTGAGGGGGGAGCATGTCACGAAAAATAAGAACTTCAACAGCAGTAAGTACAACCTCCTGTGTTTAGGGACAAAAAGTGTATCTTCATGGATACAAGACGGGGAAAATAGTAAAAAACAGAGTGAATCAAAAATCATGTTGGTTGTAGGAGCTAATAAATGTGCGTATGATATTATTGAAACAGGAGCGAGATCATGGGCCAGTCTTAAATGTGAGCACAGGTTAGCTGTGTCCCCAGCAGCAAGCTGTACTCAGGACGTTTTGCTGTCCGGTTATATGTAACTTGTGTAATAGAGCACCTGACTGGCCTTTGTTCCTCATTGCTGGGACAGAAGCTCTAAACCCGTGGAATTTCCTGAGCGCGGGGGCACCGTGGCTCCTCGTGGTGGGCCACTGGGTAGCATGAGGACGGGGCTGGCCGTGCTGGGAAGACCGCCATGCGATTACAGGGCTGGAGCTCTGAGCCACGCAGGGGAGCCCACCTCCTGGCCTCCGAGGAGGAGGGGCTGGAGCTCAAGTTCAAGCACAGCGTGAGAATTAAGTCAGGCGGGCACGTAATGAACCCCGGTCCTAACTCGGGCACCCAGGCCCTGTGGAGCTGCCTGGCTGCTGACTGTCCGCGTGCGGGGGAGGGTTTTGTGTCCTGAGGACATGGAGCTCCACGTCTGAACCCTCCCGGGGTCCCCTCTGCGTCCCTCCACCTGCCTAGGCCCAGCCTGTGTCCTTCACATGCTGCCGTGCTTTCCTGAGTTCTGTGAGCCGTCCTAGCGGATGGTCACGCCTGAGGGGTCACGGGAACCCTGGACTTGGTGGCTGATTGGTCGGGATCGCGCTGGCTGGGAGGCCCAGAACTGTGGCTGGCGTTGAGAGGAGGGCAGTCGTGTGGGGGCCGTGCCCTCGAGCCCGTGGAGGCTGATTCCTCCGGGTGGGTGGCGTCGGGATGGTGTCGTGCAGTTGCACTCACAGATGGGGGCGGGCAGGGAGATCCAGAGATCTGACAGTGAACTCAACCTGGCATACGTTTGTTTTCTTCATGATTATTTTCTTTTTATTATTATTATTTCTTTATTTTTATTTATTGGCTGCGTTGGGTCTTCGTTGCTGCCCACGGGCTTTTCTCTAGCTGTGGCGACCGGGGGCTACTCTTGGTTGTGGTGCACGGGCTTCTCATTGTGTGGCTTCTCTTGTTGCAGAGCAAGGGCTCTAGGTGCTCGGGCTTCAGTAGTTGTGGCACATGGGCTCAGTAGTTGTGGCCCACGGGCTAAGTAGTTGTGGCCCACGGGCTAAGTAGTTGTGGCCCACGGGCTTAGTTGCTCTGCAGCATGTGGGATCTTCCCGGACCAGGGATCCAACCCGTGTCGCCTGCACTGGCAGGCGGATTCCCAACCGCTGCACCACCAGGGAAGCCCCAGCATGTGGGTTTTGAATGTGGTTTGACCGAAAATACAGGTGCCGAGCTGCATCAGGAGCTTTGAGGCCGGTGGCGCTTGCAGACCCCTGAGCTGTGGCCACCTCCTCCCTGAAGACGTGGTGCCGTCCGCGGCCGCCCGCTGCCCCCACCCCGCCCCCACCACGGCTTACTGAGGGTCGGAAACGGCCTTTCTTCCCGGAGCATCTCCATTAGATTTTCTCGGCGTTTCTGCCGGAGCCCCCAGCGAACCCCATGTCTGTGAGTGAACGGACCGTGCCCCTCAGGAACCCACAAAAAGCCCCAGAAAGGAACCCACTCCTGTGCTCCCAGCCCGGCCCTGCTTTCTGGTCGTGAAGACCTTGAGGGAACGAGGGTGTCCACAGCGGCACGGCCCTCCCTCCGGGTCCCTGCCTCCTGGCTCACAAGAAACTCCTCTGTGCCTGCGTTTGGCCAGCCCAGCCTTCTCCTGTGGCCCGTTCTAACCTCTGGGTGTTAACTCTGACCTCCTTTGGGTATTCATGTGCCAACCTGACATCTGGACCGCTGAGCCCGGGAGAGCGTAAGCCCGCCAAGGTCGCAGGCGGGCACGGCTGGGGTCCTGGGCCCACCCCGCTTCTTCAGCAGAGGACCCTCAGTCACCGGGTCTGCAGAAGTGCGTGTCCTACAAAAAAGATTCCAAATGTGTGAAGTTGACTTGTGCTTTATTTCTACCTTAGAGTTGAAATTCTCTCTTCGGTAACTCAGGAAAATCTTTCTGCCTTCTCCACGTTAAAAGTGTTTCAGCCATCTGGGGCTTCCCCTCCTGCCTTTTTTATATGTTTGGGCCTAGAGACTTTACATGTCAATTTTGTTGCCCAAAAAACCGAGTTAAGCCAATTAATGTTTAAATTTTTTTTAAAAAACCCAAAACCATAAATCCAAAAGAGCATCTCAAGCTCTGTTTTTTCCCTCATTGTAAGTGAAATTCCCAGTAGCGGCAGGCAGGCCTGAGCGCGGTAGAGAATGGGGGTGGGGGGGCCCTTGTTTGCAGAGATGGACTCATCACGTGGTTCGCAGCCGGGATTTACGTGCGGACTCATTACATAAAACAGCGGTGGCAGCCGCCTCCCGCTGGAATATACTTGGAGGTACAGTACCTGAGTTTTTCCAATTTTAGCTGGTCTTTTATACTTTGTTTTATGTCTCTCTCATTTTCCTGACCGTTCTTGACATTTTCTGACCTCACAGTACTTTTATTATTATTTTTATTGCTACTATAACAATGATAACTTAAGGTCCTGATTTATATGATGCCACTTAGCCAAGCGGGGGATGAAGGCACCCCCAAAAACATGCTGTAAATGCTCGGGGCTGTTAGCCTTCATTTTTATTAAGTGGGAAACGTTTGTTTTGACACAACTGAGTTTGGAGAGTCCTGATTGACTGTGGGACTGTGTCTGTGGGCCCACGGCCCTGGGTCCCCGAACTGGTGACATCTCAGGGCGTCTATAGCTAGTCATCTTCATGGCACTCCATTTTCTCAATTTCATTCTTTTGTTCTTTCTTCCTGACGTAATGATGATTTTCAGAATGATATAAATGCCACAAATTACAGACAGATTTCCTTCATTGTGGTAATTTCAATATGTAACTGTCTAGTTCGGGAGGTGCCAGACCTCCTGCACTCACAGCAAAAGCCAGTCTCCTGGGAGGGTGGATGGCACTGCCCCAAGGGCTGTCGGCCTGCGGGCGGCGCCTGGGCCCTCGTGCGCCCACCTGCCGGCAGGGGCCGGGCTTGGTTTGCAGCCTGAAGCCCGGTGCGTGGACCCCGAGCCTGGGAGCCTGGCGTGCCGAGCTCACCTCCTGCCCCGAAGCTGCGCTCTCGGGACTCTGCTGTCGTGCGTGTCCGGCCCAGGCCCAGCCCGCTCGCTTCCGCACCCTGACCCTCACGCGGGTTCCCAGCCAAGCGCACGGCCTTCCCCTCTTTCTGAATCGTCCGTGTGAACCTCGTCGAGGGCTCCGATTGAACGACCTTCAGTGCACTGAGCTGAACCGTCCCGATGCTTCACTGTGGGACCATTTCTGCGGAGTAATTAACGTACCGTCCTTGTGTGGGGTACAGAGTGCGACCTTGAATGTCCCCAGCCCGACCTCGGGGACAGTCACGTGAAGCTGAAATCGTAGCTCATTTGGGTGCGTTTGCCTGCCAGCCACCGCCCGTTAGCGCCCCCTCTTTACCTGCTGTCCCGGCTGAGAGGCGTCTCCGCTGGGCGCCTCCCCGCCTTCCCCGGCACCCATCTGGGCTTTGTTTCTGGGGACGTGTTTTACAGGAGGGACTTGTTACCTCTCGGCGGGAGTGACTGTGTCTTGAGCAGAGAGCAGCCCTGCCGGAGCTCGGAGTGCTCAGCAGGTCACCCGCGTGGCAGGTCACAGCCGGGCGGCCTTTGTGTGGCCGAGATGGGAGCACGGCTCCCGTCGGACCTGCTTGCCCCGGGGGCCCGGCTGTCGCCCGAGGAGGAAGCCCGAGTTGGCCTGCGTGGGAAGGACCCAGGGCTCGCAGGGAGGAGTCCACACCGACTGCTGGGCACGGAGTCCAGCCCCAGCCTGGGCGTCGCCCGGCTCCGGCCAACAGCTCTGTCCACACTGCTGACCCAGAGAACTCATGAGCATCGTACGTGGTGGTTTAGGCCCTAAGATTTGGGGGCACGAGTTACTCAGCCAGAGCGACCGTAACATTCACCAGAGGACAAGGTCAGACACAGTGGCCGCATGGAGCTCAGATGGGTTCACCCCTCGCTCAGGACGCTTCCAGGGCCGTCAGGCCAGGGACCTGCGGCCAGCCAGCAGCAGGGAAGGTTCTGGCCTCTGCAGCCACCCCACTGGCCGTGACCCCAAACCAAGGTGTGCTCTGTCTCCTCTCTGGTGACCCTGGTCAGTCCTGGAATGTGGGGAACATGGGGTTTGCTTTGCTCGTGAGGAAGAAGTGCGGGTGGGGACCCTGCCAGCTTCCTGCAGACCCGCGGTCCTCCCTCGAGCGGTTGCTGGGAGGTCGCTGCTCGGTCCTGAAGGACGTCTCCAGGTGCCCTGGGCATCCAGGCAGCCGGAGCCTGTTTCAGAGCAGAATGACCCGTCACGTCTGGGCTTTCCTGTCCACCAGCTGGAGGCCAGGCTCTCTGAGCCCCTTGGGATGGGAGGATTCACAGGATGAAAGGACCTTGGTCCCTGAATCAACGCAGGAACTGGAGGGGATTCTGCTGGGCTGGACGTCACCGTCCAGGACCACGGCCCCCTGCCACGTGTGGCTGCTGAGCACCTAGAACAGGGCTGGTCCACCTGAGATTGTTGTAAATACAAACTGGACGTGAGATTTCCAAGAGCACAAAACAGAACATAAACTATCTCAACAGTTGTTCATATGAGCACTGGTCACGGCAATGGCACTTTGGATATAGTAGATAAGTAATATATTATCACAATTTATGTCACCTGTTTCTTTTCTTTACTGTGGCTACTAGAGACTGTTGAGACCTTAGTGGTGACGGCGCATCCCTGGTGCTCAGGGCGGTCCTGAGTCACTGCGGCTGCACGTGTGTCCGCACTGCGTCCCTGAGCCCGGGCCTGGAGCCATCACCGGGCACTGTGGCCTGGTCTCCCTGCCGTTCTCTGAGAAGTTGGTGTCTCCAGAGTGAGGTGTTATCCTCATCGTTAAAACTTCAGGTGAAGCATTTCTCAGTATCATTTTTGTGTGCTGCCCTTCAGGCATAAGAAAGTTCTGCCAAATACCATCAGAGCATTCAGTTGCCGTGGTCATGGTTAAATTACTCTGTTCGAGGAAGTGAAGCCTAGCGATGCAACCTATCACGAATGTGTAAAACATCATGACTTTCATCAGATGAAACTATTTTTCTTGCTACTTGTTAGAATTTTTCTTAACCCACCATCTATATAGATCTTTTTTTTATTCTTTTATACTTCATGCTGAAGATTTATTGAGCACAAATGAAAACATGTTTCTAATCCTGTTTTTCAATTGTAAACCATGTGGATTTGTTATGGCCAAAGAACTTCGTGAATTACGTTCCTAACCCTGGTTGGCTAATACGAGTCTCTGCTGAAAATGCTCAGTCAGCGTCTATGGACTTTGGGGTATTCTTGGGGCTTTACAGCAGGTTTTATTTTGATCCTTACCTTGTTACACTAAAAAGTCATTGTTTCTGCTTTATTAGAAAAAGGCTTCTGTTGTGACTCACATGATGATTATATACAAACGTCTCTGGAAAACTGTCTTCTTCTTTCTGCGTGTTTTCCGAGTGGTGATGTTTAAAGCAGAGTGGTACGTGTGTGTCACTCAGGTCTGAAAGGTGTAACTGTGGTGGACGGGAGAGTGAAATCAGTTTATGTGTAATGCGGAGCAAACTAGGCTGCCCTGTGGTCAGTTGCATCTAAAAGAAGTAAAACTCCAGCCGCACAGCAGCACTGAGAAGTGGTTTTATCTTCTGCAGTCTCTGGAGGAGGTGACAGAGGGGTACCAGTCACAGGGCGCGGAGCTGAGCGTGCAGAAGTGCCTCCCACCCCTCCACCCAGAGGCCTCCGCTGTCTCCGCCCTCTCGGCCCCAGACTCTGCTCTAAACGCCCCCTCCTCTGACCCACACCCCCACCCCCGCTTCCTTCTGTCTCGGCCTCTCCTTCTCCTGCAGCCAGTATTCCTCCCAGGACCAGACATTCCTGAGATCAGACAGGTGCTGGACATCCTCAGCTGGGGAGGGGAAGGAGGTTTGTGAGAACTTACAAGTGAACTTTTCTGGTCTCTGATTCATATCATTATGCTGAGAATTTTTTTTTAATTGGCAATCATAAATAGCCCACCTGTAACATGCAAAATATAACTTTTATTACAGCAGATTGAACCTCAGTATTTTACTGGTGTCAGGGCCCTGACTAAATTTGAAACGTTTTCATGGTTTTGGTTTTTTTAAGACTGGCCCATCCGGCCTGACCACCTACCTAATTATCACAAATCCAGGGCTGGCCAGAGACCCAGGGGCAAGGGGTGAGACTTTGTAGGTCACCAGGCTACCCTTAACATGTTAGCATCTTTTCTGCCAGGAAGTACCAGAGCCCGGTGTCCTTCCAGTGGCGTGTGTTTGAAGCTCAGTAGTGTGAGTCAGGGAGCTGCCGTCCTGTGGCACGTACTGTTTTCAGCTTTGTCCCTTTTGCGTCTTTTCTCTAATAGCACAACTGCTACCTCTTAAGGTGCCAAAACTGTACATATTCCAGCAGGGTCACCATCACCTGTATGAAACATCGTGGTGCTTCTTCAGGAAAAAGGAAACCTAGTATACATAACAAACATAAATACCATATGCATTTAATTTCCGTTCACACCTGGTTTCAGAACTTGTATTCTGAAGGGTGGGAGGTCTGCGCCCCCCTCTTGGGTCGTTTTGGACCCATGGCTTCTGACCTCAGGATGTCGTGTTTGCTGATGTGCTATCACGTCAGGCCCAGGGGTGGGGTGCCGTGGGGAGAGCGGCACCCTGCACCCTGAGGACGCACACGAGCCCCCTAAAATGTCAGGTCCGGTGAGGCTGTGCCCGCCCGGCCTCAGCAGGAGGGGCTGCGGGCAGCCTGAGCCGGGCGGCCGGCCCCCCGCCGGGCGCAGCCAGCGTCCTCACCTCTCTGCCCTCGGCTTTCTCACGGGGAAAGTGGTGCCTCCTCCGCAGGGATGTTCGGGGAGTCGGGCGGGCGTGGCCCCGGCGTGGGGTAGGCACTGACAGCCTTGCTTCCTAAGGATTTTATTTCGTTTTGATCAACATTGCACCTTCGCCCGTATTCACGCCTTCCTAGCAATTCCTAATGTCTCCCTTCGCCAAAACTGAGTTGAAATCAAGGAGCTTTGAGAATCGGACGTTTGGCCACGAGGCACTTCCTCCTGTGGGTGGTATCACCCTGGTCTTTCATGACAGCCCCGTGTGCTCTGGAGTCAGAGTTCTGTTGGTCCCAACAAAGGCCTTGGGAGAGGTAGTTAGAGGGTTAAGGTTTGGGAGCGTGTGTGGCCTCTGGTGAGATAAAAAATGTGTCTCGTGGTCCTTACTCGAGACAGCAGAGCTTCAACCGAAGGCGATTGTGTTGGTTCTGTGCATCTAGAAACAGTGACTCTTAGAACAGACTGAGGTGTTTTGTTTTTCCTTCTTACTTTTTAAACACATGCAACTAGGTCTTTTGCTGGAAGTTTTTTTGGGGCTACGTTAGAGTAAGGAAATAAATGAAAGAGTTGGACCAGGTTCTGTGAGTCTGGGCTACACCAGCCAAATTCCCTCTCCTCCCATGCCGTTTCAATAGAACTCCACTGAATTAATTTTGCTCGCAATAAAATCGGCTGCATGTCAGGCCTCCAGCTCCGGGGCCTTTTGATCCAAGCACCACCGCCTGTGCTGTGCAGCCTGTTGACCTTGGCGGCGAGGCGGGGGACGGGACCGTGTGTGACGTCGGCCCTTCCACCCTGCTCATCAGTGTTTCAGGACAGCTGGGAGTCTGAAAATCAACTTTTGCAAAAAAAAAAAAAAAATGCCGGTTTCAGAGGCTTGTGCTCCCCCTGAATTATTATTCCTATAACACTATAAAGCTGTAAAAGGCTCCGTAAACCATTAAGAGTATTGGAAGCCAGTGACTCATCTCTCAGGGCTGAGTTGAAAGGAAAGGCTGTCACGGCCAGCAGGGTCCGCTCCAGAGGACGTCCACAGCAGGCCGCGTGCCCCGAAGCGGCAGGGCGGCCGGATCGCACACGGGGCGGCCTGGGCTGGGATGAGGGGACAGCGGAGGGCTGGGGCAGGGCCGCCGGCGGCAGGGACAGGGCCGGCTCGGACGCCTGCGGAGGGTCTGGGAAGGCAGGCTCCTTGGTGAGGCCTGCCTGGCCCCCTGGACACAGCCAGGGCCTCCTGCAACCAGCAGGGTGTCCTGTGTGTCCCGTGCCGCCTTCACACAGCAGGGCGCCCCCGGGCCGTGCTTACAGACGCGGGGACCTGTCCGCCCAGGGCGGCGGCCGCAGAGAGACACGCTGCCCCCAGGGGTTCTTCAGACTCAAATCGTGTGTGTAATGACATCTGAACGAAGAAGAGGAAAAATCTGGTTTCGTTTTTAAAGCTTAAAGTTTGTTCTCTTCACGTGATGGTTTCACATTCATACGTTTCAAGAAAGATGCTGCGTCGTCACGTCCGCACCACGTCCGACCTCTGCATGGACTTGGACTTGTCAACCCCAGGGTGCAGTTCACCCACCCCCGTTAAAAGGCAAGTCCGCTCGATGTAGAATAAGGCAGCGCGAGAGGGCGGGTCCTTCTCTGGGTCCGACGTCCCTCGGGCACTGGCGCTGCCGGGTAGCACACGTGTGACGTGCGGCTGCAGCGGGCCTGCTCCGCCACCTGGGTCCTCGAGCAGGAGGACGCGGGCAGCGCGCGGGGAGGCCGCCTGCTCCCTGGGCCTGGCGGCCAGTGCCCGCCTCTGTGGCCCAGCGGGCGGGAGCACGGGGAGGACGCTTTCTGTGTGAGGCCTCGGGCTCCTGGTGCCGGGCGGGGGGCGGAGGGAGCTCAGAGACAGAGGGGCGCAGGCCTCTCTGCCTCCCTCCCCCGGCCCGCGCAGACCAACCCCAGGAAGCCGCAGGGCCACCTCGGCCGCCGTGGAAGCTGTTCGTGGAGCAGCAGGGTGGCCACTTGTGGGATCTGGTCTGTGTGTCCGCGCCGGGCTGACTACCGACACGGAAGCCTCGTGAGTCCCGCGTGGCACCCGTGGCTCATCCTCACACGGACGAGGGAACTGGGCCGCAGAGTGGGAAGGGGTGCGCCCCACGCCACACATTCCCGGGGGGTCGGAGATGCGTATTTAGAAAACAGAGCTTTTCCGTACGTCCTCGGATGCAGTTCCCAGCGTCTCTTTCCACCCGTGTCCGCAGCCGGCTGCCAGGGGAGGGTGTGCTGCTCCTGTCCGTCGCCTGTCCTTCTCTGAGTCCACCGCCATCGCTCCCGCAGGGCCGGGGGTCTGCGTGAGGCCGGGGTGGGGGGCCTGCGGTGGGAAGGGTCCTCGGGAGACGGGACTCAGAGCTGGAGTCCACACGCGTGGCGGAGGCTCCCGGCAGTCTGGTTCATCTGCGGCCCTCGGTGACGGAGCTTCCCTCCGTCGATTCGAGGGCCGGGCTGCACGCGGGATGGCGCTGCACGTGTACGGGTGCTGGGGAGGGACTCTTCCCGGGGCAGGGGCTGGCGGGCGGCGGGGAGCATCTCCAGGACACCTGCTGTCACGGGACACGCTTCGCGCCATGGCGTCCACACAGCGCGCACCAAGTGCACTGTCTCTCTCTCCTGGAAAATTGTGGACCAAGTTTCCTTCCAAGTCGTAACCTTCTCAAGTCGCTCCTGGCTTTTTGGTCAATTTTGGAAGGTTTTGGAGGAAGAAGATCTGAGTAGAGCCCCAGGCTGTAGCCCGCCAAACACGTGGCTTCACCTGGAGGCAGCCGGCCAGCTCCAGGGCAGGGGTCCAACCGTCAGGAGGCTGTCCTCGGGGCTGCGGAGCCGGGCCCTGGGCTGGCAGGGGGCCCCGGGCAGGAGACACGCATCCCGAGGGTTCCTGTCGGGTGGCATCGTGGACCCGGGGCAGAAAGGCTGCCGACAGTGGCCGCCCGGGAGACCCGCCAGGGAAGGGCCGGCCTGGCCTGTGCACGGGGTGGCCGGGCCTGGTCCAGGGAGCCTCCTGGGCGGCCGCGGCAGCCCCCGCGAGGAGGCGGGCAGGCCCTCTGAAGGGCCAGGTGCGGCAATAGGAAACCTGAACCGGGAGGGCAGGGGGTGTTGGGGTTGGAAAAACATTTTCAGGCATTTTTCTGCCTTAAAGGAAAAAAAAATTAAAGAAAATCTAAGGGGCCAAGTCCTGTCGGCAGAGCTGGTGCAGGCCTGGCCCAGAGCGGTCAGGCCGCGGTCCGCGCGCTGAGGGCTGAACTGCGGACGTCAGCAGGCTTTTTCCTGGCTGGCAGGAAGGGAAAGTTCCCTCCAGGGACAGACAAAAATTATGCATCTGGGGCAGGTCTCGGCCTTCAGAGGTCACGGTGAAAATTAATGGAGGACCACGCTAAGTAATGTCACTCTAATCCTGCCATTTGGGGCGTTGGGCTGAGGTTCTGTTTTACGGCATGTTTCACAAACTAACCTATTTGAGCCGCTGGAACAGCCTGGCTGGAGTGAGCTCCAGGTCAGGAAGCGGGCCCCTCCCCGCGGAATCCAGAGTCCGGCCACCGGGCGCTGCGCGGCCGGCCCCAGCCCTGCCCCCCTGCCCCGCACGCCGGATCGTCTGTCTTTCAGGTGTTGTAATCTGGGCGTCAATCACGGTTCCATCCCCCTAAACAGGCAATTATCTACGTTGTCACTTCTGCCTCTGCTCTTTTGACCCAGGGGTCACAGAGGCCCGGGTGTAACTGAATCCAGCAAAATTATTCCCTTACCTGTCATATAAATAGTCATCCCCGCGAAATGAGGCCCAGGGGGGCTTTTGGAGAGGTGTTGAGAAGGCCAGTCTAACGCGAGCCTTCATTCGCTCCGTAAGGAATGCGGCCCTGTTTGGCACGCTATCAAAATAAAACAAAGTTCCATTTTTCAGCTTCTTTTTTTAAAGCGTGCGCCCCTGAGCTTACAAATGCTTCTTTGTGGCCTTCTTTATTGAAATTTCCATTCAGCTCTTCCATCTGTTCGCCGTGTTTACCACCATTTCTAGGGAAAGAATTCAGCATTTCACCTTTATTTGGGGTGTAAGGTCATAAAACTGTCTGGATTATTTCAGCTATATTTATACCAAACTTAATATTGCTCCTTTAACAGGTTTAAAGCTTTTAATTCCCTGGTTCATTATTCACGGTGAGCTGCCTGAAGAGACCAGTTTGTGTTTTAAGTGACAAGGCATTTTATACCTTCCTGCTGTCCGTCCCCTCGCCACCCCCAGAGAGACTGTGCTGCCCTGTGACCTTCACCCAGGGAACCTGTCGCTCCGCTGCGGTCCTGTCCCCTCTGCAGGGCGGCTGGGGCTCCCGCTGCCTGTCCGGAGCACACGCTTGCTGCACGTGCCCCGTCCCTAGAAATGTGCGCGTCACTGCGATCGTAGGAAGCCCCTCAGACCGATGGTGTAACGCCCACTGTTGAAGCAAGGCCTCGCAGGTGGAGTTGACACCACGTGTATGTGCGCCTGTGCACATGTGTGTACACACATGTGCGTGTATGTGTATATGTAGTTGTGCACGTGGGTGTGTGTGTGTATTTAAATTTCCCCAAACAAGGCAACCTCAGCCTGCAGCAGTAAGTTTGGAACTACATCAAAGATAAATATAGAAATAATATAAAATAAAAATGCACGCATGCAGATTATTTTTCTTCCTAGAACTGCCACACGAGAACGTTTTTAAGGCTCCCCATGTCCCTGGCAGCCTGCGCCGTTGGAATCTGTGTGGAGGGCGGGCTGGCCGCAGGCCGCCCAGGCGTGTCAGGAGCATGCGGTGTCAGCATCGGGACACGTCCAGCCTCGCCTCTGCCGTCGAGGAGCAGAGCAACCGGTGTGGACAGTCGTGGGGGCCGGGGTGGGTGTGGACCACACGGGCCTGGCACCTGGAGGGGAGCTCCCCAGCCATGGGCTTCCTTACCGTCCAGCCATCCTGGGCGAGGGGTGACCACATCCTGCGTCTCAGCCGCTGTCCTCATACTGGCGGTGGTCTGACACCTGCCAGGGGACCACCTGCACACGTTCCGTGTTGCTGCTTCCTCAGCGTTTGAGCTTGAGCCGTGACCCCCGACCTGGGAGCCCTGGATGGAGAAGAGTCCCTGTCTTCACGCTCTCCTAGGTCACTGCCTGTGATGACAGGCTCCAGGGCGGGCACAGGGGAGGGGGCGGTTAAGAGCCCAGGTAGGAAAGAGCTGGAGCAGCGCTCTGCGGGCTTGGGTTCTTGCCGCCTGTGACGCGGGTCTGAGCCTGGAGCCTGAGAGCCAGGTGACTCCCAGGTGATGCTGTGGCCACCGGCCACTCGGGAGCGCCAGGACCTGAGACCACTTGGCACCGTGTGGGCTGTAAAGCCCCTTACCTGCAGGAACACCTTAGATTTCAATGGGCATCTACCTGATTTAACAAAATTGGCTTAAAGACGGGCAAAAGCTGCCCCGTGACTTTAAGACTCAGAGGAAACAGAGAAATGGGGCTTCACCGCCCTCCCGTGACTGTACCTTCTCAGGCGTGCTGTGTTGTCCGGCCCCGATTGGGCCTGGTCGTCAGCTCACAGGCGGGCGGGGGCTCCGGCCTCTGAGTCCAGCGTCTGCTTCCCCGGCTGCCCCTGTGATGGCCTGACACACCTGCAAGAGAGGTGGCGGAGCACACCCTGCATCGCGGGGTGAACCTGCTGCAACCCACCCCCAGCCTCCCAGGTCCCCTTTTCTATTTCACTATAGAGACAGAAAAGAATAAACATTCAATTTAGAAAACTGAGAAAATTTGAAGAAAAAAAATACCCGCCCCTTAGAAACAAGCATCTGCCTGTGAAAATTGTATCAGAACATCTCTGTGTCCTGGAGAAGAAGACTTGTAAGGCACACCAGATTCTCGGGGAAGAAGGAGCGGGCCGGTCCCACCCCCTCCCTTCAGGGCCCCGGGGGACGGCGGGCGGCGCTGCCTCCTGCTGCCGGGCTCCCGCCAGGCGCCAGGCCGCCCGAGGAGTGCTCTGTGGGCGCAGGCACCAAAGGAGGGTGTGTTTGGGGCCTGCTGAGCAGCAGACGGAGGAGGCTTTGGGGCATGGTGGGCTCCCATCGCCCCATCCGGCGCGGCCGCCGCGCTCTTGGTTGCTTTGACTCGCGTGCGCGTTAGGGTGGCAGGAGAGGGCCGTGTTGTCACTCTCAGGAGTGGCAGTGGTTGTGTTGTCAACACTCACGCAGTCTCGGCCCTTCCAGGGTCTCCAGAGATGGGCGTGGGTGGGCAGGGGGCCCTCGTGCGACAGAAGAAGTTGCAGACGCCGACATGGCCCTGGGGTGGGTCCTCCCGCGGCCCCCCCCCCGCCCCCCAGGGACGCGCGCTGTAGCAGATTCTCTGCCTCCTCTCCCGAAGGCGTGGGTCCCGGAGTTGTCTCGTTTATTTTCATAATCACATTAGGTGTTATGGGTTTTAATTAAGTAGATGTGTCCTTGGGAAGAGGCCAAAGACAAGAGGCCCCAGAGTGGACGTCCCCAGGGCCCTGCCCCCGCTTCCAGGGATGGGCAGGCACCTGCCTGCTTCCGGAAATTCCTCCTTAGTGAGTCCCCACTTTGCCTCTGACTCACGGCTCTAACTTCAGCTCTGAAATTTGGTTCCCTTTCCGTTGCCGAAGGTCATCGAGGGTCTTCGGAGGCTCTAAAATTCTTCACGCCTGTGACTCAGTCACTGTGGCTGGTAAAGATAGATAACTGCAGTGATTCAATAGGAAAATGTGCTTCTTTATAAGCACAAAGGAAACCTTCGGAAGCTTTTCCTTTCTTAGTGTGGGTCAAGTGGTTTCTACCCTGCCATGAGTTACCAGGCTTTTCTGAACTGTAACTTGCTGCACATGTGTTTTCAATGTGAGCCGTAGCTCGAAACATCTTTCCTCGATTTCTGGTGAGACAGAGGACAGAGTGTGTGTTTTATGCCCGTGTGTGTCTGCGTGTGCACATTTACATGCGGTCCTCACGTGGGGATGCTGATGGGCCCAATCCACTTTAATAGCCTAGTGAGAGATTGCATCATGTTTTGTTTCACAAAATCTGAAAACTCTCTGCAGCTGTGAAGGACTCGCCCTGATAACTCGTCCGCGAGCCCGGCCCTCCCACACGTGGGATCCACCCAGCGTCTCACATCATCTCATTGCTCGGTGTCCCCCTCGTACGCAGAAAGCCCCCGTGATAGGTGCTGTACCGCAAAGATGCGATTTCCACGCGAGGGGGAGGTTGGTCCCGTGACTCCAGAGTGACGCGGCACAAGCCGGTCCGGAGACAGTCTGTGTCCACACCGGGTAACCGGCCTTTGTTCTGCAGCCGCATCTGTGCTCACCGTGCGGCTCTGACGAGAGACGGGGAAGCAGAATTCCTGTTTTTTGATTCATGCATTTATAAGGGCTTGCCTCAGAGGCGCCCAGTGCCCTTTGGGAATTTTGCAAGAAACAGCAATGGCCATGGCGTCCTTCTTTCAAGATTTGCTTTCGTTAGTTTTTATGTTATTTCAGTGTTGATTTCTCAATAGTCATAGGCATTTCTGTGCTTTCGGTTGAAGCTACTAGTCAACAGGACCTCAGTCTAGGTCTTATGTTTCAAGAAGGTATCATGTAAGTGGTCTGAACCTTTGACCTAATCATAAATATTTGAACTCTAAGACACAGATGAACTGTTAATAGAGCTGATATCTCATAAGAATGAGCTGCACCTTTTTGTGCTAAAATCTTCTAAACCCGTTCCAAGGAGACTAAAGTTTTGACATTTTTGGAATACGCTGCGACTACCTCAGTGGAGTTTCTTTCCCAGGCTGTCTCAAGAGGAGCTGACCACGTAGAATGCACACGTCAGACAACAGGAGCTGAGACCTGGGCGCGTCCCCAGTCCACAGCTGGCCACCCCCGAGGGCAGCGCCCGCTCTCCTGCCCGTGAAGCTGCGAGCCTGTCACACGGGCAGCTCAGACTTACCTCTGTGGCCTTCTGTGTGGTCCTGAGCCCTTCTGTGAGATGCTTTAGCGCCGGGGGGTATTTGATGGTCCACGTCTGACTCAGCAGACCCCTCAGCGTCTGAGCCACAGGCAGGCCCTTCAGCATCATCTCATTAGAAGCATAGTGTTCTAAATGAGGAATTATTGCTGCTTTAGATGCTAGTGCTTTCCAAGGACCACTGTAACTGTTGGGAAAGTCCGTGGTTAACCCACGTCACTTAGATTTTCTCTCAAAAAGCACACCTATCTTGAAGCTGAAATAGTGGACCCAGAGTGTTTTCTTACTGCCCTGACTGTATGTGAACTATCAAGTCCACGCTCTGTTTTTTGAACTTCCCCTGCATTTCTCCATCACCCAGAGGGACGGCCGAAATCCTCCCTCCATCTTCTGTAACCCCATTCTTTTTTTTTTTAATAACTTTTATTGAGATATAATTGACATCCAATAAAATGCATGTATTTAAAGTGTACAATTTGATATTTTTTTTCTTATTAGTCATGTATATATGGCAATCCCAATCTCCCAATTCATCCCACCCCAACCCCCCCCACTTTCCCCACGTGGGGTCCACATGTAACCCCACTCTTGAGCCTCATGCTTGCGGGGAGGCGTTTCCAGTCCCTGCCGTTCACCAGGAAGTCCCAGCTAGTGACAAGCACAGCGTCCCTGCGTGGTCTCTTCACCTTATATTTTGCTCTAAAACATGCATCCCAGCTGAACAGGAGGGATACCCGATGGGAACACAGGAGTGACGTCTCCAATAAAGCCTCCTTCCAGAAGCCGGCTGCCAGCAAGCTGCCTCCTGCAGAGACACCGAGGAGAAACAAAGAGCATCCGCGTCTTTTCGTCTTCAGCGTCTCTTTGGTGGCGTAAAAATCCTCGGCCGATCCTCCCCCTCAGTCTCTCCCCGCCGTCACCAGCCTATTTTCAAGGTTCTTGTAAACGAATTGCGGTGACGGACGGTCCTTCGGGGGGTCAGTCTGGGCGACCGTGCTCACGATGGCAGGTCCCGCTTCCCCCAGTGAGGCCTCTGTCCTCTGCGTCTCTGCTCAGGCTGCTTTCATTCGAGAGCTAAAGATGATCCGTAAAGCGTCTGCCTCTGAGGATGCAGCCCCGATACTCACGCACTGAAATTCTCCGAAGGCCCCCGTGTGTTGGAAAGGTGTCCTCTCTCATTGACACGCAGGTTCAGAAGCTCGACGTGGAGGCCTCGTTTTCTCGCTGGAGGCAGAGTGAGAGGACCGGGGGCAGCGTGCATGCAGGGAAGGCGGGGTTCCACTCTCCCCCAGCCTGCCCCTTCCGTCCCGCACCCTCAGGAGCAGGAACGGATCCTTGCCGCACCCTCAGGAGCAGGAGCGGATCCTTGCCGCACGCTCAGGAGCAGGAGCGGAGCGTCGGGTTTTGGCTGCGGTCTGCAGTGTGCTGTCTTTTCCCGCTGTGTTTTCTTCGCAGCGGTAACTGAAAACGGCTGAGTGCCGGAGATCGCCAGGGGCGGCGTGTCCTCCGCACGCTGCCGTGCTGTCTTCACAGACGTCACCCTTCTGGTCCGTGGGACGCCCTCCGAGGACCGCAGGCCTCGCCCGCTCACCCGTCTCCTGCCTGCGCGCCCCGCTTTCTCCCGAGGCTGGTTGCCTCCTGGTGATACGCTCACAGCCCCAGACCGCGCTTCTCTCTTCCTCCTCTTGAGTGTCTGCAGCGGCAGGAGCTTGTGCTGGACCCGTGGGTGCTGTGACGGCGGGTGCCCTGCGGGCTGGACCCAGCAGGTGCCGCAGGGGGGACCGTCCCCACTGGCCACGGCGTGTCTGCCGCCGCGTGGCCCTAGCGAGTCAGTGAACACCCTTCATCCGCTGTCTCCCACGGGTGGAAGGGAAGCCACGCTGTGTGCTGATTTAGCGCCAGGTTCATGGTGGGCACCAGGTGGCAGACTGGGAGCGTGTGCCACAGAGCACGCGCGGCTGTCGCTGGGGCACGTCCGCACCTCACTTACGCGGCGAGCGGCGTCATCAGGGCGGATGAACGGCAGCCACCCCTTTGCCGACCTGCGCCGACGGGCCAGCCACTGCTACAGGCACTTCACACCCACTTTCCCGTTCATCCGTTTAAAGTCTGCAGAAGAGGCCTTGTTGCCCTCCCTTTACAGTTGAAGTGACTTGTCCCACGTCCCAGCCGTTAGGTAGCGGAGCTGGGGTTCTGGCCCAGGTCTGTCCAACGTCCAGCCTTTGCTCACAGGCTTTCCATCCTAAGTCAGGAGGAGGAGGCGCTGTCCTCCGTGGGAGACGGGGTCTGTCTTGAAGTTGACGGGCTCTAGAGTAATCACATTTTCAAGCATAGATGTCTCCGCTCCAAAAGAATGCAGTGTTTGGGTGCCGGGGAGAGCAGGTGTTTCAGCATGTGAAGTCTAAGAACTCAGTGAGTTTCAACAGTAACCATGGCTTGTAAACCTTTTATTTGTTACATTTATTTAATTTCAGTGTATTTTGTTTATGCATCCCGTGAACCAGTAAAGCATGCGTTGCGTCAGAGCCCTGTGCCACGAGCTCTAGCCGGCACTGCTTCCGTTATTACCTTGGCAGCTTTATTTTTTAAAGGATCATCATTTAAAGAACTTTTCAATACAGGTGATTGGATGTCTTTGGTTAAACGACCTTCTCCCTGGTTCAGAAGACCATTATGGAGACTTCTGACTAATTCTCCTCCTTCTCACTTTCGCTTTCCTGGTATAATTTTTGCTTTCCTGCCCCGTGGCTGGCTCTCAAAACAGGAAGGCAAGCTTGACTTCATGAAACCAACAACTAACATTTGTACAGTGTTTGCCGTTTACAAAGAAAGCACTGTTCATTCCGTTGTCTCAGTCCCAGAGCGGGGGTCACCGTCCGAGGGCTCGCGCCCGGGACAAGGAAGCTGCGGTCCTGTGGGCGGCTGTGCTGACAGTGGGACAGTCCCGCCCGGGTCCACCTTGCTTCACAGCATGGCCTCCCCTGCAGCGACTGCACCCTCTCCCCAGCGTCCGGCCTTCCCCAGGCCTTCCGTACACGTGGCCTACGCGGAAGCACGAGTGAGTGGAAGATGAGTGGGAATTGCAGTGTTGTCTCTGTGAATCAAAAGTTTCTACCCAGGGTCCAGAGACAGCCTTGCCGGGACGTCTGTGAATCTCTTAAAACTCTGGGCAAGAATGTGGTACGTGCAGGCTCACACGTGTGTGCTTTTCAGGGAAGAAGGCATCCTCTTCATGTTTCACCTGATCTTCAAAGGGGTTCATCACCCCAATACAGTTAATAATCACTGTTTTAAAAAATCAAACAGCGCCAAATCTTAAGATTTTGTTTCGCGTTCATAATGAAAGACAGGAATCATCAGAAAGTTAGGCTTAACGTCTATGTTATCTAGAGGTTATCAGCAATGTCATGTCTGAGCTCATCCAGTTTGGTTCATCAGAGCTTAAAACCAGCGAGGTTGACATGTGCCTTTCAACCTTCCAATTGGCTGATTCCGAGCTCCGTCCCAGGGCCACGGATTTCACTCAGCCCCACCAGGCATCTTGAAAATGCTGTGATGGGTGAGAAAAGGCAGGAAATCACAGCGCGTCCTTTGGTCCATCACTGTGCTTCCTGTGCTGTGTGTCCACACTTCAGCTGGAGTACGGCCCCGCCTGCCCAGGCGAGAACATGTTCTTTCCCCCAGCTGGGAGAGAGGTTCTCACCCACCTTCTACCTCCAGGAGTGCTATTTCCTCACAAGTGACACCCCTGCCTCCTGCCACACTGGCTGCTTCCTCTGCCCTCGTAACCTGGAGTGTGCCCTGTTAGCAGCCGTCATCCTTGTGAAGCTGTCGGGGGCAGGTTACCCAGAATCACCACGTCAAAACGGAGGACTTGTCCGGGACCTACTCACACACGCACATAACCTGATGTAAAGTATCATATTCTAGCAAATAATGTTTATCACTGAGAACTGTGCTGTAACGTCCTAAAATCAGACAGAGTAAGCCACTGCCCCTCATCCAGGGTGTATCCTTCTGCACCTTCCGACTTTCACGATACAGTCAAGGAGTATCGGAAGGAGCGCGAAGTGAAAAATGCCGAAAAGCGCAAAAAATGTTTACAAGTGCACAGCATAACATTTAGTCTGCAAAATGTCAATAGACGGATAATAGTCTATAATAAAGTGCTAATCTCACAAATTATGAATGCTTGAGAGAAACAAAAGATTTTTTAAATCAAAGTAAATGTTCTGCATTACGGTAGCTAATGAGAAACATTTATTCATCAAAGAATTAGTAAACACAGCCCTTCGGGGGCTGAAGCAGAAGGGCTCCAAGATAAGCACCCAAGTTTGAATTTTTTAATACATTTTTGGACACATTTTATTGACAGGGGACATTGATGCCTTTTTTAAAGCTGTCCTTCCAATTAAAATGTTTAGAAGCAAATGATGAAATGTCACCCTTTCACTTTTTGCACATATCTCATTGATTATACTGTCATTCTAAATATTTGCAGTGTGTTCTTTCAAATATTTGTAGATATAATAGAAAGCACGTCTCTATGACATTCTATGCCTTACTAAACGGACATCAGATAGTCCCATGTTTACACACTTACATATGGTTAATGACTCATGTTACCTATTAAAGTTTCCTGTTTCCTGATTTAAAGATACTGAGAGGCTGAAGTACTGAAATGTTTATTGTCGACCTCAGGATCTTACCGCTTCATAGAGTCGCACATAAACAGGCTGAATACTCTTTTTAACACCCCCAAGCCCACTCTTCAGCTTCCTTGTGAAACTAGGGCTTGGTCAGCAGAGGTCGAGGTGGCCTCTGGCGTGGCCAGCGCGGTCGCCGGTGAACTCTGTCCCAGGCAGGAGCGTGGGATGTACACAGGAGTTTCCACAGCAGCTCAGAGCCGGGATTAACTGGGATCACCTCGTCTTCTGCTTTTAATGAAATTCCGTCCCTTGTGTTTTCATGTTTGGAAGAAAGTCCAAGTTATCTCCTGCTAATGCCGTCGGGCCGTGCCCTCGGGGGTGTCACAGGCTTCCCTGACCTCTCCGGGAGGGACGAGGGCACCAGCATTCCTGAGAAACCAGAGCGCGGCCGCCCCCAGAGAGTTTGCAGAGAAGCGCGCCCGGCCTCACCGCCAGATGCCCGGGTCCCCTTTCAGCACTTGCCTGACGTCTCTGTCAGCCCGTCTGGCCCCTCAGCCGGGCTGGGGGCAGGCGGGGGCCGGGAGGGTGGCCGCTGCGGAGGCCCGGGGCAGGGCTTCCCGTCCCCGTCGCCGGCCTCGTTTGCCGTCTGCAGGACGTCCAAAAGGCGGGAAGGGCCTGGGGAGGCAGGGCCGGATTTTGCTTTTTTTTTTTTTTCCTTTTTTCTTTACCCCCAATTTAAATCAGATAAATGGGTATTTTTATTCCCCAAAGAATGAATTCCCTGACTTTTGGTGACTGAAATTGAAGGGTTGTCGGTGGTGGGTTTTTTATAGGCCCCCTGAGACCACAGTAATTATTTTCTAATGGTATTAGCGAGCGTACGAAGGATGTTTTTTCTTGTGCATGTAATGAAATCTGGGGCGGTGGGGGCGGGAAAATATGTTTCTGGTTTTAAAATCATATTCTCTTTGTGGTTTACGTTTCCTGTATGAAGTGGGGAACGAGAGCTTTGTACATTGCACACCAACCAAGAAGCCACCTCCCCAGGCTCGTCCGTTGTCCTCCCGTGAGCGCGTGGGGCTGAGTGTGCCTGGCAGCGGCCGCGAGAGGAGAGGCTGAAGGTCCTGCTCGAGCCGACGCCCACGTCGGATGCTCAAGAGCAGCTACTCCCGTTGGGGCCCTCACTGCCTGCACCAGAGCTGGGCCGTGGCTGCGCTTTGTTCAGTCCAGGCGATGTTAAAAAAAAAATTTTTTTTTTTTTTAGCCAACAGTTAAAATTTGAGAGTATTTTTTTTATTTTTATTTATTTATTATTTTTGGGGGGTACACCAGGTTCATTTATCTGTTTTTATACACAAATTCCCGTATTCCCTCCCTCCCTCGACTCCCCCCCCCACCCTCCCTCGAGTCCCCCCCACCCTCCCCGTCCCAGTCCTCTAAGGCATCTTCCATCCTCGAGTTGGACTCCCTTTGTTATACAACAGCTTCCCACTGGCTCTCTATTTTACAGTTGGTAGTATATATATGTGTGTGCTACTCTCTCGCTTTGTCTCTTATTTTTAGCATTTCAGATGTGCCCCTTCTCTTACGTAACCAGAAGATCTGGCGACACTGGTTCCACATCCCGGTTCCAGAACTGCCTTCCGCCCGGAAGGGCTCACAGTCCCTCCTGCAGGGGATGTCCTCTGCAGGCCACCAGGGGTGACCCCAGCGGGGCCCTTGAGGGCACTGGGCTTGTGAGGCTTCGACTCTCTCCAGGGCTGTGTTAAAAAAGAGAAATCACTTTTCAACGTCCAGTGCTTCATTCACCGGAAAGTCCTTCCTAGTTTTTGTGGAAGAGCAGGTACTGAAACACCACACTCACTTCTTCCTTGACCTGCGCTGGGATTCTCAGGGGCCTCTGTCTCCTGCGTGGCGGCCTGGAGACACGGCCGGCCTGGACGACCGACGCGGGCCTCAGCGCCAGGATGGTCTCTTACCATCCGGGGTGTCTCGTTGGAGCCCGTTTTCCTTGTCTCCAAAACCCGAAACACACTTCCCAACTCTCGAAAGTGGGATCTTTCAAGATCTTTGCTGCTTTTCAACTTCCGGTGATCTAAGACATAGTCGCTTAGGTGTCCTGACTCAGCCTCGTGTCTCTGTTAACCAGAATTAATCACGGAATCAAGCCCGTGGCTGCACCCGGCGGGGCTGTGCGTGACGAGCCCTCGGGTTCTGTGTGGAGGGTCCCTTCGTAAAGACAAGGACGCTTCAGATAATCACCCCCCATGTCCATCGTCCTCATAGAGCGCGGCGCGTCTGGGCCGGTCGGACCCCCGGGACGGAGGACGTGGGCGCTGGGGGTCTCGGAGGACCCCTTGGCCTTCAGGCTGGAGACCTGGAAAGGGAGCGGGGTCCGTGCTGAGCCTGGGACGTGCCTGCCCGAGCCCCTCGCGTCCCGGCTGCGTCCTGGGCCAGCCTGTGCCCCGGGGGGTATGGGGTGCAGGGCCGAGCCCCCCCCGGGGGAGTCCTGGGTGCTGGAGGGGCTGGCACAGGGGGTGTTTTCAGGGTCCGCTCATCAACCGCAGCTCTTGCCGCTGCGTCCAGATGGGGCGGAAAGCTGCCTCCTGTTCCTCGTTCTGCTGCCGCGACCTTTGGAAGGTCATCCCCCAGCCTCCTCCGTTTCTCCATCTGTAAAATAAGACGGTGAAGTTAAAGTTCTTTATGAGACATGTTAGGGAAACCCTATGGCAGACGGACTTTTCTCGGGGCTCCGCTTTGATCCCCTCTCCGGCGCACTGTCTGCGGCCCACGCCTGCGGCTGGAGGGGTGTGTCAGGCCCCTGCCTTCCTGCCGCCTGTTCATGGGTTCTGTTCCCACCTAACCTCCCCGCAATACCCCCGCCCCCGGGAGGAGAGGTGGCGGACGTGGGAGCTCTTTATGCCAGAATAAGCAGTAACGTCAGCAGACGTTTAGACCAAGAGAATTAGGACGGTGCAGCTGAATAAAAGATGGTGTCAGACGTCTCGTTATGCTTAAGGCAGAAGCCAGTCCCCAAAGCACACTCTCCAGTGAACTGATGGGTTTTAAAGGCTTTGTTTTGCTTGTTTTAAGATTTCATTACCTGAAATCTTCTGACCACACCTCAGTTCAGGTTCTATTTATGGGCTTTTCCACTTCATGGAGAAATGCTGGAAAAACATCTGTTTTTCTATCAACAAGTGTTGACTCTTTGGGAGTAGCGTGATACCAAGGAGCACCACCAAGGACGAACGAGGGCAGCCACCTAGGCGACGGGAGTGTGCCCTCCTCTGAAGCAGCGCCCCGTAGCGCACAGGTGCATCTTCCTGAAAGAGCAGAAACCCGCGGCGAAGACAGATAGATAAATTACCAGGATTGTTTATACTCTTTCAAAACTTGAATATAACCGGCCTGCTTTGGGCAAGGAATCAGAAACATCTTAAGGATGGAAGTGTTGAAACTGCAGATTCCATTCTTTTTTTTTTTAATAAATTTATTATTTATTTATTTATTTATTTATTGGCTGTGTTGGGTCTTCGTTGCTGCACATGGGCTTTCTCTAGTTACGGTACAGCAGGGGCGACTCTTCTTTGCAGTGCTCGGATTTCTCAGTACAGTGGCTTCCCTTGTTGCAGAGCATGGGCTCTAGGCGCGAGGGCTTCAGTAGTTGTGGCACACAGGCTCACTAGTTGTGGCTCATGGGCTCTAGAGTGCAGGCTCAGTAGCTGTGGCGCACGGGCTTCGTTGCTCCATGGCATGTGGGATCTTCCTGGACCAGGGCTCGAACCCGTGTCCCCTGCATTGGCAGGCAGATTCTTAACCACTGCGCCACCAGGGAAGCCCCAGATTCCGTTCTAAAGCATATTTTCTAAAGAGTTAGTCTCTGAAAAATGCTGTGTTTTCACGTGAAGAATGATAACAGGCTGTGCAACCGTCACATCGTATCCCGGTGGTCGTTACGGGTCCCTGGTCTCTTAGGCATCTGCCAGGAGTTTTCTCCAGGAAGATTATCATTTGTAATAGCAGTAACGTTGTGTAGATCACAGAGCACTTCCACGAGATGCTCTCATGGGATCCCTAAATCCTATAACGTGCGAGAAAACCGAGCGTGAAGTAAGTGAGTTTCCCGACGTGACAACCCAGTCTCAGGACTTCTGTCTGTGTTCTTTTCACTCCATAACCTGAGACTGTGCTTTACGGCCCATTTTCCTGTGAAACACCTCACTTGGGAAGACGCGTCAGTGTGCGAGGCCTTCACGTCCTGCCGTCTGTGGCGGGCGGGCGGGCGGGTCTCTCTGGGAGGGTCTCGCACCTCAGGCTCAGCTTGTGGAATTGCCCCATGTGGTGAAAACGTGACAGCTGACCACAGAGAGGTCCCGCGGCTACTGGCGCCCGGTCTGCTGGGCCCAAGGTGTTTCCACTCTCTCTCCTTCGCGTCTTCACCCTCACCCTCCACCTCCAGCAGAGGAGGAGCCGGCGTCAGCTGGGCGCTGGCCCTGCTCCCCCCAGATCCTCCCGTTGGGCCTCTAAAAGGGGGGTCTCCACTGAAGCGGGTTGGGGTCCCGGCAGGTGATGCGGTTTCCCCACCTGGGGGACACCGTTCGCCCTTAGGAGCAAAAGCCCCACGCTCGTCCGTTTCCTCGGTGGTCCTACCCTGACGCGGAGTCGGGGAAGAAGGGGATGGTGCCGCCCGAGAACCGGTCGTGGTCGCCTGCGGGGGGTCCCGTGCCACCCCCTGGCTCACAGCCGCCGTGAGAGGCACGCGCTCATCCCCCACCCACCAGGCCTGGGGGTGCCCGTGGGGAGACGCGGGATTTCTCTCCCTGCCGGGGAAAACGGACCTCCTCGGAGACCTAGTTCACGTGCGTGGTCTTCGCGCGGGTCTCTGAACTGAATTTGTGCCTCTTCATTTCTCTTACGCAGCTTCGTCATGGCCAGTGGCGGAGGGCCAGGTGGGGAGGGCTCCTTACCTGCTGCCTGGTCTGGGGTCGGCCCAGGGGCCCGGGTCCAGCAGCACCTCCCCATGTGTCCCAAAGCTCTGACATCGTGCCTCCCAGCCACTTGCCTTTCCCTCCGTGATTTTAGAAGGGATTTCGTAGCAGAAAGTGTGATCCTCACGCTGACTCATTCACAAGGGCAGTAAAAGGACACTAAATATTCTGCCTGCACACGCCTTCCTGCTTGAAAATTACCAGTGTCTTAAATTAATTTATGGCTTTTGCAGCAAATGTTCAATAACTTCTTAAATCAACACTGATTTAGAAACAAATTATCAGCATTACCTAGTGTCACAGAAAAGAGAAAAACTAAGGGATCATTTCAAACTTGGCTTTACGATGCTGTGAGTTTTCTAAACACCCTTCACCCTTGTGCGTGCGGAGAAAACGCCCGCACGTCTGTGAACGTGGGTCACCCCGCGGACCACACGGCGCACGCCTCCCCGGGAGGGTTCACACCACGTGGTAACGTCTGTCTCCCGTAAACACCGCCCCCGGTGCCCCCTTACTCCCCGGAAAGCTGGGCCAAGGGAGCCGGCGTGGACCCCCCACCCCCAACCCCGGCCGAGCCTTGCGTCACGAGCCTTTGTGACCAGTAAGGACAAGAGCACCGGCGGCTGCTTCAGCACTGGTCTGCTTGCTCATCTGCAAGCCAACGCTCGCCTTGAAAGGCTGGTCTGGTTTCCGCGGTCGAGCGCGGCCTTCGCGGGCCTGTCTTGGCACCGAGCTCTGAGACTGCTCTGCCCCGACCCGACGGCAGCCGGCCCGGCCCTCGGTTTCGTGCTGAGTAACCCGTCAGCTGGACCAGCGCTTCTGTGAGAGGACATGGTGTCTCTTCCTCAGAACCACCAAGGCCAGATCATTCGTGGGAAGGAGGGAAAGAACAGAATCGAAAACCCATCGGATACCTGGCTGTGGGCTCTTCAACTTGAAGAGACGGAGAATGTGGTGACCCTGTTTCTCTAAATAACTGGGATAAGTGCCAACAGTGACAGGCCGTGGAGCACCTGGAGATGAGAAGATGCAGAACCACATGACTTGGGAAACATGTCTCAGCTGATTATGTGTCTTGGCTTTTCTGTAATCGGTTGATATGGTTTTTATTTTAATTCACGTCAGGTTCTTAGAATTTCCTCTTGGACTTTTTGTCTTCCTCCTTGAAAACTTTCTGTTTCATTTTCAGGGAAATGGAATCCTTGGGTCTTACTGTTGAAGTATAGTTTTGTTGTGTCCAATATTGCTTTTAATTTCACCATTTGGAAGGTAAATAAACCATTGTGCAGGTGGGGGAAAAAATTGGCAGAAACGCAGAATATGTTAAAGACTCTTGCTTTTCATTGCTGGGAGATTTCCCAACTGGAGTGTCTCTGTTTTATTTTGCCTCTGGCTAACATCTAAGGAGCAGTCATAAAGCTCTATGCAAATACTTTCATGTATTAGAAGAACAATATTTTGACACTCATTGACATAGCAAAAAAATTCAACACTAAATCAGTGTTCAGGAAGACAGTGAAGACATTGTTCATTCTTATGGGACAACTGCGAAAATGTTGTGTTGTTGTAACAGGAAAGACGGCCCCTCAGCCCTCGGCCGCCAGTGTTTGCCGGGGGAACCGCTTCTGGTGTTTCACGGGATGAGACAACTTTCTATTCTTAATCCTGGGTCTCCAGCAGTCATCGGTACTTGTCCGACGCCTGAAAAGTTTAGTCTCCAAAAAAATAAAGGTTTATTCTCCAGAGTACAGTCTTTTGAGTTAAGCTTCTCTGAGGTTTTTGTTTGGTTGGTTGTTTTTGTTGTTGTTCTTGTTTTTTGGAGGGGGGCATTTTTAGAATTTTTAAATACGAGATATGTTAACTATTTGGAACATATTAATTCAATTTATCAAAGGCCTGATTTTCTAGATTTCCTCTAAATTTATAAAGCCTCAAAAAAATCTACTGTCACTATCTACGTGTCTTTAAAATAATCAAACTTTTAAGAGCGCTCTTGATTTTTTTTTTTTTAATTTGGAGGACATGAAGGAGCTTTTTGTTTAATTGTCAGCAGTGTGGAGGGGATATTGTCTGTAAATTACTATTTTTTTTTATATGTAGTGGAATTTCTCTCCTCCCATGTCACTAGGCTCAAATATTACTGTTACAAGAGATGTTTTCTTAAATATAGCTGGCTTCCCGTCCCATCTCTTGCAATCAAGGACATTCCTGAGTCAGCATCTGGGAAGCAATCATGACGCTCACGGCAAGACCGAGTTAATAAGAGCAGCCTGACCTCCCAGAAGAGCCAAGCTTAGGTACTGTTTATGTTGGGGTGTTCTTATATGTAGCAACCAGAAATGAAAGGCAGAATGATTAAATCTAAGTCTATTCAAGCAGTTCTAAGAGTACGGAGGGGAGAAAGACTTTTAAATTGAAATCCTGATTTTTGTGAATCAGCATGTTGTGGGGAAACAGGCTTGAAATGAGTTTAAGTGAATGAGTTGAACAGGCATCAAGCCCCCTTAGGAAGATGCTGCGTGCCGGCCCCGGGGAGGGGTCCTCGGGGATGCTGGACGGGCCAGTACCGCGCATGCGCGCGTGGGTTACGGCGCAGACAGAGGCGGATCCTCGGAGCCCTCCCCCCGAGGGGTGTGCCCCGGGTCCCCGCTCCGGCCAGCGGTCGCCCCTTGGTCCCCTGCGGCTCGGGCACGTGGTGGCCCTCCCTGCTCCCCGTGGATTCTGGGGCCCGGGTGCTGCCCCACCCCTTGGAGCTGCCTCCTCCGCGCCGAGCGCACAGCCGGATGCGCGGCTGGCCCCACCCACGCGGGGACGGGTCCCCAGGGTCCCCCTCCGAGCTTCTGCCCCAGGAGAGAAACCAGCGCGAAGACATCCAGGTGGAGCAGGAGTCACCTGGAGGGCACGCTTCCCAGGCCGGGGCAGCGGAGTGCCCTGGCCGCGCTCCCCCAGGCCCGCGGCCCGCCGCCCGCCCGCCTCCCGCCGGGCTCCGCGCTGCTCCCAGGGCCTCAGGCCTCCCCTGGCCCCCGCAGGGTGCCGACCCCCCACCCCACGACGGTCAGGCATCTCCGGTGCCCGGCGCCGTCCTGCGCATTTCAGTCTCTGGGCCTCTGATCACAGGCTTTTTGAGGCCCCGATTGGCCCAGCGTGTGTCCGTGTCCATCCTTGATGAGAGACTGGGAGGACACGGGAGGCGCCGGGACGGCCCCCTGGCTGGGTGCAGCCCTGCACGCCGGCCTCCAGCTCGGGCTGTGGGTGGGGTGGGCTTGCTCGGGCCGAAGGCTGTAGGAAGTTCCCACGCCTGACGTCTCCTGGAGGCTCCCTGGAGTTTATGTCTCAGAAGTTCTTCCTTAAATCAAATGTGGGACTGTTAAAACCTTTTTCCTGTGTAAAGGGTGGACGTCCCTGAGCCAGGTGCAGCGTCTGCCGTGTCTGCCCCCCACCCATCCCCCCATCCTCCCAGCGCCTAGCACCTCGCGCGCTTCCGTAAATACCAGCAGGTCGGGTCCCCGGGCTGGTCCACAGAACTCCATGCAGCTGTGGCTAACGACCATTTACAGCAGAATTTCCATAGGAAAATGCACGGGAGGGTAACGCAGCTGAAAGACGACGAAGCAGGGGATTGAGGCTCGCGTCCCACCTCTGGCCAAACTAGCTGCGTGACTTCAGCCGGATCGCATCACCTCTCTGGTTTCAGCTGCTTACCCGCCTTTTGTGAGTTGAACTGAATGACAGCATCTCTGCGGTCCCTCCAGTTGTGTAAAGCCATGGCTCTAACAGAACCGGGTGAAAGGCACTGCCCCCTTCCACTCTCCCTGCCCGGTGCCACGTACGGACGCAGGAGGTTGGTCCTGGAGAGGAACTGGGTTCTCCCAGGCGCCAGGAACCCGCTCCAGCTGCATGGTCACTGCCGTCGTCATCACGATAAATCGCAGCCCTGGAGCACGTACCCTGTCCCAGGCACCGTTCCAGGCACTTTTCAGATATTAGCTAATTTAATCCTAAAACAACCCTATGAGGTAGGTACCATTATTCTCAGTTTTCTGAGGCCCTGGAAGATTAAGGAATGTTTGAGAAGTCACCCAGTGGCTGCTGGAGCTGGGGTTTCGCCCAGGTGGTCCGACTCCCAGTCTGAGCCCCACCGTAAGCGCGGGTGCTCTGTGTGGTCCCCAGGCCAGCAGAATCAGCCTCACCCTGGAGCCCTTTAGAAATGCAGGTTTTCAGGCCTCACCCGGGCGGGCAGCGTCGGCCTCTCCGGGGCTGGAGGAGGCCTGCGGTCTGTGTGTTAACCTTCCAGGTGACCCTGAGGGGCACAGACTGGAGCCTCCTCTCTGAGCTCTGCCGGCTGTCATCCTGAGGAAAGTGCCTCTTCCCATGGGGAGGCGGGGGTGTGGTATCGCTGCCCATTTGCACACGAGTGAGACAAGCATTCCAATGTCAGATGGTCATAAATTGGGAGCTGGTTAGACTACTTTTCAAGGCCTGTCTTCTAGTTGGCATCCCCCGTGAGATCACTCCAGGAAAAGTCAGGCGGTGGAGACGGTGACAGAGGAGGAGGGAGAGGGATTATCCCTCCAGCTGTGCGCGGGGGTGAGCAGGCCGCCGCCCCCCAAGCCTGGCAGGGCAGGTGGAGCCGCGGGATGAGGGTGGGGCACACACGGGCGATGGCCCGCCTCCCTCCACGGGGCCCTCCTGCCCTCGAGCCCCCTGTGTTACCGCCCAGTCTGAGCTGAGATGCGCCGTGAACGCAGGGTGCACACTGGACTTCGGAGGCTTAGTGCATAGAAAAATAGTGTGACGTATCTCGGTCGTATTTCTATTGAAATGACCGTGTGCTGCGTATATTGGGTTATAAAACACTGCACGTAGCTTCATCTTTTCCTTTCCTGTTTTAGTGTGGCTGATAGAAAACGTTAAGTTACACACATGGCTTGCACTGCATTTCTGTTGGGCAGCACTGTTTTAGGGAATCTGAGCTTGTAAAGCCCGGTCTGAATTTCCCTTAATGCACATTAAGTGCATTAACGTGATGCGTTGTTCGTAAGGTGTCGTTCCCGGTAACAGCGGTTGTCTGCACCGGAACCCAGAGGTCTGTGGCGAGGCTCAGACCTGTTACTCAGGGGAGCCCGGGACCAGCCCAGAAGTTGGGTTCCTAAGGTCAGAGTCAGAGGAGAGTCAGGACAGGTGTGAGGGGAAGGTCGCGGAGAAGTCAGAGCTGCTTCCCAGGGGTGGGGGGGTGACGCCCCGGGCCAGGAGCAGCAGCCAGGTGGCCGTGGGTGGCCGGCGCTTCCCGCGGGGCTCCCCGGGCTCGCACACGGCCCCCGCTGAGCCAGGAGCGACGTGTGGGTGGCTCGCAGGGCATGCGCGTGGGAGCAGGTCATTGGAAGCACCTGGAAGAGGTAGGCGGCGGGCCTCCCGGAAGCAGCACTTCTGGGAAGGGAGGGGTGACAGTCCCGGTGTCAGGGCCCGTGTGCCCGGTGTGCGTCCCTGAGTTGCTGTGCACCTGACCGGAACCGCACGCTGCTAAAGGCCGGCAGGGCTGCCCAGAGACACGGCCGCGGCGGCGGCCGTGCTTGTGTTAAAGGCAGACGCGAGCATTTCATTGCTATATTGAAACAATCGGCTGACACGACGGGCATCGCGGGACTGCCCGCCCATCCTGCGTGCCCAGTGTGACTTGGCCACGCTTCTCACGGGCTGGGGGTCCCCTCTGTTTGGATTTGGGCTGCGCCTGCCACTGGAGTCCATCGCGGAGCGGGTGGTGGATAGCGGGTCGCTTCCAGGCTCAGGCTTCACCGAGGCCTCAGGAGGCCTTGCCGCTTCTGTTTTCTGAGGGAGCCGGGCCAGGCTGGGCGAGAGGCCGTGGGGCAGGGCGCGCGGAGGAGGGCCGGGGCGGCCCGCACGGAGGATGCAGGCCGGGGCCGGAGGCCGGCGTGGCCAGCAGCCGGGAGCGGGGAGGAGCCGTCCCCCCGGCGTCCGACTCCGAGTCCCGAGCGCTGAGAAGGTTTCAGCCAGAGCTCCGGGACGGGGCGGCTGGACAGCAGCACCCTTGGTCCGTACGTGCGTCTTCCGTGACGGTTCTCCCGCACGTCACGTCCGTGGGCACGTGACTCTGGGTGCACGGTGTTCTTTCCGGGCGCACCCAGGACGTGCGGTGCCGAGCATGCGTGCCGCCTGGGGAGTGTGCTCGAACTCACCCACAGAGTGACGTCACACAGGGTCGGAGAATGTCTCTGTCTCTGGATGTCCACTCTGTCCCGCAGCACGGCAGGAGGAGACCCCGGTCTCGCTGTCCGGGCCTGGCCTCCTGGCTGAGGGGCGGTGCAGACCGGCCTGGGTAGGGCTGCCTGGTGGCCACACTCACCAGCTCAGCGCCGGGAGGCAAGGGCAGCCGAGTCCAGGCACGGAGACGGAGAGAGCGTTTGGGGAGGACTTTGAGATGGAGCTGCAGGCCCGCCCTGACTTTCCTGTTCCTCCTCCGGCGGTTCTGCAGCAAACGTGGGGCCTCGTTCAAACCGCAGTCACCGTGGGGAAGGTGAGCAGACCTGGGGAGGGGCAGCAAGGGAAGGACAAGGCCGACACGGGACAGGGCGGAGGAAAACACCACGGATTCGAGGAAACTACAGGCGCGCAGCTGGGCTCCACGGTGGGCAGGCTGGAGCCCGTGGGCCAGGGCCAGTCTGCAGTAGCTCCTGGGTTGTCTGTGCTGCGGCAGCAGAGCTGAGCGGCTGCGTGACAGCACGGGGCTTGAAAGCCTGCAGTCATTACTGTCCGGCCCGGTCGGCATTCGCAGACTCTGGACTTGAAGTAAATGAAAGAGTTAAGCTAGAAGTGGTCAGGAAAGACATGGACAAGAGAGAGAAAATCATTCCAGAGGCGGAAGCCACATTAGCAAGAAAATTTAAAATAAATATTATACACAATCGGGTGAATAAGCAAGAGGAAATCATATAAAATAACATGAAAAAGAACAAGGAGAAATGTGATTGGGCAGCGAGTAACAGACCTGAACACAGAAGGAAAGAGGTACAACGTGCGCACAGTGGGCCTGCCTGGAAAAGAAGAGGAGCGCGTGGAAGGGTGGAAGAGACACAGTGTACTCAGAGGTCAATGAGTAACTGCGCCACCCGACTCTGTGTATGGAGAGGGCAGATGGTGTCCCAGAGGAACTGGGTCCGAGTGGTTCCAGGAGGACCGGAGGTTTCAGGCTGAAGGTTGTCACCTCTAGCCTCGGACTTCGTAGGTCGGTGGACCTGGCGGAACAAAAGGACAGGGCAGGGCACGTGTTGGCCTGGCCTGCGTCAGTGCACTGGTATCAACGTTGAATGTACGCTAACAGCAAGAGCTAGGTAGCCTGCTAAATCTGTGTTATTTTTGGTGCTTTTAAAAATTTACTCTCTAATGACTTTTTTCCTGTCCAGTAACTTCGTATCTTTAAAATGTCTAAAAGACCTTTCATCAAAGGAATCCACAAACCACAGTATTTTTGCCCATGAAGAAATTAATAGGGGCTTCCTAGGTGGCGCAGTGGTTAAGAATCCGCCTGCCAATGCAGGGGACACGGGTTCGATCCCTGGTCCAGGAAGATCCCACATGCCACAGAGCAACTAAGCCCGTGCGCCACAACTATTGAGCCTGCGCTTTAGAGCCCGTGAGCCACAACTATTGAGCTCATGTGCTGCAACTACTGAAGCCCACGTGCCTAGGGCCCGTGCTCTGCAACAAGAGAAGCCACTGCAATGAGGAGCCCGTGCACCACAACGAAGAGTAGCCCCTGCTCACCACAACGAAAGAAAGACTGCACACAGCAAAAAAGACCCAAGACAGCCAATAAAATAAATAATTAATAAATTTTAAAAAAACTCATTAAAAAAAAAGAAATTAATAGATCGAGGTTTTGATTTTATGCCAGATGACTTTCTCAATGCAGTTTCGTATGTTGGTTCTTTAGCACCTGTTTCCCAGCTGTGTCAGAGTAAGCTGCACTCCCCCGGGTGAGCCCGGACCTGAGGGTCGCCCAGAGCACAAGGCCCAGCCCAGCCCGGGGCTCCCTGAAGTCCTGGGTCAAGCTGAAGACACCAGCCGCTCACAATGGAAGCAGCTGCTGAGCAAAGCGTAAAGAACACGTATGTGAACAGTTCCACAGCGAGAACCCTTTATGGGCAGTTGTAACCTCCACTTGTTCAAAGGCCTCTGATTTGTATTCGACTTATTTCATAGACTTTCTCCCCGTGTGTGTGTGTGTGTGTGTGTGTGTGTAGCGCGTAAAGCACAAAAGCACATGGCTGAAAAGGCAGCAGTCAGATAAGTGTAGTTAAACATAACCTTGGTTAACAAGCCTCGTTATTCATGGATGACAGCCCAGTTAATGTGTCCGCGGCTGGGGCACTGAGCCGGAGGTTGATGGCGCGGTGGAAGCAATTGTCGAATCCAGGTTTTCACACCCTGGAAGGCATGCGTGGAATCAGGGCAGCGAGTCGGCTGTGGGATGTGCTCTGGCTGTTCTCCTTCACTGGTCCAGCTGGGCGCGCCGGCTCCCGGAGGCAGGAGGGAGGCCGCTTCCCTGGGACTTCCGCGTTCGTGATCTGAATGGCCAAAGAGTAGGTGTGGGAGAGTATTGTTTTTTTTATGGAAATTTTTTAAATTAAAGTTTGATTTTGACTTCTCTAAACTAGATTTGTAAAGCAGATGGGTTCATTGCATCATTCCAAGAGAGCACGTGTCTAAATGGAGCCGATGTTTGTAACCGTGTCGCCTGGGCCTGCAGGTGCCCATGACGCGGAGTCCGGTCCCCCTGGGCCTTCCATGCCTTCACGCGCGTGGCTGTGCCCCGGGCTGGAAGCCGGGCTGCGCTTCGCCGTCAGGGCCACTCTCGTGTGGGAGAGCCCGGAGCCTCGCGCTCTCCAGGCCTCGTCGTCCTTCCTCCTGGCGGTGGCCGGGTCGGGGCGGCAGTGAGCAGGTGTGTGAGGAGGTGGTACGTCCGTCGAGTCCTCAGGGGCCCTCATTCCTGGAGACGTGGGCCCCAAGCGCAGATGCCCGCGGCCTGTCCCCTGGGCCGGCGGCGCCGAGGCGGGGGCCGCGTCCCGCGTGAGAATGGGAAGGTGAGGGCAGGTGAACTTCGGCTCGGCCGTGCCATCCAGCAGAGACGCAGTGGACCAGGTCAGCGTGCGCAGCTGTGCGAGGAGCCGCGGGCCGGGCGCTCCCCACGCAGGGGCCTTTGTGCTGCACATGACAGCAGCACCGCGCTGCCTGGCCCGGCCGGTGGCAGCTCGCTGACCCGTGGTCCCTGCACAGCACAGGCTCAGTCATCTTCTGACCCGGAGTGTCACCCGGCCTCCATTTGCTGGTCGGGGACCATTCATTACGCCCGGTGGAAATTCAAACAAAGCCTTTCCCTCGGCTGCAGCCAGTAAACTCTTCAGTAATAACAAATAAATCCGGGCTGACTGCAGGCTGGGACAGCGTGAACTTTAAAGGAAATGCCTAGAAATTGGTAGGTCAAAGGCCGCGGATGGTCCGATGGAAAAGAAAGGGCAGACTCTTGGCCTCACTCGGGTGGACGTGAGGGGCTCCCGGGTGCCCAGATTCCCGGTGGGAACAGCAGGAGTGCCGGGAGCCAGTGCCGGTGTCTCAGGTGACCCCTCAGCCGGTCATCATAGTTTCTCCTTTTATTTTTAGCAGCCCTTGCTTTCTTTCACGTGATTAAAAATATGATTTTTTCAAAACCATTCCAGCCCAACAGTGTTTAAAAGAAATAAAATAATATGAGCAGTTCTGAAAAGCCTATTTGAAATGTTATTTTTAGAATGGAAATTCAAGTAAAACACACTTAAGTATATACACTAATCCCTCGTGAAAGACGTTCAGATTGAAATTCTAGCCAGAAGCATAATTTAATTTTTCCTAAAATCTTTGAAAGTATTTTGAAGCCAAAACACGTGTGTGTGTGTGCATGTGCACGCATGTGTGTGCGTGTGCACGCGTGTGTGTGCGTGTGCACGCGTGTGTGTGCGTGTGGGAGGAGAGAGGGTCGGCTTAGTTGGGGAGGTGGTCAAAGGGCAGCTCAGGCCAGTGAAGCCAGTGCCCTGGCCCGTTGTCCCAGGGAAACCCGGGGAGACACAGGCCACGCCAGGACCCAGGCCAGGGCCCTCGCTGGGGGTCCAGAAGGAGGGTTCCCCGGCCCAGGGAGGAGGGCATTCCAGGCAGGAGGGGCACCTTCCAGACACAGACATCGAGAGGGGCGCCTCGGCCTCTGCTGGAGCCCCGACCAGGGCGCCTTCCAGGAGCCGCACAGCCGAGGGCGCTGGTCCAGGGGTTGACGCGGCAGGGACCCCGAGCTCAGGGCTACAGCGCCCGCAGACCCCCTGGGCCACACGTGCCGCCCCCACGAAGAGGACAGCTTGCGTTTTGCACCTTTTACAAACCGATCAAGCTTTATTGATTTAATGTGACGTTTTTAAAGTATTATAAATGAATTCATCAACTATAATCTCTTAATGCAAAACAGAACTGCAGATCTTTCTTGAATGTGAGTGACCCCCCTCCTGCCGGGGGATTTCCCTGGGTGCTTCTCAGCGTGTCCCCAACCTGGGTCTGCTCCACCGTCCGCCTGCGGGCCGCCTCTCCAAGGCCTGTGGGGCTGCCTGAAGTCCCGTCTTCCATGGGACAGAAATGCAATTTATAACAATCTGGAAATAGACCCAAATACAAAATAGTCGCAAGAAAAAGGGTTGCGTACAGGAGAAATATGTGCAATTTTATGTTTTAGGTGGCTGCCGTGAATTCAGAGGAAGAAAGAGGAATTAAACTTTGCCGATTGTGTTTTCTAAAAGAAAATAAGCTGCTCTACTGATCTCAGAAACCTGTGTTTCAGCTTATCCAACAACAGCTGGGGAGACACCAGCCACCAGTTTTCCTTATGTTACAAGAGCTCAGTGCGTGAGATGCTGGGGACTGTGTTCTGATGAGGTGCCTGTTGCTCTCACCTATTTTCTTTGAGAAGTGGGTGCCAGTGATGAAAAAAATGGATTTTTTAAAAAATTTTTATTGAAGTATAGTTGATATACAATGTTGTGTTCATTTCCGGTGTACCGCAAAGTGATGCAGTCACACACACACACACACACGTATGTTCTTTTTCAGACCCTTTTCCATTATAGGTTATGACATTGTTTGGTTTTGTTTTGGGTTTTTTTGTCTTTGATTTTTCCTAAAGAGACTGCAGTCAGATACCAGCCATACTTGATTTTGTAAAAATCTTCGTCTTCTGCCTGCATAAATGAAATCTGTTAAGGCCATGTGAGGCTCCAAGCTGTGGAAACTCTAGGCCCGGCTGCTACAGTGAAAGCTGTCTGAGCTGAGTTTGGGGGCCGTGTTTTGGGTCTTACACATGCAGCTAGACTTCCGGTTCCCCTTGAAAAAGCCCGTCTGTGAGACGCACCCACCAAGCCCCCGACCTTCAAAAGCTGCTACTGAAACTAACTCTGCTCAGACGTCTTCACTGCCAGATACTGGTAAAAGCGCTGTCCGTTAGGTGACTGTTTCTCCATTAAAGGAGTGTTGATTATTTTGCTTTACGATGTCACCACAGTGGTAAATTTCCAACTTCATTGTTAAGGAATTTGGTCCTACTTTGGAGGGTACACACCTGTCCTTAGATGATGCTTTCTTGCCTTCCTGCCGTGATTCCTGAATATCCTATGAGAAGGTTCCTCGGTGCAGACGCTCCTCAGCCTCTTGCACCTGTGGACCGCAGGCCACGGCCCTGCTGCGCGTCTGCCCTGGGCTGCCGCAGGCGGAGAGGCGGAAACAGCTGCCCAGCTGCGCACCCGGGCTGTGCCCGGAGGACCCAGGTGATTCCGCCGCAGGTTACAGCGTCTAAACACGGTGGCCCTTGGCCCTCGGGAGCCAGAGTCCCTGCACCGGAGTCCCAGGCGTCGGTGCACCGGCCGCTTGCCCGGCTCCCCAGGGTTTCCCATCACTGCTTTGCTTTGGCCTGCCCCCGTTCCTGAACACCTCAGGAACCAGCGTGTGCTCAGATAAACTGCGGAGCGTTTTGTGTGCCTCGGTTTACCTGTTAGCGCGGTCCCTGTGCCGCGATGCGTGTTGGCGACGTGGTGGTCCGGCGGGGCGGCTGGGGCGGCTTTCACATGGCTCTGCCTCTCTCTCTAGGCCATGTGGCTGATGCTGCAGAACCAGGAGCCCGAGGACTTCGTCATAGCCACGGGGGAGGTCCACAGCGTCCGGGAGTTCGTGGAGAAGTCGTTTCTGCACATCGGAAAAACCATCGTGTGAGTACGCGTGACGGGCGTCCCTCGGGCGTTCGCGCGCCATCCTGCCTGCAGTGTGTCTTTTTCCCTCTTTGCGCCTGTGCAGCAGGAAGCAGAGACTTGGTCCCAGTGATAGTGAAAGGCAAGTGTTTGTCACCATCTAAACTCAGTCTTTTGAAAATTTCTTTTATCTTTTTAATTTTTAAATATGTGTTTAAGGTGTTCGATGTTTTAACTGTCAGTGTTGTGTCATGGTTTCCACGTGGTTTTACTAGGATTTTCCTGTCGCTAAGTCCTCCAAACAGGTCATTGTGAGGACGTTTCACAGTCTTTTTTTTAATATTTTCACTTTATATTCTAAAATTTTGAAACCATAAAACTTAGAGAAGGTTTTCAAATCCATCACCCGCAAAATTCCTTTCTCTGAACCACTGAGAGCAGGCCCCACCCCCCGGACGTTTGTGTGTCTTCCCTGTAAACAGCGACAGCCAACACGTGTGCAACGCAGCCTTCCGAGTCAGGAAACCACACTAGCAAGCGAGGCTGCCGGGTCCGCACGTCGCGCCGGGGTCTTGCCGTGGGGCCAGGGCTTCCCTTTGCGCTGGAGTGATCCACCGGCTATACCTACTTGTGGCGTTACGTGAATTTTGAAGTCAGGTTTTTATTGGAATATTTGGAAGATTTGGGGGAAATCCTTCACTCTCAATGGAAGCTTCTTTTTTGGTGATTGTTTCGTTGAGATAAGATATATATAGAAGATAAAATTTACCATTTTCATCATTTTTAGGCATCCAATTCAGTGGCATTAAGTACATCCAGTGTTGTGCACCCATCACCACGATCCGTCCACACAACTCCTTCTTCTCCCCAAAGTGAACCTCCGTCCCCATTGACCTTTATCTCCCCACCCCCTCCCCCAGCCTCTGGCAGCCGTCATCCTTTCCGTCTCTGAATCTGACGACTGGAGGAACCTCACGTCGTGGCGTCACGCGGTGTTAGTCCTCCTGTGACTGGCGTGCCCCGCTGAGCCTCAGGTCCTCAGGCCCCATCCCTGCTGTGCCCGTGTGAGCCCGTCCCCCCTTTGCAAGGCTGAGTCACATTGCACTGGGTGGATGGACCTCTGTAGCGTACCCGTCCTCTCTGCTAACAGCGGGGCTGCTCCCGCTTTCTGGCTGGCGTGCATCGTGGTGTTGTGTACACGCGTGTACAGATATCTGTTTCCGTCCCTGCTTTCAGTTCTGTGGGTTATGAGCGCAGGAGTGGAATTTCTGGGTCACGTGGAAATTCTGTGTTTAACTTTTTGAGAAACTGCCAAACATTTTTCCAAGATTCACTTTTAAAATGTAAGAAGAACTTCCACTTCAGCTTTGATGGAATGACAGAAATCAGATTAAACCTATCTTGAAAAACTAGGAAACTGTATGAAATATATAAAACAACTGCTGGACAGCAGGCAGTGCAGGACCGTGATGCCTGGTAGAAAAGGAGCCAGTGAGGTGAGCGCTGTGGTCACCGGCTTCCTGCAGCACAGCCTCCACCAGGGAGCGTGGACGAGGAGCTCCGACAGAGAACAGCCATTTGCTGAGTTAAGGAGGTAGAGGTCAGAATTCAGAGAGTCTGAGGCACCTGGATATCATGGGGCTGAGTTCTAGAAAGGTGTGATCTGCAAAGAAAAAGACCTCCAGAAATGTGCGTTGAATGAGAAGAAATTCCACGAGCTTGGACGAGGAACTGCCTGGGAGGTGAAACTGAAGGTTCTCAGAGTGTTCAAGCTTGGGAGGCACATGGGCTTTGGCCATGATGGAGAGACCCCGTTCATCACTCAGGGGATGAAGTAAGATCCCTAAAGGGCTGCCTTGGCGATGCGACTGGTCCTCCAGTGAAGGCTGCTCTCGACCCCCTCTCTGTTAAGGCTAACAGAGCTTAAACACAAACTTCAAAGGGCTCAGACTGGACACCGATAACTTGGTCCCGACCATGGCAAAGCCCAGCGTTTTTCAAAGGAAGACAGTAAAATCTAGACTCAAAAGCATAAAGTTCTTAATGTTCAGCGTTCAACTGAAAACTAGGAGTGTCGTGAAGTGGGAAAATGTGACCTAAAACCAAGGGGAAATCCATCAATAAAAGCAGATGGTGGTGTGAGCGCATAAGGAAGGTAAGACAGCTGTTATATGTATGTCAAGTATTTTAGGAAAAATATGAGCATAGCGAAGAGAGAGAGGGAAATATATTTAAAGAGCCAGATGGAACTTTTAGAGATGAAAAATTAGGTATCTGAAATGAAAAGCTCACTGTTGGCATTGAGAACAGATTAGATGCTGCAGAAGAAAAACTAGTAAACTTGGAGACATAAAACTAGAAATAATCCAAGATGAAGCACAGGAAGAAAAAGACTGGAGGGAAAAAAAAAAAAAAAACAGAATTCGATTTGATTAACCTGTGAGACAAAATCAGACAGTCTAACCTATATGTAATCAGAGTCTTGGAGAAAAAGGGGGAGAGGGTACAGGAAAAGAATTAAATAACAGCCAAAAATTTCCCAAATTACTGAAAGTAAATGCTAAAGAGAGAAATTTTAAAGCAGCCAGAGGAAAAATAGAATTACTTACACAGGAACAAATATAGGAAAGTTTTATTATCAGAAACTATGCAAGTACACCAAGAATTGTTATTTTTATCAATCTGTGCCAGCCAATAATATCTACCTACTTACTCATGATCATGCGTTTAAGGAAAGTATCCATTAACTTCAAAAAAAAAAAAGAAAAAGAAAGGAACCGTGCAAGGCAAGAAGACCTTGGAGCAACATCTTTAAACAAAGAAACCTGAACCTTGAGTTCTCAGAAATGGAGGTGAATTAAAGACTGCCAGACAAACAAAGGCTGAGATGGTTCGTCGCCAGCAAACATTAGACGGGAGGGAAAGGGTGCCGGTTTGCAGCTTGGATCCGTGTAGAAGAACGAAGAGCAGCAGAAAGAGCCAAAATGTGGGAAAATATGAAAGTGTTTTCCCCTCATTTTAAAATTTCTTTGAAAGGTAATTGACTGTTGAAAGTGAAAATAATGCCAATACATGATGAGGTCTCTAATACAGGTGTAAATAATAGTGGAGCAACCGCAGCACGAGGAGTGGGGACTCTTCCACCAGATGGGAAGTGGTATGAACTTATTTGGAGACAGACTGCAATTCGTTAAAGTATTACTGCACACTCTAGAGAAACTACTCAAATAAAACAAAATGAAACACAGCATAAGCCAGCAGTGGAGTGAAAATGCAATCCTAAAGAGTACTCACCTACACGAAAGCTGGGAAAGAGGGAGTGTGAACAAGCCACAGGTGGGACAGAGAGAAAACAAATAATAGCTGTGCTGACAACTACATCCACTGTAAATGCTCTAAATAATTAAAAGGGAAATATAGTTAGACTTGGTAAAAATGCAATATACTATCTACAAGAGACACATTTTATATCTATAAACAGATAGCTTAAAAGTAAAAAGATGGAAAAAATAAAACATCCAAACACTAACCATAAGGAAACTAGAGTGGCTATATTTATTTATATGGGACAAAATAGACTTCATTTAATTAGCAGGGATAAAAAGTCATTTCATAATTTTAAAAGGGTTGATTCTTCATGAAGACATAACACTTTGAAATGTATACACACCCAGTTATAGACACTTCAAAATACTGACAAAAGTGATAGGAAAAAAGACAAACTTTATGTTTGTGTACTTCAACACTCCTTTCTTCATAAATGACAGAACACGTAGACAAGGTTACAGAAGACCTGAACAGCACAGGAAACTTAATTGACCTGCTTGACATTTCTAGAACTTCCCACCCAGCACACTGCTAAATAACTCACAGATAAAAAAGAAACCACAAAGGAAATTAGAATATTTTTTGAATTAAATGAAAATTAAAACCACATACCAAAATTTGTGGGATAGCCAAAGCAATGCTTAAAGAGAAATCTGTGGCTTTGAATACTAATATTAAAGAAGAAGAAAGAGCCCAAACCAGTTATCCAAGCTTGCAGTTAAGAAGCTAGACAACAAAGAGTAAGTTAAACCCAATGCAAACAGAAAGAAGGAAACAATAAAGAGAAAAAGAGAGATCAGTAAAGTAGAACACAGAAAAACAGTGGAGAAAATCAGGGCAACCAAAAACCTGGGTAAACCTATCTCCAGGAAGAAAAGACAAGACAGAAATTATGTGTAGTAGAAATAAACCAGGGAGCATCAGTACAGACCCTCCAGACGTGAACAGGATAGTGAGGAAATGTTATCAACAACTTTAGGACACAGATTTCCAAAACTGACTCAAAAAAAAATACATAAATCTTAGTAGTTCTATGTCTATTAAACTGAATTTTAAACATTTAAGGAGGAAAATAATACCCTTCCTAATACTCACTTAGAAGAGAGAATACTTCCTAACTCATTTGATGAGGCCAGCATTACCCTGATGCTAAAAATAAAAAGAAATATACTGACTGGTATTCCACATGAACATAGAAACTAAAAGTACTAACAAAATATTAGCCAATTGAATCTATCAATATGTAAAAAATTGGTACACCATGACCAAGTGGGATTTAGTCTAGGAATGCAAGGTTGGCTTAACATTTGAAAATCAATGTAATTCACCATGTTAAGAAAACAGAAGAGAAGCCATATGATTTTTTTTTTTCCAAAGAGGCAGAAAAGGCATTTGACAAAATTTAACAACTATCATTTAAAAAAATAACAACAACAACTTTTAACCCACTAGGAACTGAAGGAAATTTCCTCAAGCTGATAAATGGCCTCTGAGAAAAACCAACAGCATCCTTAATGTTAAGAGACTGAATGCTTTTCTCCTAAAAATAAGGCTCAGGGCAAGGATGTCTGCTTTTATCAAACCTTTCCAATATTGTCCTGGATTCTAGCCAAACGAGAAAAAGAAAAAGAAATGAAAGGAAGATGTATCTCTGTCTTAGTCACAGATAGCATGATGGAGTACATAGAGAATCTAAGTAATCTACCCAAAAAGCTACTGAAACTAACAAGTGCCTTTAGCAGCATCACAGGGTACAAGGTCTATGTATAGAAGTCAATTGTATTTCTACATATTGCCGTTAAAGAACTGGAAATTGAAATTTTTGAAAAAAGCACAGTACCACTTACAGTAGAATCTGAAAAATGAAATAGAGATGATCTTAATAAAGTCCATGAAAGAGTTGTGCATTAAAATCTAAAAGACATCAGTGGGAGAAATCAAAACAGCCCTAAATAAATGAGGAGACGCATCATGTCCTGGGATTGGAGGACTTGATAAGATGCCAGTTCTCTTCAAAGTAATCTGCAGGTTCGGTACATTCCCAATCAAAATCACAAGGGTTTTTTTGATAGAAATTGGTAGATTCTGAAATTTATATGGAAATGCAAAGGATCTAGAATCATTTTGAAAGAAAAGATCAAAGCTGGAGGATACTTACTCTATGATTTTAAGACCTCTTTTAATGCTTAATCTGCATGATATTGCATGATATTGACTTAAGGACAGGTTTACAGATCAATGGAACAGAATACAAAGCCCAGAAATGGACTCTCACTTGTATGGCCAATTGAATTTTTACAGAGATGTCAAGGTAGTTAATTAGGGGAGGATTGTTTTTACAACAAATGGTGCTGGAATCAGGAATAGCCACATGGGATTTAAAGAGTGAATCTCAGCCCAAGAGTCATACCACACACAAAATTAGTGGAAGTGGAGCACAGGTCTAAATGCAAGCGTGGGCGTTAGAAACCGTTAGATGAAGACATGGGAGAGAAGCTTTGCAACCGTGGGGCAGGCAAAGGCATCTGAGGTTGTTTTCTGTTCCTGAGTTATGACCTTTTATGTTTTGCAGATATATTCTCTCAGCCCGAATACCAAAGTTTTACATTTTCATGTAGTTCAGGTTATCATTCTTCATGGCTTTTTGTTTTGTGTGTGTTTGCATCAAATGTTTAGAGCAACTTGGGCAAAGGCAAAGATTTCTTAGGCTACCAAAAGCAAGAACCGTAAAAGAAAAAAATGACAAGATGAATGCCGTGATTAAAAACCACTGTTCTCTGAAAACGACCATGAAGAAAAGGAAAAGGCAAACCATGGTCTGGGAGAAAACTAGTGTAATATTTGCATCTGACACAGGGCTCATATCTAGAACATGCAGAGGTCTCCTGTAACGCCCCCCCCCCCAAAAAGAAGACAAATAATTCAATTTAAAAAACGGGCCAGGTGTCTGAACAGACACTTCACACAAGAATAATGCCACGAATGTCCACTTAGCACGTGAAAAGATGCTCAGTGTGATCAGCCATCTAGGAAACTCGTTAAAATGACAGTGCGATGCCCCTGCACTCCCTCTGGAACGGTAAAATGGAAAAACCAGACAGAGCCAAGAATTACCGAGGGTGTTGGGACAACTGAAACGTTCGTGCGTTAGTGATGTAGTATGAATGGTTCAAAAAATAGTTTGGCTTTCTTATAAAGCCAAGTCTGTGTTTACCATATGACCAGTGATTTTCCTAGACATTTACCAAAGAAAAATGAAAATACTATGTCCACATAGAGGCTTCTCCTTGAATATTCGTAACAGCTTTATTCCTAATAGAGCACCCCTCCCTCAGTGTCCAATCCGCCGGGGGAGGTTGTGTCCACACGTGGGATCCTGCTCAGTCATGAAGAGGAGGGGACCCTGGCACACTTGGCACGTGATGCCCTAGGAAAGGGTGACCTGTGCTGAGGGGAATCTGAGCGTGAGGGCCAGTGGCTGGGCAGAGGACGGGGGGGAGGACAGGGGATCTGCGGGGGCTGGGGGGCTGGAGAGGTCAGACGTGTGGATGGCAGCGGTGTCCACATGAGTGCACGCGTCTTTCAAAACTCATCCAATGATGCACTTGTAACACATTTTGTTTGTAAATTATACCTCAATGTAGTTGATTTTTCAACAAAAGGAATCAAAAATGAAGAACTTAGCTGCCTGTCATCAAGGATACGCAAGTGAATTTGATCAACTGTTATCAAACAACTATGAAAAATAATGCTGAAGAGGACTCTGAAGAACACAAAGTGTGATTATAACAATATCAAGTGAAAAAACAGGATCGTTGTGTGATCTAAACTCCCTAAAAACATGCCCGCGAAAGATTGGAAGGAAACACACGAACACTTAAAATGGCAATTTCTACATGGCAGAATTACGTGTGACCTCTAGTGTTCTACTGAACACATTTCCCTATATCCAAAACTTCTATAATGCACTTCTTACTACTTTGTTGTAAGAAGTCACCTTACACACAGTTTTTTGAAATTAGGGTAGACTTACAAATGAATCCCCGAGCAAGTTTCTCTTTTGAAAAGACACCTGGCCGTTCTCCCACTTTGGAGACAATGTTTTGTTTTCAGTCACGAGGTCGTCCTTCTGTCCTTCTGTCGGTAGTCCCATGGGCTAATACCCTTTTTTAATATCTAGCACAGCCTTTCACAAACTGACAAGTCTTTCTTTAAAAAGGAAATGTCTTGGAAAGGCATTCCGTGTCTAGTTCATTTGGAGAATATTGAATATTATAACCCCTCTTGGAGAATCACCAGTAAAGAATCTGTTTACCTTTGTTTAACCCAGCGCTTCCCAAGCTTACTTTACACGAGAATCCTACACACGCAGCAGACGTGTGTGCATTACCGGCCTGGGTCTTCTGTCCTTAATACCTGAGTAGCGGCCTCCGTGGGCCCGAGCTCTCCCTCCGCCCGAGCTCTCCCTCCTCCCCCTTCTCCAGCCGAAGAGAAAGTGCAGAAAAGCCTTGGAGTCGGTTTCACTAAAACCTCCTGCAGATTTCAGGCAGTGACCTTCATTGTGTTTCAGATGGCAGACTAAACCACCAATCAAGCTTTTAGGGGTGTATTAAACATTGCCTTTGAGTGCGATATAAAATTTTGGTGAAATCAAGCCCTTTTCCTGAATTCTTCCAACATGAGAGGCGGGCGTGAGGTGCTGACTTCCGGATGGACGAGAGGCCTCGCTGTGTGCCTCCCGCCCGCGGCCGCTGCGCGGGGGCAGTGCCCGCCTGCGTGCCCCGTCCCCACATCGCTGGGCTTGTGGGAACGGAATGCTTTCGGTGCATGTTCTTCTCAGCGTGTCTGAAAATGCAGAATTCCTTCTCAGGGCCGGATAATGAAATCACGATGGCTTCATGAATGCCGTCTGCAGGTCCTGTTCTATTGTTTGTTTTTTTTCCAGCTTCCTTCCTCTGGCTCTTCTCTGGGCCCCCTGAGCCGAATCCCGGTCTCAGCTGGAGGACCAGCAGGGTAGTCACGGCTGCTCCGGGCCGTCCCATTGCAGCTGTGACTTTTGACAGGGCTTGCAAGTCCTTCTTGGGAACGGATTCCGCACAGTCAGACGCCAGGCAGAAACGAGCAAAGAAAACACGCTGAGATGAAGCAAAGCCTGCCCGGCCGAGGAGAGTATCCAGCCTCCAGGCCCGCGGGGCGCATGCCTCGTTCCCCAAGGATGCTGTCTAATTTCTCTCTTTCATGACTCGGTCATGCCCTTCCCCGCACACGGTGTGGCAAGAGACCGTGCGAGCCCCAGGGCCACGTTCCCTGGGTTCGAGTCCCAGCGCTGCGGCTTTCCCGGGGAGTCGGTTACCCGCTGCGCCTCCATCTTCTCACCTGTAAAAGGCGGATAATAAGGGTCCCTGCCTCACAGGGACGGTGTGAAGGTTAAGTGTGTTGACACTCATGAAGCACCCGAAGCAGGGCCTGCTGCACCGTAAGGTCTGTGTAAGTGTTTGCTGCTAATGACGAAGTGGGTAGTTGATGGAAGATGACATTTGTCAACAGTGACTACAGGGGACAAATAAAAGGTGAAAACAGTAACATCGGGCAAGTGATGATGTGCTCCAGGACCCGAAAAAGCAAAGTCACACCAGGATCTCATGCTTATGTGACCAGAAGGAGCTTCACCACGGAGACGCGTCGCAGAGAGGCCGTTGCGGGAGGAAGGCCGCAGGTGCTCAGTTCCGGCTGGACAGAGACCTCTCCTCCTCTCTAGGAAGTAACACCCCCGCCCCTGTTTGTCATAATTGGGACACCTTGGCTACAGAAGTTCTCAGATGCTAATGTGCCGCCAATCGCTTGGGGATCTTGTGAAAATGCAGATTTGGAATCAGTAGGTCTGGGCGGGGCCTGAGGCTGTGAATGTCTAACACTGATACTCAGGGATGCCGGGGCCGCTGGTCGCTGGACCACCTTCTGAGTATCAAAGCCGGGGACCGTCATAGGACCTCAAGTCCGAAATGAACCTGACAGTCACCACGTCCAAGCCCTACCCCCTTCTGACCTTGGTCTTAGTCACCTGTGACTTCACCCTCCCTGGTGGACTGGACAGTTCTCTCCTTCAGGCAGAATCTGCTCTGGGTCCTTTCTTTTTTTTTTTTGGCACACGGGCTTAGTTGCTCCGTGGCATGTGGGATCTTCCTGGAGCTGGAGATCGAACCCATGATCTCTGCATTGGCAGGCGGATTCTTAACCACTGCACCACCTAGGAAGCCCATCTGGGTCCTTTCTGAACCTTGGATTCTGCCCAGGACAGTGGCAACGTTTGCTAAATAAATCAACGTTTTCATGAATCAGTAATGGAAGACGAAGTTTTGGAAGTTGAGAGTTTGATCTGTGGGTTTGTGTGGGTGTGCGTGGCATGCAGGGTGGGAGTGGGAGCAGATTGCTGGAAAATGCAGAAACCTAAACTGTCTAGGTTTTCCCGTGAGAACCGTCATCCGCTGTGCGCCCGTGGCTTGTTCACTCCCTTCTCTCCTCCTTCCTTCTGTCCCTCACGCCTCCGGGGATCACTAAAATGCTAGCTGGATTTAATCAAAGTTGGACTGAATCTATCATCGGATAAACTGAGATAAAAAAGAGTTCTCTGGACGTCCCGTTCTTGCCATCAGTGACTTCGGGAGTGCTCTCGGGAAGACGTATAGATCTGAGAAGCTGGAGGCGTACCTACTGGTCTTCTCTCCTGTGGTGCTGACGGGGTCTCCAGGGTGCAAAGCCGGGGCGTCTGGAACCCTGGTCTCTAATACGAGATGAGAGCCCAGGCTTTGGTGATGTAAGTCTCCTCGGAGCCTGGGGAGCACGTGATTCATCCCGGGACTGATGGGGACTCAGTCCTACCAGTTCTGCCGGAGACAAGTTCTTCTAACAACTAAATTGATACAGTAGTTCGCTTACTTCAAAAATTATAATAGCAATCTGTCAAAAATAGCGTTGGAAATTGGAGAAAGCCGAAGAGCTCACCTTTTGGGGAACATTTCCCATGCTTTCCGGTAACACTTTGCATCTTAAAACATTTGATGCTCAAATCGCAAGAGGTGGAAGTCTGTAAACCCACCACCAGTGTCCTCATTTGTAGTCGCCTTTAGATGATTTTGCTTCTGTAACATGAGGAGCAGAATTTCCATTAGCATCACCTTCTACGTCGTTTTTCGTTCACCTGTGTATTCTTCCTTACTTAACTACCTGACTTATGGATTTGTTTTGCATGAAAAGATTGGGTAGGAGGTGCATTATACTCCTTAGAGAAGATAAAGACTAGCAAGGCCAACGTGCAGGCGTTTTCGTTTTAAATACAATGCTGGGAGTGGGCACCTGCAGGAAAACAGAACGCAGGCGGATGTGAGGTGGTCTCTGCAAGGCAGGTTAGCCATCCAGGTCACCTCCCTGCCCTCTATGCCATTTTTAAAGAAGATATTTCACGTTTCAAGAAAATCATTCGTATTCTTTTGTGAAGTTACAGATGCTTGTGTCGGGATTGAGTCTAGTTGAATACGATTTTAACTCAGAATTCATGTTGCTTTTAAACAACCCTCCAAAGTTTTTGTTAGAATGAAGACTGCAGGGGAACGGAATGCCCTTCACTCTACAGCGGAGGCAATTTCGCGTCTTATTTTCTAAAGATAAGTACACTTTTTGTTTGTGTTTTCTTAAGGAATAAAGCATGACATTTCATTGTTACTCTCTTAAGCTCCCAAAGTTGTGAGGGATGAAATGTATAGAGTCTTCTGTTTTTTAATGTGAGGAGCAGCCACGCTCGTGGAACGAAGCCTTGAGCTCCAGGCACGTGGGGCGGGGGGGGAAGCAAGCGGGCACTGCCAGTCGTCAGAGTTCTCTCCTCCGTAAGGGACCAAGCGGACCTTGGCGTCGCCTCGGGGACACAGAGGACCCCGGCTGGTTCCCCCGGGCCCGTGGCCACTGCGCCCGTGTGGCCAGGCTTCTCCTGGGCCTGGGCCTGGGCCTGTGCTCGGCGGCCCCCCGGAATTCCACGATTTAAGTAGGGGGGCAGGGTCCTCCACCCACGGGGGACGTTGTTCTAGAAGGGAGGCGAGAGGTGGGCTGGACAGACAGACGCGTTCACGCAGCATGAATGACCAGTCAGCGCGAGCCCAGTAGGACGCCGCTGGGGCCCAGATCCAAGCTTCCTCCCGCACTTTCCATCCTTCCCGCGCGTGTCCGGGCTTCGTGGTGTGACGGCTGCGTGTCGCAGGCAAACACCGAGCTGGGCCGAGGCCCGCGAGCCCGTGGAGGGAAGCGTGGCCGGAACACGGAGATGGGGGAGCCGAGGCCCGGCCCTGGAGCAGCAGGGCCCGGGCTGTGATGCGGGCGGCGAGACGGGAGGCCCTTCGCGAGGTACCTCTCCCTCTGCGCAGCTTGGGCTCTGCTCTGTCACCGGAAGCAAATCACCGGCCCCCCCCCCCCCCCCCGCCCTGGGCACCACTCCCGTCCTTCAGGGTCTGCAGCCCGGGGTCCTCAGCGCTCAGGCCGCTGGCCGCGGGCGGGGCTGCACAGTCCTGATCACGGGGCCCCCGCGGGTGTCCACGGCCCGCCCGCCCGCTGAGTCCTCCCCGGAAGGCCCCCGGCTGGCGGCCCTGGGTCCCCACGTCGGGGTAGCAGGGAGCCGGGGAGGCCAGGGGAGGGCCTGGGTGTCCTCGGGGGTGGGCGGGGGGGGGGGGGGCCCAGGGCTGGCCGGGAGAGAGGATGCAGGGTCGGTGACCGCGGTGCCGTGGGGTGAGACGTGAGGCCCTGTGCCCCCTTGGGGTCCTGCCTGCTCTGCCCCGCGAGTGCAGGGGAGGTGGCAGGTACGCCCTCTGCGTGCCTGGGCTCTCTCCGTGGCCTCCTACCCTATACTTCCCTCCTGCCTGTCACACGGCGGGCCGGGCCGTGTCTGTGCGACGCTCACGTCAGCTGTTCAAGGTCTGCTGTCACTTCCCCTTTCTTCTACTGTTTTTGAAAATATCTGTTGACGTTTTCACTGAAAAGACTTGAAAAACGGGTCTATGCATGTAGACTGGCACAAATGTTTGCTCTTGAAGTCTTTGACTTCACTGAGTGATTTTGTTTTGAATTTGTTAGAAAACAGCACCTTCATGTGACTTTGGGTCAGTAGAGACATTCAGGAGAGCAGATCAGTGCCACACGCAGTGCTGATAGAGTTCAAGTTCACGTTTGGCAACTGAGCTCCTTCCCAGGTTATACTGAGAAGGTGCCCTCGTGACAACAGATATTTTCTTCCCAGAAGGTCCCAGGGTGTGTGTTTGTGTGTGTGTGCGTGTGTATCTGTGTGTGCATGTGTGTATATGTGTGTGTGTGTATGCGTGTGTATGTGTGCGCACACGTGCGTGTGTTTTTGCAAGAGGTTGTGTCGTCAGGGCTGTGGTCAGGGTCGGGCTGTGCGTTGCACTTTCCGCTCGACTGCGGCTCAGGGATGTGAGGGACAAGCGCTTTTCTCCCGCGGTTGGCGTCACGCACGAACCAAACAGGCAACACGCGTCTTGACTAATTTTCTGTCATTGATCTGGTTAAGTTTTGAGAAGAGACGTGTAGGGAGAGCGCCTGCTGGGGGGACGTTTGGCCGATGGAAATCTTTATCATCGTCTGTGGTGTTGTATCTACATTTTCAGTGAAAACAGCAAGGGCAGACATTATTATGTGCTTAAAAAGAAACTCATTTCTCAACGCCTCCCGGCTGAGATGACACACGTTTTGTGTTCGTCACACTCTTTCCCTGATTGGGGAGTGTTTCCGGGCCGGTGGGGTTTCTGGCCCCGGGGCCTGGAGGATGCGCGGAGGGGACAGTGAGGAGGCAGCGGGGGTGCGTGGGGCCCTGGCCGCGAGCCCGTGTCCCGTGGCGGGTTGTGGCATCCCCAGGCGCGAGCCCGTGTCCCATGGCTGGCGTGTCTGCTGTGAGGCTGTCCTGGAGAACATGCTGAGCCTTGGCTGTGTCCAGTTGCTTTTGGGGAAAAGCGCATCCTTCCAGTCAGTCGTTTTCCCCAGGACGTGCTTTAAGGCTCTGCTTGGGCGGGGGTCGGGAGAAGGGAAATCCCTGGGTCTGCATGTTTTCCTCCGGAAAGACTTCGTACGTTCACACACGTTTGGGTGTGACATCCCGGGTGCGTCTCTTCAGACCCACCCTCCGAGCCCCCACGGGCGGCACCTCCCAGCTGACGGCTTCCTGATTCCTTCTCCGACGTCCCTACCATCTAACCAACTTGAGAGAAACCTCTGACACTGAGAGGCGGACGTATGTATCGTCACTTGGCGTCTTCCGTGGAGCGGGGAGAGTCAGTCCCCGCGAAAGGCTGGGTGTCGCTGCCCGGAGAACTTGCTGGAGACGCTCTGACCAGACCCAGGCCTTCATGGGTGTCTGCGTAGGGACTGGCACCTCCCCACCAGCTTCCGCTCACCACTGAGACGGAATCTCTCCCCCACCCACCACCGGGAAATCCAAGTCCTGCTCTCATTTTATACTTGTGAACTTCTGAGATACTCGGAGTTTTAACCCATTAAAGAAGCACAGACTATAAGGGCCTGCAGGGATGCGAACGGTAACGGGAGCGGCAGGCTTTTGAATGAGCAGGCGGCATCGCACCGAGGACAGAGCGGAGGCTCCGTGAGTGTGCTCTCTGCACATTTTCCTTTTTCTCCTGGAGCCAAACTCACCTAAGAGAATCAAGACATTTCCTTGCCCTTGAGAAGTGCAGGCTCTAATTAGGTGATGATAAGAGCTCATTGTTTACAGACACGTACAGGTGGATGATGGCACGGTGCACGTTTATCACATCGGTTCTGAAATAACAGCCCCGGATCAGGACTGGAGTGATGTCACCGAGAAGCCGGAGTTAAGCGGGCCTTTGGCCAAAGTGGGCGCCATGGCCGGGAGTCCAGGGGGGCAGAGCCTCCCAGGCGTGTGGAAAGGCATGAGGACAGGTGTCAGTAACCTGGCTGCGGGCGGTGGGCAGGCGGAAGACTGGGCTGGACCAGCCCGGCCACCTTGGGCACAGCGGGAGACGCACACACCTGCTGCCCACCCATCCGCCGGGGCTCAGCTTAGAGACCCCCCTGTGGCCTCCGCCCTGCCTCGGCCGTCCCGCCACGTGCCCACCTGGTCCTCTCACAGCCCCGCCTGCCTTCCGCCACCATCCGTACGCCACCCCACGTGGCCGCCGGGCTGGGAGCCCGCGAAGGACGGAGACCCACGTCCTCAGCGCCCGGCTGAGCCCAGCGCCTGGCACTTTCAGGCACCTGTGAGGATCTGGGGGGGAGCGGGCCGATGAGAGAGGAGCTGGGGCCAGAGGGGAGGTGCAGGCAGCGGGCCGCCCGGAACCGCACCGGGGCTCAGAGTGGGGGCTCTGCTCGCGACCGTAGCGCCTCCCCACCGCCGGCCCGCCGTCAGGCCACCCGAGAGTCCGCTTCCTCCCGTGAAGCACGAGAAACTCCACCCGCGTTCTTTGGGGATGGCTAGGACACCCCAGCTGAGTTAAAATAAATGCAAAGGAAGCAGGCAGGTAGGAGCCCTGTAAAGACAGTGCAGGGACGCAGAGGCGCACCTGGAAGCCGCGTCGCCGCACAGCTGAGGGCGGCGGTCTCTGGCCTTTCACTAATCTCTTGAGCCACTCTCATCAGGCTCGAGCCCACGAGGCACGGTCCGCTGAGGGAATCGCACCCCTCGGACTTCCTGCGGATAAAGCCTGGGAGAGGACCGTGTGAAAGGAGAGCGTCCCTACTCAGTCGTTTCCCGTGACGCTGGTGAGAAAGAAGACAGCGGAGGCGATACTGACCAGTCGACCGCTCTTGCTGCGGGTCTTGCTGGGCGGTGGCCGCACGATGCCGTGTCCTCGTAAGGGCACACGGGCTGCTGGCTCAGCCGCGGGGGAAGGATCCCTCCCCGTGTGGCCTCCTGCGGCCCGCTCAGCCCCCGGGACCCCTTCCCAGAGGAATCGCACCCCGTCGCCCCCTTCTGTCCCCACCCTTCTCTCCATCCGGTGTCCGCGGCTCCACGTCCGGGGGGCCGGGGGGAGGAGGCGGGAGGCTGGGTGGGCACCTGGCGGGTCATGCGGCCTCGCGGGCCCGCCCACTGCTGGTGAAGCTCACGTTCACACTGATGTTCTCCGTCGTCGTTGTTTGTTCCCAGTTACTCCAGCGCGCGCTGTAGAGGCTGACCGTCCGCAGGAGGTGCCCCGCCCCGGCCACCAACGCCCTGCACCCCCGTCTCGCAGCCGGTCCTCCCCGCCGCTGGCCCTCCACCCGACACAGCAGACGCGTGCTTTCCTGCGCGGCTGCCTCGCTGGGGTCACCTCAGGCCCGCGTCGGCTGTGCTCCGTGGGTGTCGGCCGTCTCTTCCTGGGAGTCCTGTCCCCGTACCGTCGGCTCACCCCTGTGGCCTTCGCCTCCACGTGACTCAGTAACGCGCTCTCATAGCTGGTCCTCGAGGTGCCCCTCGAGGCTGCCCTCCTGCCGCCTCATTGCAGACGAGGCCCTTGTGCCCGTGTGCCCCCCGCCCCGCTCTCCCAGAGCCGGCCTCCCGCGTTAGTTCCCGCGTCAGGACCGGCCCCCGGGGGCACTCCCGGAAACAGCCCTGCCTTCTCCCTTTCTGAGCCGGGGGCACCTGCTCCACGAAGACCTCACGGTCGTCCTCCTCCGTTCGCTTCCTCTTCTGTCCGTGCGTCCCTCACGTCCCCTCGCGCTGCCCTGGAGGTGTTCAGGCCGGTGCCTCCCCCTCAGGAGCAGCCCCTCCAGAACCTTCTGAGCTGATGCCACCTGGACGGGTGGACGGCTGGCATCCCCCTTCTCCGACATCTTCTTAAAATTCTATGGTTTGGTGAAGCAGAACCTTAATTAGTTTCCTGAGAAGGGTGCCTGGGAAGCAAGTCTTTCTCACCCAAGCGTGTCTGAAACATCTCTGTGCTGCCCACAGACCAGTCAGGTGGCCAGCGTTCGTTCCTTGGCTGGAAATCATTTCCCTTCGGAACGCTGAAGGCGCTGCTCCGTTGCCGTGACTTTGCGTGTTACGTGGGCGCCCAGGGGCCCCTCTGCCTCCCGGCCCCGCGGGCCTCGGGGACCTCCCCCCTGCCCCCGCCGGATGGGCCCCTAGTGCCGTCCAGGGTCTGGTGCTCCGCGGGGCCCTCGCCGTCTGGAAACGCGTGTTTTTCTCTCTGATCCATTTTCTTCGTTTATTTTAAGAAAATTATTTTCTTTACTCTCTTTCTGGAAATCCCGTTACACTGACCTCTTGAGGCCGTTCTCTGATCTCCTTATCTTCCTTTTTCACCTCTACATCGTTTTGCTCTACTTTCTGGGAAATTTCCTCAATTCTGTCTTCAAAATCTGGTCCTGAATTCTTCATTTCTGAATTTTTTTCAATTTCCAATTTTTTTCCAAGTTGTCCTTTTTCATACAGGATCTTATTTTTGTTTCTTTGGTATCTTTCCTCATCTCTCTGAAGACATGAGAGGTGCATGAGGTTTGTTGTTGTTTTGTTCCATTTTTAATTATCTTCCCTGTTTGTTCTGTTTCCTCCAAGTTGCTATTTTTCGATGTGTCTGTTGTGATTTCTGTCTTGGTATGCGTGGCTTTCCTCACGTGTGTCTGGATATCCTTGGTTTTCTGCTCACGTTTTAAAAATGGGGCCTGAGAGGCCGATTGGGGTTTTTGAGGACATGGAGCCTGGGGGCTCCCGGCTGCCCTGGGGGCTCTGCAGGGCCGTGAGCAGGAGCATCTGAGCCCAGAGCAGAGTCCCCGGGCTCCTCCCTGGCAGGACACCAGCCTGGCCCCAGCACCCCCGGGGGGCCCGCTGCCGCCCCCGCGTGTGTTTCCCGGGGGCTCCGCTCAGCCCTGAGCTCCAGCTCCCGGGACGCGGGTCCTCTCGTCTCCCGCCTTGTCCGCCCTGGTCGGTGTATCGGTTCTGCAGGCGGCCTGGGGGAGGGGCAGAAGTGTGCGCAACCCCATCCCCGTCCAGGCCCGCGGCCTCTCCCGGGGCGCCTCACGCCCTTCGCCAGTAACTCCTAGCTGCGGGCCACCCCTGTGCCCGTGTCTGCGCCCTGCTCGGGGCGCAGCCTGACGTGCTCCCCGCGCATCCCTCACGTCCCCGATGGCTCCGGCTGCTCCCATCGCTTTGCCTGCTCCTTGGACGGATGCGTGACGAGGAGGTTTTAACAGCCCCTCGTCTTGCCACGGTGTGCTCGGTTCTTCGGTGCTTCTGTTGCTATTTGATGCTTATTAGGGGCCAAGAATTTGCTTTGCACAAGATCCCTGCTCAGTGAGCTGTTGATCTAAATCCGCGGGTCGTAACACCTGTTAATTAGCTGAATCCCCTACCCACCCCCTCCCCCGTCAGGCCACGGTCATGTCGCGAACATTGCAGCTCTGCTTTGAGTCATAACCGTTCCTGTTAGGACAGGTTGGCTCTTACTTTTCACTGGCCAACGTCAGTGTTCCGTGTGTTGTGGTCACTGAATGCTCTCTGGCCCTTGGCGGAGGCTTTGCTTCCTGCCCTCTTGCAGACCTCATGCGACTTAGCAGGTGGCTTCCGCCACCTCTGTTCTGCTCTGAGCCCTTCGTCTGGTGACAGTCGGCTGCTCGGTGCAGACGTGCTCATCGTGGGGGGGGGGGGGGGGGCGCCACGCCCTGAGAGGTGGCCGTGGCCGTGGCCGTGGCCGCGTGTGCAGGCGGGCGGCCCGTCCTGCAGGTGCCTGCGTGGCCTCAACGCACGTCTAACGTGCAGGGCCTTCCCCGTCTTCTCCCACGTGGGCTGCTGTTACAAATGCCCGTGTTGGCCCGAGACTGCACAGCCGCCCCAGAGAGTCCACAGCCATCAGGGAAGGTCACGCCGAGCCAGCTGTCAGCCTGCTGGTGTGGACCAGAACCGGCGCTTTCCTGGGGCTCTGGGGTGAGGATGTGTCAGTACCTCTTCCCCTAAAGCAGCGGGGCAGCTGCTCTCTGCAGGCCAGACCCCAGCCGAGGTCTGTTTGTTACTGTCCTCGGAGGATGATTTTACTGTGTTAAAGGGTAGTTAAAAAAACACAAAGATGGTGATGAGAACGAGAAGACGCAGGGAGAGAACGAGCCTTATGTGGTGGCCATGCCGGAAACGGTCCGTTTCTGGCGCTTTTACAGAAACAGTTTGCCAGCCCCTGGTCTGGAGACACAGCCGGCTTTGCCGAGTCCCACACGCCACCCCGGTCAGGGGACGCCTTTCCCGAGGCCCCGTCGACTTTACTTTGTGTGTGTGCATGTGTGGTTTCAGAAGGATTCACTGTAAACAGATGGGTTTGAATCACTGTTTCTCCAGCTTATGGCTTCTATTCGGATTCACCACCACGAAGGGCGGTGTCACATGTGTCTGTGTCCCCATGTCAGCCTGACCTCTCGCATATTACACGCCGAGCCACACCTGGGAGAAACAGCACACGTGCTGCGGATCCCTCAGGCTCCGCGGAGATGCCGTCAGGAAGGCTTGTTCTGAGCTTGTTTCTCTCTGCGAGTGTGAAATGTGAACAAAAATAAAACTAAAGCGCGCTCAGGAGAAACAAATATGCTTCACTCACTATTGATGAACGTGTCACCACAGAGAGGTTCCACTAAAACAACTAACTTTGGAAGTAGATAGGCGAACTGTGAACGTGATGCTGGCCGAGGTCTGGTCTTCACCCACCCGAGGTCACCGGGCTCAGCAGCCCTGCAGCCTTTCCCTTCCACAGCACGTTCAGGCAGCACACTCTAAAGCATCCACCCACCCTGTCCAGGTGACTGTTCCAAACACAGCTCTGATCCTGCTAAATAAGTCTAGGCAAGGGTGAGAAATTAAACCAAATAAGTAAATTATCAGACACCCTTTTTTGAGCCATTAATGTGTCATGGAAAATGGCAGTTGTACATATTTTCTTGTTCAGTATATTATGCTGTAATTCTCTCTGTGTTGTGGGATGTTTTTCTTATTTGCCTGTAGCCTGCTGGCAAGTGTGGCATACCCATAAACGATGACATGTTATCAGAGAGTGAACGGAGGAGAGAACATTCGAGGGGCTGTGTCCAGAACACAAGCACGTCAACATCAAATGTCCGTCTTCGGTGGCCCCTGTGATTCACACAGTCAAGTAACCAGCGTAACGCTCTGTTCTTTGATTGGAGCCTCGATCAAATGGGGCTGAATCGCCCGTTACAGGTCTCATCGCCAGCTGCGAAAGCAGACTGGCTCTGCGGATAAGCATTGGAGTCAAACATTTCTTTGTAACTTCTTTTCTTTCTTTGCCGAAAAGTTCCATTTATAGAAATAGTTCAAGTTATGAGTACTTTTTGCTCTTTGGATTTGAGTTTGTAGAAATCCAGAGGTCAGCGTTAAGCCAGTGGCTTCATTTCTGTGAAAGTGAGAACACAAAACGGAGCATCCACAGTCGAATTGTCGACTGTGGATGTTTAAGGAAGAAGACTTGAGTCCAAATAGCATCGTAGCGGAGTCCGAGGAGGAAGAGATGTTGAACGACTCTCTTTTTTTTTTTTTTTTGAGGGTACAATTTGATATTTTTTTCTTGTTAGTAATGTACATACGGCAATCCCAATCTCCCAATTCATTCTCCACCCCCGCCCACGTCCCCCCTTGGTGTCCATATGTTTGTTCTCTACATCTGTGTCTCTGTTTCTGCCTTGCAAACCGGTTGATCTGTACCATTTTTCTAGATTCCACGTATGTATGTTACTATACGATATTTGATTTTCTCTTTCTGACTCACTTCACTCTGTATGACAGTCTCTAGGTGAAGGACCCTCCTTTAACAGGAAGTGAACTGATTCGTTCTGTGCTTTTTGGAGGTTTAATAATCTGGGGTTTATCAGTGGGGCGGACTGCTGCCTGGGGGCAGCAAGGGGACTTGTGTGTAATAAAGGGGTGAAATGAAATGTTAATTAGGGTTTGAAACTTATTCCAAAGTGGAATGCATTCAGTTTACAATAAATACTCCTAAAACTACAAAAAAAAAAAAAAAAAATAAGGGAAAGACAGAAGAGATGAATAAATTCATAATAACCGACTTTATCAAGAATGATCTAAAGTACAGCATCTTTGAAATCCCTGAACGTTAGCCAATTCCTTATTCTGGCTAATCTGTTCATTTCTGAGGTCTCACTTTTGCATGTATCGTGATTTTCTTTAAAAAAGAAGGGGAAACGCCCTGCCCTTTTGACACAGACCTGGAAAGCCTTTAGAATCTCTGTTGCCCTCATAACCGGTAAAGCCCGGCCTGCGCGTGCCGAGTCAACGCGCTGCTGTGCTCCTGCAGGGAGAAGCCCGGCCGCCCGGCAGCCTGGCCGGAGGCTCCCAAGCAGTCAGGGGCTGATTATGTCTTTACTCTCCTTTCCAGGTGGGAAGGAAAGAATGAAAATGAAGTGGGCAGGTGTAAGGAGACCGGCAAAGTGCACGTAACCGTGGATCTCAAGTACTACCGACCGACGGAGGTGGTAAGAGGCTCGGCCCCGCCGGCGGGAACACGCTGGCTGGACGGCGCTGCAGCCACCTCCCCGCTCTGCCTGGGGCGCTCTGTCGTCCTTCCGCGCGTTCCCCAAGCCAGAGCCCAGGGAACGGGACTGGGGTGTTCTTCTCTCCACAAGATGCACCGCCGTGTGAAGGAAGACAGGGTAACGCACACCCAGGGAAAGAGCGGGTTTCAGAAATGGAGGCTCAGATCAGAGGCAGGTCCCCTCAAGGAAGCGGCCTGCCTGGTGCTGAGCCTGCGGCCTGCGGGACGTCCGCCTCCAAGGGCCCCCGTGACCTGCAGGGCCTGGGGGTCCCGGTGCACACGCGCACATACACTCACGCACTCACACACACACGCACACGCTCACACACTCACGTGCGCACAAACAAACCTGAGCTGTGTAAGGCCCCGTGCACTTTTTAAGTCTCAGCTCAAGTGCTGTCCTGGTGGTGACTCCTTTTCCGGCCAGTATACTTTTTCCTTTGTTCTGTTGATACATTGTGTGCTGTACATAACTATATCACACCTATTATAATTATTATACTCATTTGTTTACATGTTTTTCTCCGAAGAGTTTCCCCAAACTATGAACTCTTCGAGGAGAAGGACATTTTTGCTCTCTTAGGTGATGAACTCGGGGTGGATAAGTGTTGCTGACAGGTGGATGGGTGGGTGAACGTGTGAATTCCTGAGTACGGAAGTCCCTGGGTGACACATGGCCTGGAGGTGGTTAGCGCAGAACGTCCTCCTTTCCTAGATGTGTAAGAGCGTCTAGCTTGGTGTCGTCACTTACATGTGGGCCACCTTCGCTATGGCGACAAAACTCAGCGTCTTAAAGGCACCTAAGGCGACAGAAGCAGCACCTCCCGAGAGGCGTGTTCGGACGCGGCGGCTCCAGGGCGCGTGTGTGTGCAGTGAAGATGGAATCCCGGGGCCTGTTTACGTGCGTTTTGAACCAAATTCCTGTCTGTTGTACCCCTTCCCGGGGTCCAGACAGCCCCAGTGCAGAAAGATTGAAAGTGAACATGTCACCACCAGTAATCACCCTTCAGACGGTCCTGTTCCAAACAAAAGAAAGCGCTGTTTCATGCACTCGTGACACAGGAGGGAGCGGGAGGGAGAGGAGGCCACCGGCCGCGGAGCCCCGTGGTCCCGGCCGGGCGGGGCGGGCTGTGACGCACGGGGACGCGGCTGCCCTGCGCCGGGGGGCGGGGTGCCCCGCAGTGGACGCGCTGTCCCCGGGGGCGGGAGGCCAGCGCAGCCCTGCGGACACAGCGAGCGGCCCGGCCCTGCGGCCCCCAGCAGCCCGGAGATGGGCCGGGCGCTCGTGCTTCTGCCCGGAGGCGGGCGGCGCGGTGGCTGTGCTCAGCGGGGAAGAGCGGCCCCTCAGAGCGGAGCGCGGGCGGGGCGGACCCTCAGCCCCCATCACGGCTTCAGCGCGGCCCTTCTCGTTCCCGGCGCTGGGGCTCGTGGCGAACGGCTCGTCTGTCGCCCTTCCTCGGGCGCCGTGCGGGGCTGGGGAGGGCACGGCACGAAAGAGACGGGGACCCTTGGGCTCTCGAAGTCCCTGTGGCCCCTCTTTCCTGCCGAGGCTCCGCGTCCGTCCTCTTGTTGGGCGCACGTCATCGTCACCGCTGTCCTGCAGCTCTGTCTGCACGCGCCGTGTCTCCCTGTGTCGCCCCCGCCCGCCCACCCCCTTACTGCCCGGGCTTGGATTTGGAATACACCTCATCTTTCTAAGCCTCGAGGCTGCAGGAATCTTGTCCGGTGCGCTCAGCTCCGGGCCCTGTCGGGAAGCCTGCTTGTGTGGTGAGGCTAAACGTTTCACCTCATTCCTCAGCACAGCCGGTTTCCCAGAACTCGGACGGGCTGGACAGCCTTACGCAGAGTTGCCTGGGCGACCGCTCTGCTCCAGGTGAAAGGGGATGAGGGCTGGAGGCTGCCCGCGAGCTGGCCCTCGGGTCCAGGCCGCACGCCTCACGCCCGGGGGGGCGCTGGCATGAGGCCGGAGAAGCACGCCACGTGGGGGGACAGGGAATTCTCCGAGTCCAGCGGTGTCCTCCCCTCCCCTGTGGTCAAGTCCATCTTCCAAGTACCGCAGGCTCCCTCTCATCCTTCCTAGGATTCTAGCGGAGCTTGTTCTCCTGAGCAGCTTTCATCCTGTTGTCAGCTCCTAGGACACCAGAGACAAACGCAAGAACCAGATCTTCTTGGAGGCCAGTGGGTCCAGAATGATTGAAAGAAAAAAAAAGTGCCATAGAGAAAATTTGGGGTGGGAGCGGAGAGCAGTAAGGACGTAGCAGGTCTCAGGACGGCCGTCCCCTGAAGCCAGGCTGAGGCGGGTGAAGATTTATGTTGTTTCACGAATAAGATTCAGACCGACGCAGACTGTTTACGCAGTGCAGGCCAGCTCTGACCCCAAAGAGGCCACCAGTGATTCTGGACGCAGCAGACCTCCCAGCCGGTGACTTTCCCTCCTTGATTTTGCCACAAAATCTTTGCCCTCGGTCCTGCTCCAACATGAAAGTCCTGGAAGTTTTAGTGGTGCGCTTAGGACTCTGGTGTCCAGGCGAGCTGAGCGGAGGCCCTCCCTGGACACCTCTGGGCTTCCCTTGAATGTTTAGGAGTTTTGCTTCTGTGGGGAGCTTGATCCTGGAAATTAGACTTTACGTTTGCCGTTGCCCCGAATCCCAGCGTTGGTGATACGATGTGAATTCTTGGGTCCTGTGCCTCTTACAACGCCATCTCCTCTGGCGTCTTCCCTGCGTGTGCACGGACGCAGAGCCCTGGCGTTACGCGTCCGTGTGCGGGGAAGAGGCAGGGTTGGGCCTGAGTTCAAAAACTGTCCATTACCAGATGTGTGACCTCAGGCGTGTGACTTCTCAGTGCCTCTGTTTGGCTGTCTTTAAAAATGGGATCCATAGTTGAACTTCTTTCAAAAAATTGTTGGAGAATAAACAGTCGGTTCTACAAAGTGCTCGTTAGGATGGTGTCTGGCACACAGTGAAATACCCGGGACTGATGCTGTCACTGCTAGTCATGCGTTCAGCGGGCGTTTACCAAACCCTGCGCTAGACCCTCAGAATCCAGCGTGGACCAGGCAGGCACATCCCGCCCTCGTGGGGAGTGCAGGTAGAGAGGACGCGGTCGGTTACTCACGTGCCTTTTGAAAAGCAGAAGGACATCACTGGTGAAGTGTACCTGTTAACCACTAAAAAGTCAGTGACATGGTATGATCAGAGCTTCTAGCGAACACGAATACGTACTTTGATCTTTTTTTATTCTTTTTTACCTTGAGTTTTATCCTTTCTGGCCCTCTCTCTGAGGATGGAATTATCATGTAAACATGAGAAAATTGACATCGACCCAGTTCTTAATTTAAAATAAGAGCAAAGATGTCTTCTTTTCGTTTGAGAATTTTTAACTTGGAAAATTCGCAGCGGTTAGATTAAGAAGTGTTCGTCCTCGCCGTCCCCGCGGTCCCGTGGCTAGGACTCCGCGCTCCCGCTGCGGGGGCCCGGGTTCCACCCCTGGACGGGGACCTAAGGTCCCGCACGCCAGCCGCCGCTGAGCCTGCACGCCGCAGCTGCGGAGCCGGCCGTCAAAGGACCGCTCACCCTAATGTGCCGCATTTTTAATCACACCAAACGTTCAGTTCACTTAAAAAAAAAAAAAAAACTAAGATGTTGCATTTTTTCTGCGGAGTGTTTTAGGAAAGGGCAGGGGAAACACATTCACGGACCAAGTGGAATCACCTGCTGTCCACGAACGCTGTCTTGACGTCAGCCCTACGGCGCGACGCGGCTGTGTCTCCCCTGGCCGTGTTGCCGTCAGCCCTCGCTTCTCTTGCTGCTGTATCTCTAAGGTCCTCAGCTGTCGCTGGTTGTTGCTTTCTTTCCTTAGATACTTTGTGTTTGTTCCCATTCTTTACGGATATTAGAAAAAAAAATCCGGAGTTAAAATCTAGCGCTGGGAGAGCAGTAACCTCAAAGAAGGCCAGCAAACTCGTTAAAACAGCACCTTCGTCCCGTAAGAACGCGTGGCCTGTTTCTAATCAAATTACCACGTGCTTGTCGCGCTGTCCCCTCTGCAGACTTTTCCTAATATTTTTCCGTAAGTGATGTGACGTTAAACGGCCCGTGATGGCCTGTTCTGTCGCGCAGCCCTGTTTAGAATGATGCTGGGTGACACGTTCCAGACCTCAGGAGTCTCACCTGTCATCAGAGGACTTGTACAGATACCCACCCGCTGGAGCTTCGCCCAGAACCATCCCTGGCACTGGGGGTCTTCACACGGTCCCTGCTTCCCCCGTAGCGTTCTCACCGCCCTCCGTACGTCCCCGCCCTGAGCAGGACACTGGACCTCCCCACGGCTCCCCCTTCCCAGCTGTGCGAGCAGCACCCTTCCCTCCCCGTCCTGGTCCCTCCGACCTCCAGGGCTCTAATCCCACCCCTCCACCCCTGCCTTCCTGTGTTCCTGGTCCGACGAAGGTGGGGGCCGGGGGGAGAGGATGCAGACCAGGCAGGTGCAGGGCGAGCCCCGCCCTCTGCTCCGGGGCCCGGAGGAGAGGCCGGGCTCCTTGTTCTGTAAGCGTCAACGTGCAGGCCCAGTGCCGTCGGCCCTTGTGACTGCCCGAGCGGTCGCGGTGCTTCCTCCTTTGTAACCATCCTCTGGACGTCTCACTGCCCGTGTTTTATGAATAGTTTACGTCTCTAAGTCACTGTTTATGTGCTGTGAGCTCCCTCTTAGGCTCCTCATGCGACTCTTTATATCCGTCCTTAATCGCGCTGGCCTTTCCTGCCCTTTTCTTTCCTAGTTTCATTCTCTCCAGCCGAGTCTCAGCTAGTCCGTGGTGCAGTCTCCCTCCTTCACAGGACCCCGTGCAGAACCCTCAGGGCGGGTGACATTCCTCCCAAAGCCTGTGCTCTTCCCTCGGCTCCCGTCCCCTCAAGAGCTTTCACGTCTAATGAAAAAGGAATCGTGTCCCGACCGTAATGCCCCGACTTCCTCCTGTTTTTCCTTGAAAGGTTAGGATCAGATCCAGTTTAGAATGATGCCATTAAAGACTCAAAAGTCTGGGTGAATACACGTGATGATGTACCTTCCCGTATATTAAAAGATGGTCTTTGTGTGCATCCAGAAATCTCCCTGGCATCCTTAACGCAGATGCTGTCGTTCCTGGTACCAATAGGGAATTCCTATAAAATCTGTACCTTTTCCCCAAAAAAGCAGACCGCATTTGCAATCATCGTCGTGACCTCTTGACCTCTACAGAATAAATCCCAGAATCTTGGCGGGGTGTGGTGGCCTCTGCAGCTACTGTCCGTAGGAAGCGCAGTCAGTCCCCAGCTTGGCCTCCACGTGCGGGGCTCTGGGCGCTCGCGGGAGACAGTTCCCTCCGGAGCCGCGACCGGCCGCTCCCCTTCACCCTCAGCTCGGGCCGCTGACGTCTGTATTCCAGAATTTCCAAAATCCCCATCTGCCGCTTGTTTCTTAAACAAATCAGCAGCGCCGTCCCTGCTCTACGAAGCCATGATTATCTCCTGAAATAACTATAATTCAGAACCTTCGCGTGGAGATTCCTGTCGCCTTCCTCCACCCTGTTGCGCCCTGTGCCCCCAGCAAGGCTCGTCATTCCTTAGCGCGTCCCATCGGTTTCGCAGCACGGTGCCCACGCGTGGACGCCGGCCCTCCCAGGGCCCCCAGCGCCCCGGCCCCGTGTGTCCCCCCGGGCCTGGCCCCCACACCCCGGCCCAGGCAGGCGGCTCTTCGCTCCCGCCCACACCTGCGGCGAGGCTGCGCGCTACCGGCCTCCGCGCGGCTCCCCAGGCTGACGACTTGCCTCCCGGACGACACACCGGACGGGCTCGGCCTGCCGGGGGCGCCCAGCTCCAGCGGCCACTGCTCCGGGCAGGTGCCGTACCCAACGGCCGGAGCCGCTGGTGCTTTTTCTGACGCTGCGATACGTTTCCTGGAGAAGTCAGATGCGCACTGCCTCCTGAAACCCGGTGTGAGGCTACCTCAACTAAGAGACGGGCCAGCGCCCAGGTACTACAAGATTCTGCAGGTTTCGGGATGCGTTACAGGAGTCCTTTAGCGCCTTCATCACATGCACCTAAGGTGTCGTTCTCATCTGCCTTCCGCTTCTCAGAAGCTACATCAGCGTATGTAGAGTATCCCTGTAGGACTGAGGCCTCCGAGATTAACTCAGAACGAATGTTTATCGAATCCTTACCGTGGAAGTGAGTCCTCGTGGCACGTGAGAAACGTGCAAGTGGGGAGGGGACGGCTCGGTAGCCGCGGGTGGTCCGGGGCCGGAGCCGCGGGGCGCTCGCTGGACCGGGCGGTGGCGGCGAGAAGAGCGGAGGCAGGTGCCAGGACGCTGCAGACGTGGAGAGCACGGGCTCGGGGACCAGACGGGATGGGGATGCTCAGGACAGGTGCAGGTGAGGGTGCGTGGCGCAGGTGGCGGGGGCCGGGGTGCCGTCACCCCGTCGGGGACCCGGGCACAGGGCTCCCCTCACGGAGCAGGGCTGGGGGCCTGGAGCCGGCGCTGGTGGCCTGGGGTGGAGAAAGGCAGCAGGTTTGGGGCTACGTGTGCACAAGGTGAGCTGAGGCTCTGAGAGGGGCGTTGGCAGGGTGGGGGGTGGCATGAGCAGGCGCTGGACCCGGGCCGGGCAGGTTTGGATGCGGGAGCTCAGTCTCAGAAACTCGGTTTGAGGAAATTGGTTAAGAACTCACATAGTAAGCATGTGTGTCCAGGAGCCACAGGTGGGACTAACGTGTCCCCCACCCTCGATCCCCTGCCTTCGAGGCTCCTCAGAGGTGTAAGGGCTGAGGCCAAAGAGCTGACGTTACCTGGCAGGTGACTCCCGGCCTCCATCCGGGCAGACTGCGTCCAGGGCTGAGCGGAGACCTGATTCCAGGTGCGCCCGGAAGGCGGCCCGCGAGCGTTTGCGTCGTCCGGCATGAGAGGCTCGTCTAAGTATGAGGTGTTTCCCTTGTGATGCTGTCATCATTACTAATTACCACCACGGGCGGCGTCACCGACGCCTGTAAAGCCATTCGTGATCGGAGGGCGTCTGAAAGGCTCCTTTGAGCCCTTCCGCTCCTGCGGTGTCCGTGCTTTTCAGTGTGTCTTTGGTGTTGCGCCCCGACAGCTTCAGGCGGGAAAGGCCGTCTGCTGGTTAGCACGGCCGGCTGCTTCTCGGCCCAGAGGTGGAGCTGACGGCCCTGGTGAAACAGAGGTGCTGCGTCCCTCTTCTGATCCTGCTCAACTGTTCCCGGAGGCGGCTCCAGGCCCCGGGACCCGGCCCGTCGCGGGGAAACCCCGGAACGCGGGCACCGCTGGGCGAAGGTGACCATGCCGCCCAGCGTGGGCGCGAGCGCCTGGCCCGGTCACCGCGCGGTGCCGGGGGACCGCCCACTGGCCCCAGGGAGTGAGGACAGCTGGGCCCCCGCTGGAGTGAAAGCGGGCGGCTCCGCCTATCAGGACAGCGCGGCCGAGGCCCAGCGCTCACCGTCGCTTTCCTTAACAGATTTACCGAAAGGCCGGCACGTCCCCCCGGCCGTCGGCTTTGTCTGGCTAAACACGAGACGCAGCCTTTGCCTGTCCGGTGAGAGCGTCCGCCGAGGTCACGTTTCTTCCCGTCCCGTGGGCTCACGTCTGAGTCTGGGTCCTACGTGGTCGCGCGTTCACAGCTTCACCGCTTTGGGGCGGACACAGATCCCACGGCCGTGGCTTTCAGTGTCTTCAGCAGGAGCACCTTTGCACACCTGCTCAGGTTGACGTCAGGCTTCGCGACTCAGGTGCCCCCCTCCTCGCCCGGCCCCCGGCTACATGGCATCTAGGTTCGGGCCCAGACAGCCCGCTGCGTGCCAGAGGCTCTCTCCTTTCCGAGTCTGCAGTTTTTGTGATGTTGCTCTCTTTTTTTTAAGTAATTCGACCTCTTTTCTGTCTTCCTTCCTCAGCTTTATAATTTTTCCAGGCAGCAATGGACTTTATTTCTGACACCCTTATACTCTGTGGTCTGTATCACAGGCTCCAAAGTAAAGTGTGTATTTATTTTAAACGTGCGTGGATAAGACATTGTTTCTCCTGCATCTTCTGTCTGTGTGACATTCTGTGCCCCAGCCGCCACCTAGACAGCAGGTTCGGGTGTGGTGTTGCAGGTGCTGTTCCTATAAACCACTGGCAGCGGTTTTAGTTTATTCACCAACAGGCACCAAGGAGGGGAAGCCCTGGGGGCGGATATGAGGCGCTGAGGCAGGAGGTGGCAGCTTGGCCTCATCGTCATCCCCCCCGCCCAGCATCCCTTCCCGGTCTTCTGAGCGAAGGGTGGCTGTGCGGAACTGCACGGAAGCACTGGCAGGTGAATGAGCGTGGGTGAAGCAGGTGCGACCTCGCGATCAGAGATCCCGAATTACAGCAAATTGCTGCGATGGTTATCAAAGGAAGCTCCTCGGACCGGACCCTGGATCCACCTGCCAGTCTTCGTCAGCACCCGCTGCGTCGGCCGGGAGCCCCGGGCCTCTGCCCTCGTGGCGGTGCCTGTCTCGGTCCTGGCGTCCGTTTCCAGGTGTTGGAGAGAATCGGAGTGGGTCGTGGCCCTGACGTGTCACCAGGACACTCGGGGGTCAGGGGTCAGCCAGCACTCAGGTGGGGGAGGGACTGGCGCGGGTCTGCGGGGCACGTGCTGCGGCGGGTGACGCCCCGGTGGCCGCCCGCCGGCTGGCACATCCTGTCGCCCCGGACGCTCGCGGTGGCGTTTGCGATGCCCTGTGAGCAGCCCCTCCACCCCGCTGGTCCCGTGCGGCCAGCACACCGCACAGAATCCCGCCGAATGACTTTCCACACCTTCCCCGGGTCCCCCAAGGGGTGAGGGCCGAGGTGCGTCAGAGGCCCGACGTCTCGGGTGAAGACAGACTCCACTCACAGAGATAAGCAAGGTGGCCTGCGTGTGTGAAGATGGCAAGGAGCGCCCCCAGACGTGCAGGCCGTGTGAGGCAGGTTCCGCGCAAGCAGTGGCAGGATAGTTTTCTCCCCTTGCTTCCCCATGATGTGTTTCCTTTTGGTTGTAACGGTCCGTGCCGTCATGGGTGTGCAAATGTCCACGTGTCCTTAGGAAAGTGACCGAAGACCAGGTAGCAGTGACGGTTCTGCGTGGGTGAGAGCGGCAGGCGTGTGTGGTTAGGGGCGGCCGCCTGGGCTGCGGGGCGCAGGCCGGACGTGCTGCGGCGTCCAGGAGGCAGCTCTGAGCGCGGTGTGCTGGGGCTCATCCTCGGAGTGGGTGAGAGTGGCCTGGGGGCTCTGGTCCCTGCAGGGACGGGACGGGGCCCCCCGTCGGGGCAGCCTCGCACGGGTCTGCCCGCAGAGGCCGACTCAGGGCGGCTCGGGTGTCCCCTCCCCTTTTTGGTGTCCACTTTGTTGAGGATAACAGGAAAGTTGATTCTCTCCAGGGGAAAAATGCTCGAATACAGCATGTTTTGTGTCATTTTAGGGAATCGTCGAGCCTTTCCAGTCTTCACGCTGAGAAAATCAAACTGAACGGCCCAGTCTGCCGTTTCCTCTCTGGTGCCAGGTTTCGCTTGGCTCCAGGATCACACAGGGTCTTATCTTCTGAACGCCCGTTTTCAGTGGTGAGGACGTTGCACAGTCTGATGACATGTAGTCACCCCTCACGCATCTGTAGCTACGCCCCCCGCAAATTCAGTGGCCACTGTGGAAAAGCCAGGTGGCTTTCCCTACCCCACAGACCACGGAGAGCTCTCTCCCCGCCAGGGAGGAGAGGCCTAGACCCACACACGGAACTTGGCAGCTTCACAAGATCACTTACAGATTAAAGTTAAGTTGGTGGAAGGTTAAGAGTCAAGATTCTGAGTCCCGACAACCTTCAGGAAGCTCTGGGTCCACGTGGCCGTGGCCGTGCAGACCTGCGTTTTGGACGCTTGGTGGTGGATGCTCAGCTCTCCGATGGCTGGAGATTCGTGAGACCACGACCTGCTGATTCCGGGCAGTGTGCGGAGCACGCGGCCACTGAGCGTTTGCTGACCGGCCGGTCGAGGGAACCCCCCCAGGTAGACGTGGAAGAGGAAACGAGGCGTCAGCCCGCCTTTCGGGGGTCGGATCCGTCGGCTGGAGGGGTCGCCTTTCCCAGGGCGGCGCTGCGTGTGCCGTGGTCTCGGCTGTGGTGTGGACCCGCGTGCCAGGCCTGCGCACACCATGTCTCACCCTGCCGGGGCGGGGGAGGGCAGCGGAGGGAACGAGCCTCAGGGTTTAGAGACAACGTCGGCCTGAAGGCCGGGGGTGAGCAGCCCGGCTCCTGCTCCTGCGGGGATGCGCTGACAGGCTGAGTCCCGGGGTGCCTTCCGCTGAGCTTGGCCTCAGACTCCGGGGATTCGGGCAACGTAGAAATGGTTTTCTAAGATCTGAATCATTCACAGGAAGCAAGCGTGTGTGGGTTGGGGTTGTACGTTATCGTTTTTTATACGTATGTACGTTTTACTGACTGTTTCCAGGGACGATTCCACAGGGAGGCCACAAGCTGTTCGTGATGTGCAGAGTCTTCATCCGAGGGTGCGGCCCCCGTCGAGCTGGGCGGGTTTCGGCGGAAAGACCATCTTCCTCCCCCAGACTCCAGACCCTCCGTCCCAGCCCTAAAGCCTGGTCACAGCACGGGTTCTGATCAGTCCCTCTTCCTCCCTTTTCCTCTGATGGAAGCAGCGTCTCGAGCCTGTGTGAGGGCAGCGTACGGTGGGGGGGGGGGGGGGGGGGGGGTGGCTGGAGGACACGGACCCACCCGTCTGCTGCAGGGCTGAGCCTGGGGGCCGCTCACGGGCCACCCAGGGCTCGCGGTGGCTGTGCTGCCCCTGTGCTTTCCGCGAGGGGCTGGCACGCGTACTTACTGTGCAGACGCGTCTCTCTGAGCAGGGCTTCTGGTTCCTGCAGCTGTGAGGTGCAGCCCAGTCGGAGGTGAGCGCTGTGGCCTTTTGCTTTCTCAGGTACCGGGCTCTTCCCTGGGCTCCAGGGATGTTCTCAAGGCCCCACAGGCCCACCTGGCTGTCACGGTCCTTCTTCAAAGTGCCCTCAGGATTCTTAGAATGGGTACCAGATTTAACTCAAAAGGAGCATTCTACCAGAGTTTACAGGAGGCATAGTTTGAGGGAAAACCAAACCTGCTTTTCCACAATCTGAGCCATTTTATCGCCCTTATCTGATGTCATGGGGCTTTCTCCCCAGGGAGAAGGGTCTTCTTTACACCCAAACTGCATCACGGTTAATATCACACTTAACTTCAGCCCTGGCCACCCAGCACTCTGTCACTGTGTGGACCACGGGGTCCCCACTGCCGGCTGCCTCCTCGGACTCCCCTCTTACCTGCCTTTTCTTCTCTGGGCAGCCTGGACGCTCGCTGGGAGTGGCTGGAGTCCGCAGTTACAGCCTTCCTGGCCCGGAGGCCCACTCTGTCCGCAGGCGTCCGGGCCTGGTGGGCCAGTGGCTGGTGGCCGCGGCCTCCGGGCCTGACAGGTGCGCACCGGGCCTTCCCCCTTGGTGTCACTACAAGTGATGAGAATGGATTTACTTATTCTCATGTCAGTGCTCTTGCATTTCCCAACTCCAGGAAAGGTTTAGGAAGTGTCCTTACCTGCGTGAGTAGGGACGGCATGGAGGGCGTGGCCTGTCTCGTGACGTCCTTAGTGCAGGAACGGATTTTCCTCCCAGAAGTTGTGTTTGCCCAACCACAGCCTGTTTTCCCAGCAACATATCTGAAATGTGAATTGAAACACTTTCGCTGCACCTCGTGACCGCAGGTAGAGTTTCTCTGTGGGGGCACGCATTCTGAGTCCCAGATTTGGGCGCCTCCGGTGGGTGGTGGGAGAGGCCAGAGGCAGCCTCGTGTGGCTGGTGGGAGAGGCCGGAGGCAGCCTCATGTGGTTGGCGTACCGAGCCTCCCGCTGAGGACGGGGTGCAGCCCCGGGGAGCCGTCCGCTCCCGACTGCTCTCGGCTCCGTGTCCTCCAGCCTCTCCCCGCTTCTGAGGCCCAGGAGTCCTTGGTGCAGCAGATGGGTGGGTGGGCAGGAAGATGGATGCTTTTCAAGATCGCGATCTGTTCAGCCCATGTGTTGACCTTGAAACCTCGTGACTGGCTTTGCTGTCTTTAAGCGTGGTTAGCAGAGACGTGCTTCTGGTGGCACATGGGATGTACTATTAATTCCTCCTCTTCCCAACCAATAATAATATTGAAACTTGGGGTAAACAACATTTGAGAGGAACTGAAACTTGAGATTCACTTAACTGCTAAAATACTACTCTCTTATCCACAAACCACCGGTTATAAATGTTTCCATGCCCTGTTCAGTTGACAGCAAGAGACTTGGGAAAGTTATAAGCCAGGAACTAGTGAGAGACTCCAGACGCCTCCTCGCCTTCCCTGAGATACAGGCCTGAGCGTTTGCCTCTAAAGGTACATGCTCCAGGTGTAGAGACCGTGGACCCCAGAGTCCAGTCGCGGGATAACTTTGGGCAGCGCTTCCGATGGACGCCATGCAGTGGAGCCGCTGGAGGCCGCCCTCACTCAGACCGTGGAGTGACCAAGGAGGAGGTTAGAGCTCAAATGCTGAGCGGAAAAGCAGTACTGAAACATGTTCAAACAGGACGGCCACGGCCGCACAGGTGAGGCAGCAGCGGGCAGAAGTCCCAGGCGCGTGCAGCACAGGTGTTGACCTTGGCTATGCTCCGACGGTCGGGCTGCGGGGGGTCGACCCCAGCCTCTGCTGATGGTCATTCGCCACCGTGAAGCGGGAGAAAGGAGCACGTTAGCCGCGGAGCTCAGAGCTGTTCACCAGGTGAGACCGAGGAGAGAGAGAAATAAGGGCCTTGTCCCCACAGGGCCTCCAGTGAAGCGGGGGGAGGGAGAGCCTGGGGGCCAGCGCTGAGCTCGCCCCCTCGGCACACGCGCCCCGTGGTGGCGTCATGAGCCGTGGCTGGTCTTGCTGCTGTGTCCTCCGAGTTCTGTCTCCGTGGCAGGCGAATGGCAGGTGGTCAGGTGTGGTCCACGTCCAGAAACCCATCTCTAGTGTGGGAGGACCACGTGCTTAAACCCATTTGTACGAGAAGCCTGTGTCAAAGGTGAGGAAAAGGTGGAGAGACACGTGATGCTTCGCGTCCTCAGCCTGGATCTGCAAACCAGGGCGCGGCTGACTCCTCGCGGGTGCGCGGCACACAGCCGGGTGTGGCGTTTGGTAGCACGTGGAGATGAAGGTGGAGCCCGTGGAGCCCGTGGAGCACGTGGGACTCATGGTTCCTAAAGGCCTTGACGCTGAGCCGCCCACACGGTTCTGCGTGAAAATGGAGGTTGGGAGCTGTCGTGTCGTGCCCTCCCCCCGCCACCCGCGAGGGCAGCTCCGGTGGGCGTGTGAGCCTGTGAATCCAGCGGCTCTTGGAATTTCCATTTGGCCGGGAGACAAGACCGCTTCCACCACCCTGAACAGTAACTTCTCCGCTTCTTCCTGAGGAAATAGGCACCCCCGCCGCGGAGGAGGAAACCGGGACCCCTCCCCGTGTCCCCAGGCCGCGCCCGCGTGCCCCCGGCCTGGAGTGCAAGCCCCGCCCTTCCCCTCGCCAGGCCCTGCGCGCTGGGGGCGCCTCCCCGTCCGTCTCGCCTTGTCCACTGGCCTCAAAGCAGCAGTGCTGAGTCCACTCGCCTCCCGGCCATCAGGGGATTGGTGACTTCCTGCACGTTTCTGATAAGCGAGAAGAGAAGCCACCACAGAACACTCAGCTCTTTCTGGAAAAAGAAGAGGAGCCTCTGCTGGACTTGTTGCGGGGGTGGGGCTCTTCCTGACGCACGGGCGGGGGCATCGCGGGGAAGCGGGTCTGCACCCAGACCGCCTGAGCTCAGTGACACTGCACATGTGTGTCGGGGGCAGCCCCCGCAGTGCCCTACATGCGTGCATGTGTGCGTGTGCAGACACAGAGCTGCAGGACGTGGTGACCGGGACCGGGCGCTGGCCGGGCGCTCGCGCCCCCAGGAGTCATTGGAAGTGGGCGTACGTGACAACTTGGGAGGGGGGGTTCCCCTCTCGGGAGCCTCTTCACGTTTCCTCTCACTTGGCGTCCGGTCTGCCGCCTGCACCAGAGGTCCTCAAACGTGCTGTCGCATCAGAATCACGCAGAGGGCTTGTTAAAACCCAGATTCCTGGGCCTGGTCCCCAGAGCGTGTGACTCACCAGGGCTGGCCTGGTGCCGCCACCCTTGTTTCTCTAACACGTTCACAGGTGCTGCTGGTGCCGTTGGCCTGGGGACCACACGTTGAGAACCACTGGCTCAGAAGGCAGGGCTGCAGAGGTCCTGGTGGTTGCGTTGTTTTGTGTTTAGGAGCGTCTTACAAGAAGTCGGCTTCAGGTTTTCTGTTTTATTCCTCGCTGAGTCTGTGATTGATAGGGTGACCAGCCGTCCGCATGGGTGCAGAACGGCGGGGGTCCTCGTGATGCTGAAACAGGGGACGTTCTGTTGGACCGGGAGGCCCTGGTCACCTTGGTTACTGACCTGGCTTCCCAGACGCGTCCAGAGGGGCTCCGGTGCGTCCTTCCACGGGGAGGTCTGTGCACGCGCTGCCCAGGTTTCTGGGCCGTGAGAGAAGCAGGGACTCTTGGGACTCGAGGGACACCTGCCTGCACAGCTCAGCCCCTTTTCCTTCTGAAGCGGGAAACGTCACTGAAACGTTCGTTATTAAACACATCCCACGGCTGGGCCGGGACGGTCGCGGTCTCTGCGTGAACATATATGGGATTTGGGGACAATATTCCTGATGTGAGGTCCCGGGGGGAGCTACGTGTCGTTCTATTTCGAAGGCTTCACGGGTTCAGCGTCGTTGCAGGAGGCGCAGAGATCCGCCGACCTCTGAGGTAACTCCCTGCGGAGGCTGGGCTCGTGGCAGAAGTGGGGTCCCACCCAGAGCCCCCCTTCCCCATTCTCCCGGGGACTGGCCGTCTCTTGAGCCTTCATGGTCGCCACCGTTGTCCTTCACAGTGAATAACCAACCCCTCACTTTTACCTTCCGGGAAGTTTGGGTTTTTTTATTTATGCATAGAAAGAAGTATGAATCTTGTTTTTTGACGCACGCGCGGGACAGGATGGACGAGGGAGCCGAGAGAAGTGTGCCCGGAGTGGAGTGGAGCTGCCTGGGGGTGGGAGGGGCCCCCCAATCCCACAGCCTTAGCGCACGTGCCCACCAAACAGGGTTTGCGTGTCCCTAACACACTGGAACTAAGTAGGAGTCTGCAGAGGCAGTAGATGCGTTCCATTTGAACAGATGTGTGTTCTAACTTAAAAACCGGTTTCTTCCTCAGTCAGTTACCTTTAGGCTTCTCTGAGTGTGTGCAACGTCCGTGGCGTGACTGTTCCTTCACTGGGTCGTGGGCGGGTGAGACGTTCCGTCCTGCCCACGTGCACGGATCCTGTTTCCGCTGCTGTCCGCCTGCCGCTGACTCCCACGGCCCTCTGGGGACACCCTGCGTGCTGACACACGCGTGCACGTGCACGCAGGACTGCCGTGCCAGCAGGCAAACACGTAACATAATAAGATGGGTTTGTTTTAAGCAAGCATACTAGAAGTGGCAAAACCCAGCACTGCAGCTTACCAGCTGTGTGACCTCAGGCGTGCCACTGACCTCTCCGAGCCTCGGTCTCCCTGAAATGCAGACGTGATGCCAGTGCTACCTGCCCTCTTAGTGCTGTTGGGTCCGTGCGGGAATGGCACAGGTAGGTGCAGCAAGGGACACTGCACGGATAGTGGATTTTAACTTGCATTGCGTAAAATGTTACCAACTCTAACATTGGGGTCCAGATGACTGGATGTGACCCGAAAGAACGTGAAATCTGAGTCTTTAATTTTTATTTACATTTGTGTTAAACGTTTAATTTTAATCTTAGAAGTGATTTTTTTAACATTTAAAATTTAATTTTAACATTTAACACACTCTGTCATAGATGAATGACAGGTTTTTTTCTTTCTTGGGAGGTCACGGTGCCCCTCACAGTCAGCGGCCCCTCAGTCAGTGGAACAGAGTGACTGCTGTCGTTCTGCATTTTCATGTCCTCCGGGAGGTGCCGCACACGTACATGTTTTCACCATCCCATCCTTGTTCCCGGACGCTTCTGGTGGCCGTGGCTTCTCTTTAGCACATTCAGGAGCGCGAAGGGTGGAGCACAGGCTTGGGGCTCAGACGAGCTGGCTTCCAGTTCGGGGAGGGGAGGGGAAGAGGGTCCACTGCTAACCAGTTACATTGCCTCAGGCAAGTCTCCGTCTCCTTGCCCTTAAAGGGGGACCGTAGTGTTTGCTGTATAAAGCTGCTACGAAGATTAAAACGAGATCGTGGAGGAGAGCACAGCCTTCTGTGGGGTCTGTAGTACACGCTCAGTGCGCCATGAACCAGAAGCCAGTGAGTGCAGCACCGTGTTTGCTGCTGACGGAGCTTGATCCATGGCAATTTTATCTGATTTTCTCTGAAGTAGGCAGAAGCCACCCCGAGTCCCCCCCGTCTAGCTGATGGCCAGGCCCAGTGATAACAAAACGAAGCATGGAGGATGCCCACACCCAGATGAGATGGAGAGACAGGGACCAGACTTCCCTCCTGTCCAGAACAAGCAAAACGAAGACACAAAACATGGGAAATGGTTCTCGGGGCCCCAGCTGTCAGGCGGCAGAGGATGCTGACTCTGAGGAATGGGAAACCAGTGACGGGAGCCCTTTCGGTGGCCGGCTCACTGCCCTGCAAGGGTTCCCAAGACACAGTGTGGGGACAGGCGTCGCGCAGAGGCTGGCAGGCTCCCTGGTCGCGAGGACAGAGATGAGAGTTCAGGGAGGCTGGCTGGCAGGAGGGCGCAGGACAGAGCTGCTCAGATGGCCCCTGGCGTGTGCAGGGGAGAAGCCGGCAGCGTGCACGTGTGAGGAAAGGGCCCGAGGCCGGGAAGAACCACCCGAAAGGGTCAGCACACTGGGCGCTCACACAGGGCTGGGCACAGAGCCTGCTGCCACCAGCCGGGCTGGAAAAGGGCAGCGTCCGCAGGCATTGGCTGGAGTGTCCGCGGGTCCCGCCTCTGTGGTGGGGACTTCCTGGCCCTGCCTGGGGTGCTGCTCCGGACCTGCCTCACACATCTTAAAAGGAAGACCTGAAAGGGCCACCCTGTTTGCAGGTAGGTGAACTGTGTCTCAGAATGAAGTTCAAGAGTGTTTGTACCAAGACAGAAAGATTTACCTCTCGGAACCTCGCGACAGACGGCCTCCAGCCAGACATCACCCCGTTTGCAAAGAAGCAGGAAAATGTGTCCCCTGGTGAAGAGGGAAAGAACCCAACCCCACCCAGACCCGACCCAGGCGCTGAAGGCCGTGGCGGGGGACACTGAGCCAGTGTTCAGAGCCCTGCCCCACGTGCTAAAATGGCCAGCGGCACGTGAGGGGGACCGCCGGGCTTGCAGCGGTGACGTCTGCCGTGTCCCACGTGAAGGTCGCATCGATGCGGCTGAGCATCGACTGCGCTGCAGGTGCCCCGGAGACCTTCCCAGATGAAACACAGAGAAAAAGAATTTTCCAGAAAATGAACCGTGTCAGTTCTGTAGGACGACGGTGAGTGCCCAGATATACGTGTAACTGGAGTCCCGGCAAAGAGGGGAAAACAGGAGAGAGAGATGCGTGAAGACATAACAAATAAGATGTTTTCAAATTCCATGAAAACTATACACACATAGATCGGAAAAGCTCAACAGACCCCGCGCGCGTGAGAAACAGGGAGAAAATGGCACAGAGAGGCCTCCCGGTCAAACAGCACAAACCAGGGACACAGAGAATGTGTTGCAGGACCCGTGACACACACACGGGACACAGGTAAGGACGCAGCTCTCCGCACGTGTGAGCTGTGAGCCTTGCACGTGCAGCGGGCTTCCTGGCCTGCCCCGCAGATGCTCCAGGCAAACTGAGGCTTCAGGGTGGTTCCTTTAGAAGAGACATTTGTGTGTAAACGTGCCCCTGTTTCAGCTTGCCTGAGGAAAGCCGTCTCCTCACGGGTCTTGCTCCGTGCACTCCTGCCGTCTTCCGTCTGCTCTCCGTGGCAGCTGGCAGCCTTGAGTGCCCACGCGTCAGGCCAGGGAGGGCCCCCCTGACCCAAGGAGATCGTGGCTCTAATTTAAGTGTGTTCGTTTCTCAGAAGGCATTTAGGACGTCCCCAGTGGCGGGACACCGGCGCGTGCGGCTCCCGGGTTCCCGAAAGGTCGCAGGCCAGGGAGAGGCACCGGGGAGCCCTGGGAGGGAAGAGAGAAAGGAAGGGGGGGGGCGGTCTGCACCTGGGCGGTGCGGGGCCGGGCGCGGGGCTCACAAGTCCACCCCCCGGGCTGCCGGAAACACGCTCGCTCCCAGGGCCTGGTGTCTGCACCGCAGGACCCCGACGTCTCCGGCTCAAAGCGGCGGGTGCGGGTTTTCAGTCCCGCCGCGCTCCGGTCCACGCGGGCCGTGACTCGCGGCGCGTCCCCGATCGCGGCCCTGCCGGGCGACGTCCGTCACGAGACCGTGCGTCCACCTTCTCGTCTCCGGGGACGGTGTCTCGGGACGTGTCTCCGAGCCGCGTCGGAGGCCGCCCCTGAGGCCCCTCTCGCTCCTCGTGCCCGCGCGGGGCGTGGGGCGCGTACCCGTCCGCGTCCGTAGCCAGGGCAGCCTGGGCGCCGCGGGGCCCTCGCCAGCCGCGCTCCGCCCGCGTCGGCATCTGGCGTGCACGGCCCCCGGTGCTGACGAGAGAGTCTCGTTTGTCCACACCCCGTCAGAGCGAGACGCTTTGATACGAAAGTCATCCAAGAACAGCGACCGTAGAGATGCAGCTCCTCCGGCGCCGGCTGTAGGTGACGTCCGGCGCGAGGGACGGTGTCGGGGTCCTGTCGTGATGTCCCGTCACGTGGGTGTGTGGCGAGCCGATTCTTTAGAACATTCATGTTCCTCGAATAGATTCCCAAGACTGGAAAGAGCGCTACCCCCCACATCTGCATACACCTCGGAAGTGAGGTGTGGTGCGCCTGACACGTCGCGGGGTGTCCGCGGGCGTGGTGGTGATGTGCAGAAGCCTTTCTCCTGCACCCTCCTCTCCTCCGGCACAAAGGCTGTTCAGGCTCCCGTATCCAGACGCCTGTGCCTGGAGTCCGGCCCCGCCCCTCCTCCCGCCCAGGCAGCCCTGCGGCATCCTCCTCGGGGCCTCCACTCCTGCCCACCCCCACCGCCAGCTCATTCCCAAGCAGCCAGAGCCACACTTAGAGTGCAAGTGAGATCCTGTGACTCTGCTCCCGCGGCCTCCGCCCGCTCAGAAGGGAGCCTGAACTCCGCCCACGGCCGCCAAGGCTCCCCCCCACCCCGCACTGCACCAGGCCCCTGCCCAGCCCAGCCCTCCACCTCCCGCCCCTTCAGGCTCCCCCAGGACACGCAGACCAGGCCACCAGGGAGCTGGAGGGCAGGGCTCGCGCCCTCCCGCCCTTGGTCTCCGTGTCCACGTTGCTCTCCCGCCTCTGCCTCCCGAGCGCCCGGCCGGCACCTGACCCGGCTGCCCCTGGACTGCCTGGCGGGCACATGAGTTGGTACGGGCCCCTGCTCACCATGGAGGGACAGGCCTGCAGTGCGAACAGCTCTGGGCTGAAGTCAGAACACCCGGACCTGAATTCCGGTCGTGACCTTGATACGCACCCCCTGTCTGACCTCGGCCCAGGTCCAGACCTGGAGCCCGGGCCCCGTCCCCTTTCCTGTCGGGTGGGCACCTTGGCCACGCCAGCCCTGACACCCAGGCTGTTCCCGCCCTCCCGCCCTCCCCAGACCGTAGGGCGTCGGCGCTGTGCGGGCGCGAGGCCTGAGCTCTGCCATTCGCCAAGTGGGAGGAACTGTGGAGGTAGGGAGGGGGCCGTGAGGTGAGGGCGTTCCTCTCCTCTTGGAAATAATCATAGTTGTGACGTTGCCTGAAACTGGGGACTAAATGGACTCAAACCCCATAAAGTTCCGTGTCTACGCACGATTCCATTTTTCTCTTCCTTTGCTTAAAGTAGATGTTCTTTGCTGGAGGAAATGAAGTTTTGCAGTGTTTCAACAGATGGCGCTGCTGGTAGCTATTATCTGACTATAAAAAACAAATTTCAGCTTTTCTAACTTAAAAAATCTCGTTTAAAAACAGTCATTGCATCCTGGGAGGATGCCTCCGTGTGTCTGGTCCTCATCTTACGGATCCCTTGTGTGACGAGTGGTTTTAACCCTCGGTACAGCGCAGAGCAGCCCAGCCCCAGGGCGGCCTCTGTCCACACCGCCTGCGCTTCACCCCGTGCAGCCTTAGGAAACACGGCAAAGCTTTGCCCCGAGGAAGAGGGAAGACCGTCTGCACATAAGTGCTGTCCGCTTTGGCTCTTGACAGAAATACAAAGGATCCGGGGGCCGTCCACCTAGAGGCTTCAAGGAGACGCACGCACAGCATCTGCAGTGACTGCACGGACAGCGAGGAACGCAGTGACTGGTCCGGGGGTGTCGAGAAAGGCGCGCGTCTGCTAGAGCCTAAGGAGGAGCTGTCTCGCGCAGAAGGAAGGCCCAGGCCTGCAGCCTCCTCCCCGGACCGCCGTCCGCACCTGGCCCTGGAGCGAGAGTGTTTTCCCTCCGCAGCCGCGCGCTGGCCTCTGGGTGTGTCCCTGACCTTGACGGCGCGCTGCCGTGCCCGGCGCAGACCTTTGGCGGGACTCCCACTGGGCGCCCCCCGCTGCCGTGCGGGGAGGAGCGGCGGCGTCTGGGGTCTCAGAGCGCGCCCGAGGGAGGTCGCCGGCTCGGCTCGCCTCCCCCCCCGCGTGGCCCCGGCCGGGACGGGCTTGGGACCGGGGCCACAGGTCCCCGCCCTGCTGCCCCCCAACCAGCCCAGCCTCCTCAAGCACCAGCCGCCGGGCTGCGGTGCAGCCGCACGTCGCCTCGGAGCCTGACCGTCCCCGCCTTGGGGCACCTGCACCCCGAACGGGGAGGGGAACCCAGGCCTCGGGTGCCTGCAGAGGAAGGCTCAGCGGGCGACGTGACAGCCCAGCGTTCGTTAGTAACCCCAGGGAAAGTCGAGTGAAACAGCCGTCCTTTTCCTTCACCCTGAGCCTCAGAGCCCCGCCTCTGTGCCCCCGGCTCCTCCTCCTCCTTCGGGCGGTTCCTCCTGCCGGGTGCCCGGCCCTGCCCCTCTCCAGACGGTGGGCAGGTGCCTGCGGGCGGGCGGGGGGCAGTGGCCCCGGGAGGGAGCCCGTCTCCTGCGTTGTGCGAGCCTGGGCGCCCGTACCCTGTGAGACGAGGAGAGGCGAGAAACACGGCGCCGCTGGCCTTTTAACTGCTTTGTAGGATTGAACAGGTTTTGGGTATTTTTACTTTATCACTAAAGTCACTGAGCAAAGAACTGTACTGTCTGCACACAGGGGACCCTTGAACAACACCGGGGCTGAGGGCGCCGCGCCCCTGCGCGGTGGGAAGTGGAGCGGAGCGGCGCGTCCGTCCGCATCTCCGCGGTTCTGATCCGCGGACCCAAGCTTGCGGGCCGTGGGTGCCCCGGCAGCACCGCGGTGCGGGCTGGAAACGCGAGGAGTCACCCTGGTCCCTCTGCATCGCTTTTTAACATCTCGCTGCCTTTGGGGGGGGCGGGGGGACAGGTAAGTCGTGGAAGAACGGGGCCTGACGGGGAAAGCGGCTCTTCAGCCTGAGGGCAGGTCCGCGTGGCTTGGGTGACAGGTGGCGTTCGCACAGCTAGGACAGGCGTGTGGTTCTAAGTGACAACCGAAAGGGGAGGCTAAGCCGGCCTGGGGTCAGGGACCACACGTGACCTCCCCCGCCCCCCGCCCCCCGCCAGCGTTAAGGAGGTGCGCTTTATCGGAAGTAAAAATCACTCACTTTCAGTTCCCATGTGATGCGTTTCGGCGACAGACACGGTTGCGTGACCCTCCCCAAGACGCAGAGCGTTTCTGTCACCTGGGGACGTCTCTCCTGCCCCTTTGCGGAGTCCCTCCCCCACCTCTTTGGCCACGTTAGCCGTTTCTTTCCCGAATGCCACAGAAAGGGAGTCTCTCATTTGGGGTCCGGCATTTGGCTTCTTGCACGTGGCAGCGGCCGAGCCGCCGGGTGTCCGTGGTCCCTGATCGCGGGGTCGCGCCCCATCCCGCTGTATCAGTGGCCGAAGTTCGCTGGGTTGTTTCCTTCGGGGCGGGTGCGTGTGTCTCCGCTGTGAACATCCACGTGCAAGGTCCGTGTGGACTCGGGTTTACGCCTGTCGGGTAAATCCTTGTGGACAGGATGGCTGGCTCCTGTGGGAAGTGTATTTTTAATTTTTAAGACACTGCCGGACTGTTTTCCAAGCTTGCCCTGTCCTTTGGCCTTCCCGGCAGGGTGTCCGAGCGTTCCCGTCGCTCCGCGTCCTGTGTCTGTGTGTTATTTCAGTCACTCCTCATGACGCTATGAAGTAGGTGCTACGGTTACTTTTCTCCTTTTACGAGTGAGGAAACTGAGGCGTGGAGAGACGGAGTGATGCATGTGAGGCGTGTAGCTGAGTGATGGTGGACTCCGCTCACCCGAAACCGGGCCTGTGAGTGCTGTTCTAAAACGTGCTGTTCATAAAGCTAGAAGAACGTGTGTGGATAATCTAGGGGACTTTTGGACAGGTGACATGGGACTAGTTATGCTTTGAAAGCCAGGGGCCCCGGACTTCATCTTGTGGGCGGGGAGTACAACTTTGGATGATGCAAAGGAAGTTTTAAGTGATGTGAGAACAAATCCAGGGCACACACGTGAGATGAAAACACCGCTCGTGTCTGAAGCGCTTATTCCCCGGTGCCGGCTCTTCATGACCTTTCCGCCTGCTACCCGCCCCTCTCCTTGGGGACGAGGGAGGAGACCTTGCCCGGCCTGAAACGGTGCTGGTGTCTTCCTACGTGGGGGACATGACACGACGTGACGTGGCAGAGTGCACCAAGACGTTTCTGGACACGGACTCCTTTTTCTCTTTTCTTTGTATTTGTCTTAGAAAAAATTAGCAAGTAAAATAAATGAATCCCATCAAATTTCCCACAACTGCACGTGCTTGGGAAGGTAAATTGTTGGAGTTTAGAAAGCGTCGCAGTTTTGGATGAGAACGTTTCTTAAGCCCAGAACACGGCAAGTAGCGAAGGCCGGGCCCTTGTCCGTGAGGGTCTGGGATGTGGAACCCACTGTTCAAAGCCTAAATCCCACAACCTCTCCATTAAAGTTGGAGGAAGACATTTCCACGTGGATATTCCAAATGCATTCTTGAAAGACAGATTCACAGCTGTCTTCACTCAACTTCCAGCCCTTCACTGAGATGTCCAGGAAGACCAAGAAGGCGGGTGGGTCTGACTGGTCCCCGAGCCTGTGGGAAGCCCTGCCCGCCGGGCAGGCCCCCCTCATCCTCAGAGCCACGGCCTCAGTCCTGCGTGGGGACCCGGGAGCCTCGGGCTCTGCACGCACAGGGTGGCTTTCTCCCGGCCCCGTGGGAGCCCTGCATGCTCCAACACGGCCGGCTGCTCACTGAGGGGCTCCTCCAACGACGTGACAGACCCTGCAGTGTGCTGTCATGTGCTCTGTCAAGCAGAAGCCCTGTCCCATCACCGCAAGTGCCAGCCTGTCCGGGGGCCAGGACACCACCACGAGGCAGGCACACACTCCTGCCTGAGCTGACACGCGCCCTGCGCCCACCACCTCCCCGGGGGGTGTGTGTGTGTGTTTTACGCCTCTCCTTTTCGACCCCCTCCCCTCAGGGAGGCAGCGGTGAGTGTGAACTGTCAGACGGAGCATTAGGTGGTGTCCAGCACACGTGTGGATCCCCCCACCCGGGGGATCGTCATGAGATGCAGCCTTTCGGGTCGCTCCCCCGCGGACATCCTTGCACACTGCCTCCTGTAGTTTGGGGACGGGAGCTCTGTGAGCGAGGCCGGTTGTGGGCGCGTGTTCGGTGCTTCCGAAGGCGGCTCCGGCGCTGCCCCTGGAGCTCACTGCGCCTTTACTGTGACGACCTCAGCAGACCTTATGGAGGTGACATCCCGTCCTGGCTCAGCTGCTGGGGGTCGGGGGTGGGGGAGATGGGCACTGCCCCTGACGGGACAGATGGGCCTCTGTCAGAATCGGAGCTGGAAGCCACCCGGCCTCGGGCCGCACTGCACCTGGGAAGAGGGAAGGGTTAAGAAGACGTGCTTATCGCCTAGCGCCTGTCACAGACCACGGGACTCTGACATCTGGGGGTGGGCCGGGCCCCTGGGTGGTCACGGCAGCCTCTCTGCCCCGCCCACTCAGCTGGCCGCCCAGAGCCACGTCTTGTCACTTTGGAGGCTTTGGGAAGACGTCAGGGCCACAGAGAAATGCTTCGTGAGGGTCACCTCTGGTGACCCAGCGATGGTCTGATGAACACCTGCGGTGAGGGACACTAGGGCCTCGTCGGCAGGAGACCCTCTGCTCCTCGACCTGCCAAAGATGCAATCTGCAAAGTGGGTGTGATTTCAGCCCCCAGCACCAGCCTCAAGCGAGCAGCACAGACAAGCTGAAATTCTGGTCAATCCGGCAGGTATCTGTGCGCCACAACCACGCTTTAAACACGCACACCCGAGAACAATACACCCATCGTCAGGCTTTTGTTTTGCTTTCTTTCCTTTTCCTTCCCGTGTCTCCAGGAGACCAAGTAACTGTTCAAAGGTAATATATGGAAGAGATTTTGATAGCATTTACTTTGGCATTGTCTCTGCCCGTTGTGGTCTGGCTAACAATAAAGCTGAGATTTGTTTTGTAGTGATGGTTCCTGTTGGACTGGAATCCCTTTGAAGTGCCTGCAGTTTGCTGTTGTGAGAGAGACCTGAAGATATGATTTGCCTGCAAGAAAACACTCTGTGTGTTATCAACATGGGGCAGGCCGACTGTGGCCACCCGCCCTGGGAGTGCCCTGCACGCAGGAAAGCACGGCGCATGCACGTGGGGCACACCCAAAGGCTCCGTGGTTACCCCGAGGGCCACGCGTGGCCGTGCACTCCCTGTAGGGTCCTTGTCGGCAAGTAGGGGGGCAGAGAGCAAACCTGAACAGACCGGCGGCCGTGCCGAGCGCGCCCTGCCGGGCCTGGTGACCTGTTGCTGTCAAGGCTCAGCCTCTAGGCTCTTGCGCCAGCTGACATGCATGACCTCACGCTCTTGTCACCTCTGAGGACATAGGGTCATTGTCCTGAGCCCTATGTATACTTTAGCGCTCTTTCCCGCCCACCCCCGGTGGGGAGCCATCCGCGAGCTCCCGTGAAGGAGGGTGTCCCGGCCCCCAGCGCGAAGGGCCAGAGGCCCGGCTGCTCAGGACGCGGAGGACGCGGGAACCCGACCCGTGGCGCCCGCGTCTGTGCACGCGCATGTGTGTGGGTGTGGGCGTGCGCGTGCACCCCTTGGGGGCTGTGCACACCTTTTGGAAAGCGGTTTTGTCTGCGGCGGTTTCGTAAACAGCTCTCGCTTAGACAGCGTGTCCCTGGGCTGCCGTGTTCCAGGGGTTAGAAAGTGCAGCGCGGGGCGCTTGTTGTGAGCACGTGCTGAAGCCCTTGTCGTGTGTAGGGACACAGCTGACGGGCTGTGTTCCATTGCTTGTGTGAATGAAAATATTTTCCGTGACTTTTTATGACACGTTTAAATAACCAAAAGAAATGCCTGAAAATATAATCTGGCTCAGGGAAATCCCTCCTTACAGGAATTTATAAGTATGTCATGTGGGAAAATAATGATAAAATCTATTTTAATCTTCTCACTTCTGACCAGGTCTCAAGGTGAGACGCTCTACCTGTCTGGTGTTTACCCCTGTCCCTGCCTCATGTTACCCTCCCATGTTTGATCTGAGTTGCATTTACTTGGGGAGAAAAATACTTTATTTTTCTGGTCCCCTCCCTCCAGGGAAACTCTGTTCCAGAGCCTGGCTGTTGTGGGAGAAGCAAATACCCCCTCCGCCCCCGCGAGCCCTCTTGTCTCCCTGCAGATGGAGAGGAAAACTGAGACACAAGCGGTTGTGAAGTTCACAGCCAGGGACAGACCCTGTAACAGAATGCGGACTAATCATAGTGTTGTGCAGTACCTCCCTTCCTCACTCCTCACCCCGCGGCAGCAGGTCCTGGGTGATAACGCGGGATGTGGCACGGAGTCTCAGGGGAACAAGCACACGAGGACACGGGAGGAGGCTTTGGCCTCTGGCACCTACGGCCACATCGGACAGTAAGCACAGCCCGCCTCCTAGCCCGGTAAACACAAGACGTCCGCCAAGGGCCCATTTACCTTGGTTCCTTGCATCCAATGTGTCAGGCCCAGCCTTCAGCTGCAAGATGTGCTAAAAGATGAAAAGCACAGTCTGAAGAGACAAAGCAAGCGTCAGAACCAGTCTTGGACGTGGAAGAGGTTTGGGGATTATCAGGCTTTAAATTAAAGTTGCCATGGTTAACATGCTAAGGGCTCTAGTGGAAAGGTGGACCCCATGCAAGAACAGATGAGCAGCGCAGGCTGGCAGGTGGGCCTCTCGGGACGACGAAAGGAAGTGCTAGAGATCAAAGTGAAGACCACCTTCGACGGGCTCATCTGTAGGCCGGACCCGGCTGGAGAGGGAATCTGTGAGCCTGAAGACACGTCAATAGGAAGCTCCAAAACTGAAAAGAGCGAGAAGGAAGAATGAAAAAAACTGGAACAGAATAGCCAAGAGTTGTGGGACAATTACTAAAGGTGCAACATACGCATAACGGAAACACCAGGATGGCAAGGAAGGGAGAGAAGAATAGAAGAAATATTTGAAGTCAGAGTGGCTGAGAAGTTTCCACAGTTAGTGACAGACACTGAACCACAGCTGAAGGAAGCTCAGAGAACTCCAAGCAGAATAAATACCAAACATTTACGGTTGGGTATATCATACTCGAAGTACAGAAAATAAAAGACAACGAAAAAATCTTGAAAGAAGCCAGAGGGAAAAACCCACTGAATCTACAGAGGAACAAAGGTAAGACTCATATCAGACGTCTCTTCAGCAACCGCGCAAACATAAGAGAGTAAAGTGAAATATTTAAAGTGTTGAAAGAAAAAAAAACCAGAATTTTGTATATAGTGAAATTATCCTTCTAAAGCGAAGGAGAAAGAAAGACTTTCTCAAGTAAATAGAAATTGAAGAAATTTATCACCAGTAGACTTACCTTGCAAAAAACGAAGTTAAAACAAGTTCTTCATAAAGAAGGAAACTATTATAGGATTTATTTGTGGATGTTGACAAAGTGATTCTAAAGTTTATATGGAAAGGTACCCCCCTCAAGAAAAGCTACCACAACACTGAGAACAAAGTCAGAGAGCTGTCACTGCTTCAGTTATCAAGACAGTGTCATGTCGGCAAAAGAACGGACAGACAGACCCCTGGAACGGACCCTCACAAACACAGTCAGCTAGTCTTCGACAAAGGAGCAAAGGCATTTCAGTGGAGAAAGGACAGTTTTTCAGCAAATGGTTCAGGAACAACTGGATGTCCACATGCAAATAAAAATAAGAATAAGAAAGAATCTAGACACAGACCTCACACCCTTCACGAAAATCAGGTCAAAATGCATCATAGACCTAAATGGAAAATGGAAAACTAAGAAACTTTTGGAAGATACTGTAGGAGAAAAATCTAGATTATCTAATGACTTTGGAGTTTTTAGTTAAAACACCAAAAGTACAGCCCATGAAAGAAACAGTTCATAGGTGAGACATCATTAAGATTAAAAACTTCTGCTTTGTGAAAGACACCATTAAGGGAAAAAAAAAAAGCCACAGACTTTGAGAAAAATGTTTGCAGAACCCAAATCTGATCAAGGACTTGTATCCAAATACCACATACAAAGAACTCTTAACATTCGACAATAAGAAAACGAACAACCCAATGTAAAAACGGGCAAAGGTCTACACAGACACCTCACCAAAGAAGACACACAGATGGCAGATGCGCACACGACAGGGTGCTCCACACCTGATGTCACCGGGCAAGTGAGAGCCATAACGAGATGCCACGCACACCTGTCAGGATGTTGAAACTCCAGAGCAGCAGACCGTGACACGGGTGTGGAGCGCGGGACCCCTCCCTCGCTGCTGCTGGGGAAGCCAAAGGCTGCGGCCGCTCGGGAGGAGTGCTGGCCGTTTCTTAAAAAGCTGCACATAGTCTCAGCATGGAATCCGGCCGTCCCGCTGCTAGGTGTTGACCGAGCTGAGCTGAAAGCTTTTGTCCATGTAAAAGCTGCACGTGACTGTTGATAGCAAATGTATGAACAGTCACCAAAAACTGGCAGCAGGACGTCCTCCAGCAGGTGAGGGGATAAAGTATGGTCCATCCAGACGATGGGACACCCTTCAGCGCCAGAAAGAAACAAGCCACCAAGCGCCCAGGCGCCATGGGCAGGGACCACGAATGCACGTCACCCGGGAAAGACGCCGACCTGGAGAGGCCGCGTGATCCCACCCGTGTGACGTCCTGGGAAAGCCGCGGAACATCCAGTGGTTCCCAGGGACTAAGGGCTGGGGGGGAATAGTCGGGGGGGCACAGAGGTGGTTTTCAAGGTGGCAGAATTGTTGTGTGCAGTCCTGTGATGGTGGGTGCAGGACATTACACGCTTGTCAGAACCCGGAAGGAAGATGGTCCGACAGAGAGGGGCCCCCAGTGTCAAGTATGGGCTTGAGTCCGCGTATCAGTTCTGGTCCAGCAGTTGTAACAAGGACGCTGCTCTGCGTGGTCACAGGGGGGTGGTGCCGGGGTCGGGGGAAGGGGCTCCTGGGAACCCCTCTACGTTCTGTGTAATTTTTCTGTAAAGATAAAACTGCTCCAAAAACGAAAGTCTACTTTTAAAAAAGGCCCTTTGACAGTGCAGCTGAAGAGAAATCAAAGGGAGAGACGTGGAGCCTTATCGAGCCAAGAAAGCGGTGGGGCGGGAAGAGGCCCTGGTACCTGCCTGCGGTCTCGGGAGCCAGGGGGCTTCCGTGCGCCGAGGGGAGCAGCCCGGACGCCCGAGACGGCCGAGGAGGGGAGACGGCCTCGGTGTCAGGATGCTAGAGGAGGCCTGACACCGAGAGGCCCCCCCACATCCCAGACCGCGTCTGTTTTTGCCGAAGGTCAAGCCAGGGTGGGCCTGCTTGAGCTCCTGCCCGCTGCTGCGGGCTCACCCACAGTTTGGGTCATGCTGTTTAAGAACACAGAGTTAGGTCCGCGGTGGTGCGCTCCGAACCCCGCTGAGCTGTCCGGCCGGGCGTGGGGGCTGCAGAGTCAGTGCTGAGCTGCCTTCCTGACAGGCCCAGGAGGGACACCAGCCCGAGATGCCCGGCTTCCGAGCAGCAGGATGGGAGACGGGGCAGCAGACCCCGCGGGAGGCGGGGCGGAGCCTGTGCAGAACTCCACCCGGCGCTCCGTGCCTGGGGAGGGGCCCGGTCCTTCTGGGAGACCTCAGTCTGGTGGCCAGGCAGATCCTCTCTCCCTCCCCACGTGCGGCCTCTGCGTCTGCTGCTTCCCGGGACCCTCGAGACCAATCTCTGAGTTCGCTCTCCCCATCTGACTTTGCTGATCACTGAGACCAGTCATTGGGAAATGTCTTTAATGTTACGTGAATCTTAAAGACTTAAATAGGGATGGAGAATGTCAGACATGAAACTGGACATTTCAGGGAGACGTTTACTCCTGGGAATGGCCTCCCTGCTGCAAGAATCCCACAGAACTCTAGGTCTCTCTAGGTCTGTGCATGTGCGTGGACACACAGAGACACACACACACACCCCCAGGCCCCCAGCGGTGCTCTGGGACCGCTTTCCATCACCGCCGCGCCCACCCCACCCCACCCCCCATCTTCCCCCCACCCCTGCCCCGAGGCCTGCCCACCCCCTGCCCTTCCCATCTGCTGTCTTGTCCATTCAGCGTGACAAGGGCACCACGTGGCCTCATCACGTCCGAAAACGTCACGCAGCAACGGCTTCAGAAGGCCGGCACCTCTGACACCCGACGCTCCTGAAGCCAGGCCTGGCGTGATGGTCCTGGGTGGGACTAGGCGTCAGCTGCTCCAGGAAGAGCACTGTTTTGGAGAAGCAGGAAGAAGACGTGTGTGCTGCTGCGGGGCGGTGAGTTCGCCTGTGTGAGGCTACACGTGTTTGGGAGAGCAGGGAGAGCGCGCCTCTTAAATCATCAGGGCAGTGCCATCCGTCGTGCTTCCGTTTCCCTCCTCCGTGCCTCACACCCACGCCCCTGAGCCTGGCACCTGGAGCCGCCGTCCGGGGGGCTCGGGCTGTTGGTGGTGGTCTCGGGCCGATCCCTCCTGGTCACCCTGCTGCTTCACAGGCGGGAGAGCTGCCTTTGGGGCGTGGAGGGCGCATAGGCACGGCCGCGTCTCCTGCAGGAAGGCGGGGCGCCGCCACCAGGCCCGGGGTCTCCGTAGGGCCCGGGGACTGGGATGGGGTCCGTTCAGGGCGCTGGTGACAGCACGGACTTGCCGCGTGCGGCCTGTGGTTTGCGGGACTCGGCATCAGCTCTGCGCCCCGTCTGTGCACTCGGCCTCCCGGAGGCCGCGCTCGCTGGGCGGTGAGCGGCACGGAAAGGAGCCTCATTATCTAGAATTTCGAAAAGGCCTGCAGCTACACGGCGACAGCAAAGCTGAGCAAAGTCTGCCGCCCTCCTGCCCGCCCGCCCCGCCGGGAGGAGGGAGGGAAGGTGGGGAGCTCGTAAGAGGCGTGGTTCCTTCAATCCAGCCTCAGAGCAAGAGTTTTCATGTCTCAGAACTAAGATGCATTTTGTTCAGAAGTGTGAGGAACTCACCCCAGGCCATGGTTTGACCTGCAGATGACTTCGGCTTTTGCAACCATGGAATGCAGAGTGAAAACTGAAAATAAGGCTGAAGACAGAAGACGTCAGGAGATGCGTATCTCCGCAGTACTACGGAGCTGTTGTCACCTTGGGAAGATTATGTTTGCAGAATTTGTGTCTATTTAGCTTTTTCCTCATTGTGAACGTCCTTTTAATTATAAAACCAACTTGGAGAATATTCCAACTTTTCATGTGGATGTACTTTTCCTCTGTCTTATCCCGCTCTGGATAAAGCAGTTCCACTTAGATATCGGCCGTGCTCGTTAGCTAAGGGAAGTGGCCATCAGTCACCAGCCGCGATGCCTCAGAAGCTGACAAATCCGCCCTCCCAGCGTGTGTTACGTGAGGTGGGAAAGGTCCCTCCGACTACCAGCAAGTTTCCTGGTGGGAAGAGCCCACAGAGGCCCTCTGTTCTGCAACATCTCTTTCAAGTCAGAGTGAGAAGAGTTGCTGCTGTAAGCTTCTTGCCTCGGCTCTCACGACGGAGAACTCCCTCCGCGCCCCACCACCCCGAGGCCAGCTTCTCTCCCAGGTGGACGTGTGATCCTCCAGGGGCGTGATGGGACTGAAGAGGCTTTGTCGTGCTGGGGGTCGCTCCTGAGCAGCCCCAGGCCTCTCGGGGGCCCGGCGTCCTGGCAACCACCTGCCAGCACTGGACGGGCCGTGGAGCTTCTACGTGGAGGCTTCCTGAGCTCACGGAGGTCACTTCAACCCCCACTGGAACAGCCAAACACACCACGCGTGTCGTTTCTTTTTATTTAAGTGGCAGGGTGGTATTACTCACCGTCGTTTCTCTCTCTAAACAAGTGCTGAACCTAAGGATGGGAAGGGCCTTAAAGGTCATAGGCTCTGACTGTGTCCCAGTGAGAGCTGCACCTGGGAAGCACAGGAGCAGACCCGGGAGGCTGCAGGAGCCTGGGACGCCGTCTCCTAGGTGACGCCGCCTCCGAGGTGACGCTGTGGTGACGCTGACCTGAGCAGGCCGCCCGGAAGTGGCTCGGGCAGCCTCCGGCCCACCCTCCACCCTGGCTTCGGCACTTCGCCCCTCCACCCCACAAGATACACATCTTTTCAGTCTCCTCCTTCTGAAGGAAAGAGGACGACTGTACTTCTTCTAGTCAGGCTCCCAGGGTGTCGGACGTGTCCCTAGGCCTCGGTGTCCGGGTGGAGAGCGTCTCCTCGCGGAGTTAGACACGCGTGCGCGCCCTCACTAACCCTGGGGGATGTGAAGCTCAGTGTCAGAACCCCTGGCCCCTCGCTGGCTTTGCTGGCCTGAGTGGTGCCCCTGGGCTGGTGATTTGGCAAAACTCAGAGGACGTGTTGCTCAAAGCAAGACATGCTCCAAAACGCCTATTTGTAAGTTGACGGTGCTTTTTCACCTTTAGTGGAAGATGTTCTGTTTTAATGTCTGGGTTCCTTTCTTCCCCCCGTGTCTCGGCAAATATTCACATTTTCTATTATTTTACAGTTTACAGTTCAAAGATGTTTTAAAATCTTTTTGATAACATATGTTTCAAAGTGACCTAGTAGGATTTATAAATCTTATAATCATGTACTTACCAATGGACTATTTTCGTATTTTAAGAAAAAAAGACAGTATCCTCCTTATTTGGAAGCTAAGCCACAAAGTGAATGAATACTGTTTTTATACAAAGTGAGAAGAAAATTAGACAGCTATTTCCATGGTTGGTCTTCTCTTCTGAAATAACCTTACGTGGACGCGTGTTTACTTACAAGGCGTAAACGTATCCTTACATCTCATGGACATCCAAGTTTCGTGCGTTTGCACTGTCCGTAAGTGAACGCGGGGGTCGCCGCCTCGTTCTTCCAGGGCTCACGTGTGGCCCCGGCGCCCCTGGGGCATCCGCCTCGAGGGGAGACGGGGCCCGAGTGGGGAAAGGGCCCCAGCCTTCCTCAGGAGAGACCCAAGCAGGACGATAAGTACGTCCGACCCTCTTGAAGTGTCCAAGTCCCTGATGAGGGGACGCACGTTTTCATTCTTTACTGGAACGGCCACCTTAGAGTCAACATCTGAGAAAGAGGGAAAAAGGAATACGCGTGTGTCGCTTGGAAAAAAGACAAAAGTGTGTCAGACAAGTCTCCTGCCCCGTCGCGCCCACGGGTCTTCAGAGAGGACTGTGGCCGTCAATTTTTCATCTTTAAGGGATTTTAGTTCTTTCCGCGTGTTCGTACGGTTTGATAAAGCCCCAGACACCCGGCAGATCCCCTTGGGGTCGTAGGACACGCTTGCTGCTAAGGAGCGTTCAGGCGCTGTCGGCCGCTGCCTGCCGCTGGCCTCTCGGGGGCCCGGGACGCGGTGTTTACGCTGAAGCCTGAACGGATGGGGCCGGGGTGACGCGGTCGCGTCGGAGGGGCAGCGGCTCAGCCGGGCTCGTCAGGCGCTCAGGGTTCCCCGTGGTTTACAGAGCAGGGTCTGTGGTGACACCATCTGGCTCTCGAGCGTGGCGGGCCTCGCCTCCTATGATTGAGGGGAACTGAACGGTGGGAGGGGCGAGCGCAGGGCAGGCTCCTTCCTGAGTCGTGGTTCCAGGTGGACCGGGCGGAGGGGCCGGCCGAGCGGTCTGGGTCGGGCCACCTGGCCGTCTGCGGGGCGGCCTGGCTTCCGCCGGCTCTGCCATCCCCGCGCGCCCCCACCCCGGCCCGGGAGCCAGCATCCTCGCCCGGCCAAGGGCAGGGCCCGTGCGGGCACGGCCGTGCCCGGGCTCCCGGGCGTCCCCGTCTGGCTGGGCTCTGACCGGCCGGACCCCGTGCCTCACGCACGGGGTGCTTCCCGCACGGGGGCCGCAGACCAGCCGGGAGAGCCTTGTCAGCGGTGAGCTCAGTTCCCGACCCGCCGTCGTCCAGGCAGTTCGCTTCCTGCCAAGGCGCAAGGACGCAGTGACCTCGGGGAGCCGTAGATGCTACGGGGTGACTCCCCACAGCTCCTCCGGCCAGGGTCCAACCCAGGTGGGGGCCCAGCCCCAGGGTCCTGGCGTTCGGTGGCTACTCAGTGAGTGGCCGTGGACCGCTCTGCTCTCCCGCCCCGGCCTCCCCCGCGCCTCCGCCCGCCAGGGCCGCCCCGTGCACGCGGGCTCCCGCGTGTCGCTGGGTCCCGACCGCCCCCTCCCCCCCGCCTGCCCCACCGTGGGTCTTGGCTGCTGTTCTGGTGACCCCACGTCTCCTCCCTCGGTCCCCCGGCCTGTAGGTGTGACCCCGGCCTCCCCGGCCACCTGCCTGCCTGACATCCTCCTCCAGCCGGACGCCCGGCCACCGCCGCCGTGGTGAGGCCCTGCAGCCGGGCCGGGTCTCGCGATCCCACTTAGCAAGCGTCCTGGGTGGGGGGTGACGGAGAACTAGCCTCGCCGGAGGAGCAGGACAGGCAGCCTGGGGCGCGCCCGGCTGGTCCGTGTCTGCTGCGGCCACAGGCCCCGGGGGTGGGGGGGGGGGGGCCCTCTCTGGACCACCCCCCGGCCCGGGCAGTGAGGGCCCTTTGGACCAGGTGCCTCGGATGCATGTCCCAGACCCCCGGCCGGCCTGGCGGGCGGCCTCCCGCAGACCACGCAGCCCGTCCGCTCCTCGTGCGGCGGGTGGCGGTGACCCTCACCCACAGCACGGGGTGTCGTGAACCTCAGCCACGCCACGCACGCCGGTGCGGCACGTTGAGGATGCGAAGCTGGCGGGTGTCTACGCGGCTGATGACCGTCCTCGCGGGTCACTGGACCCTCCCCGGCTCCTGGCCCTCCTGGCCGGTCACTCACTGTGGCGCGCGGTGCTAACAGCCCTGTTGTGCCGTCTGCGCGGGTCTGAGACTCTGGCCCGGTGGAGCCGCCAGTTGAAAGGGAGACATGAGGCCTGTGTGAGCGCCGGCCGGCCCGGGGCTCCCAGCGTTTCTCCAGGAGCCGCGGGGCTGGGGGGCTGGGGGGCTGGGGGGGCCGCATGGTGTGCTGGTTGGGGCCTCCTTCCCCTCCCCTCCCCTCCCCTCTGCGGTGGCGATGCGCAGGCGCAGGCGCAGGCGCAGACAGCCCGCTGGGCCTCGTGGTCTCCTCGGGCCGTGTCTCAAGGTGCAGACGGAGAAGGGGGGCCGTGTGGTGTGCGCGGCGCGGACCACACACAGGTCCCCTGGGCGCGGCTGCAGAGGACGAGCCCTCACACCCGGGCCTCCCGGCAGCTCGCGGAGAGCTCCTGGCGTGGCGTGTGAACGTGCGTTGTTTGTGTCTTGTGGTTGTGTCTGTTTTTTGAGGACTTCCCAGCCGGATCTGGGGTTTGGATTCACCGTCATCTTCTGTGATGTCCTGTGGCCTGCATCTCCCAGATCCACGGGCGGGTGGAACTCAGGGGGTGGGCAGCCGAGATCAGGCGTCAGTGGCCGGCCTCTGCCCCCAGCCTGGCCACTCTCACCAAGGGGGAGGTTCCCGCACGCTTTCCTCACCCCAGCTTTCTCCTACCAGACGTGGCTCTCGTCCCGTGTCCTCTGCTTTTCTGGAGAAACGCGCGCTGTGCGCGGTGTGTTCTGGGTCCCGCAGGCTGCGACGGCCCTTCCTCTTCTGGACAGTGGGTGGCGTTTTTGTTTTTCTGGGTCTTGGGTGCTGTAAGCCCAAGACTCTGTAAGCCCCACTCATTCCAGTTTTGTATGAAGATGTTCAAACCCCTGTAGCTCCAGTCCTAGGCTTTACTGTAAAAAAGTCATTCCAGTCCCGTCAGGCCCCTTGAGCCTGTTGGCAGGCGGGTTGGTGGCTTTGCCGTGCCAGTGTCCTCGGAGTGCATCCACGGTGCAGCCTGTGTCCGGGTGTCCTCCCTGTTTGAGGCGGAATCGTGTTCCACTGTGCGGCGGGACCACGCTTTGTTCATCCATCGTCTGTCGGCGGGCACTCGGGCTGCTTCCACCTTGCGCCCGTTGTGAGGAGTGCCTCTGGGTGTGCAGATGTCTGTTCAGGACCCTGCTTTCAGTGCTTTCGGATGGTGCCCAGAAGTAGAATTGCTGGATCGTATATCAATTCTGGGTTTTTTCCAGGAGTCTCCATCCTGTTCTCCCCGGTGGCTGCACCACTTTACATCCCCAGCGACAGGGCACAAGGGTTCCAGTTCCCCACATCCTCGCCAACACGTCTTATTTGCTGTTGCTGTGTTCTTAAGCATCCGTCCGGATGGGTGTGAAGAGGTGTCTCGCTGTGGTTTTGATTCGTGTTTCTGTGTTACAGCAGTGTTGAGCGTCTTCTGTGAAGAAGTGTCTGTTCGGGTTCTCTGCCCATTTTCCAGTCAGGATGTTTGTTTTCTTGTTGTCGAGTTGTGGGAGTTATTTATTTACTATGGATGTTAACCCCTTATCAGATACGTGGTTTTCAAATATTTCCTCCCGTTCAGTAGGTTGTATTTTCACCCTGTTCCTTGTGTCCTTTAATGCACAGAAGGTTTAAATTTTGATGTAGTCCCGTTTATCTACTTTTACTTTTATTGCGTGTGCTTTTGGTGTCACAGCCAAGAAATTATTGCCAGATCCAATGTCATAAAACTTTTCCCGTGTGTTTTCTTCTTGCGGTTTTGCCACTTGACCGAGCATGTGCGGGTTTATTTCCAGGGTCTGTGTTCTGTCCCGTGGGTTTATTCATCTGTCTTTATATAAGTTTTGAAATCAGGAAGTGCGAGAGCTCCAACTTTGTTCATTTTTAAAGATTCTTTTGTCTATTCCCAGGCCCTTGAGATTTCATATGAATTTTAGGATGGACTCCTATTTCTGAAAAAAACAAAAAACAAAAAAAACCACAACATCTGCTGAGGTTTTAATAGGGATTGCATTGGATGTGCAGATGTCTTTGGGTAGTGTTGTCCTCTTAACATATTAAATCTTCCAGTCCATTTTCACGGGATGTGTATTTGTATCTTTGCCCTTGGTTTTGAAGCCCTGAGACAAGCACAGCACCATCTTTGATCGTGGAGAAAAGGAAAAATTAACCCTTTTCCTAGAGTGGACCACAGTCCAGTGTGAATGATAAGCAGCTTACGCGAGTGAGTCAGAGCAGAGGCGAGAACGCACACCCCTTGAGGGCGTCGGGGAGATGCCTCGGGGGTCAGAGGAGGAAACCACGTCTGAGCAGCACAGGGCCCCCTGGAGGCTCGTGACCTGGAGGCCGGGAGGTGGGCCGGAGGCTGGAATAAGACGCACAAGCCTGGGAGATCAAGGGGGAGTTGAGCCAGAACCGGGCGACCTGGCCAAGTCGGGGGAGGAGGCCAGGGCAGTGCGGGTGTGCGTGTGTGTGCGTGTGTGTGTGTGCACGCGTGCACGTGAGCCTGTGCACATCCAACACTCAGGGCAAGGACAAGCAGAAGGACGTCCTCAGTGGTGTCTGAGCCGACAGAAGTTTTGGGCTGTGCGTCCGTGTCAGCAAGGAGATCGTAGCATGTCCGGCACAGAGGACAGCAGGTGAGGTGAGGTGGTTCAGCCCAGGGTCTCTGCTGGCGTGCGCCTGGGAGAAAGGGCAGTGGCGCACGTAGGACAGGGAGAAGGATGGACCCCGTCGTCACCAGGTGGCCAGGTCTGTAGACGTCCTGACACCGTATCTCATTCGAGCCTCCTCCCCGCTCCGTGAGGCAGAGCAGGGCAGCCCGCTAAACACCAACCAGTAGGCCCCAAGAGCGCAGCCCGGAAACGTGGACACCAACAGTCATGCCTGTGTGACCCTAACTAAAGGCCCGCCTCTGCGTCCACGTTCTGCGAGGTCCGCGATGGGGGGTGGGTGACCTCGGGGGAGATCCCAGCGCACTGCTATTCCCTGTCCCAGGCGCCCACGACAGCCCTTGCACTTGAAGGGGTTGTGTACACAGCACCCTTGGAGCCTTGGCGACCCAGGACCTGGGAGCCAAGCTCCCAGCGCCCCTCAGGAGACTCTCTTACCCTTTCTGGTCCCTCGCCTGCAAGGACCGGAGATGCCCCTGGGCCCACGTGGGAGGGAGGGCAGTCAGGACAGCGGAGGTCAGGGGGCCCCGGGTCACCTGGCCTTCGGAACCTGTCACTGAGTGTCCTAACCTGCAGGACAGGTGTGCGCTCAGACGCGGCGAGAACAGGCCAGGGCCGAGTGTGGGCTGCTGCCTGCGTGCCGGGGCAGGCTCCCCGCCCGACTGGATCTAGGGGTGTGAGCCCTGAGCAAGGAGATGAAACCCAGAGTGGCCAGAAGTCCTCAGATGCTGCTCTGAGGGGGCCCTGCCCGCCTGGCCAGGCCTGGCTTTCATCCCTCAGGGGCCCAGGAAAGCAGCTCCCGGGCCCCCCTGCGGACCCAGCCCTGCCCCAGGCATGCCAGGGGGCACTTTTCTGTTCCCTTCATGTGTTCTTTTTTTTTTCCCAATCTAAGAAGACTTAGGTTCTTTAAAACATTTAGTCAAGAGATAATTAGTTAAGAGGGCTTTTCCCCTCTGGACTTGCATTTTATCCTGCTTGGTAATTAAAATGCAATAAAACGTGGCAGGGGGTCTCCTGAGTATTCCTGCCTCTGCCTGGTCATGATGCCGGGGGCAAGCGGCCGTGTCCTGGGCGCCGCTGGTGGGGGGGCCCTGGGAAGGGCCACACCTCTTCCGTTTAAAGAAAGAGACTAAAGTGTGTCCCTGGTGGTGTCCTTGGCACGGGTGGGACCCTCAAGGACCATCGGAGGAGACCTGAGGAGCCAGAGAGGGGTCCAGCCTTTGCACCTTTGGTGGGCGTGGGGCTGCCGCCACGGTGAGCACCCCTGGAGCTGCGAGTGCGGCCCTGGTGTGGGGGATACCGCTGTCCACGAGGGAGCCCGGGGGCGGAGGCCTTGGCCTCAGAGACGCCCTGCACCCCCACGGACGCTGGGGCCATGGGAGCCGTTGCTGGGCGGGGAGGATGAGTCCAGACAGCAGGGCGCTTTCTGTCAGGTGAGGGTCAGGGTCACGGGCCAGGAGACAGGCTGGAAAGACCATTCTGTGCTTTTTAGGGCTCTCTGAAAGATGAGCTTGGAAAACTCTTACGAAACCAGGAACTGGCCACCTGTGTGAAAAGACAAGATGTGCTAGAACTGTTTTCTTAAAGAGCCATGAGGACCATGATACCTAAGGAGTATCTTTGGAGCAACCTAAAAATGTCTTTCTAAAGAAGGATGTAATAACTTTTCTCCAGTTTAAAGAAGAGGATTGTGGAGAATCAGCTGGGCGTGTGACCTTTGTCTGACACTGCGTGGGGAAGCGATGCCCTTTGGCCACACACGGGGAGATGTGGTCATTGGCTCGGGGACACCTGGGTTGGCTGCATCTGCACCTTGTGCAACGTGCTTTCGTGTTACAAGGTGCAGTGACAGGACCTCATTCCTCTGGGAATCACCATTGAAGGGCTGTGTTATTAGGAAAACTGAAATGCCTTATTAAGCCTGCTCCACGGAAGGCTACATGCACAGTGTCCCATCATGTCCGATATTGCCAGCGTACCATAATTGTCAGCTTTAGAGACTGAGAATCATCAGATATTCTGACCCCTGAATTGGCCTCTGAGACTGAGTTCTCCCGTCTGTTAAGACGTGAATGACGCATCCTTGGAACCTGGGCGGAGGTGAGTCACACCTGGGGCGGGCCCCACGGAGCAGCGGGCTCCTCTCCTCCTGCACCTGCTCCTGAGGGGGCGGGCGTCCCAGACGCCCTGCGGGTCAGGACCCTGAGGGCTGATGGGTGCACACCTCGCACACCGGGAGGCCCAGCCTGAAACCTGGCACACGAATGGCGTTTCGTAGACAGTACTATCAGTCAACACTTTAAACAAAGTGAGAGTTGTGATTACATTTCTGTATTTTTAAAGGATGCCTTAAAATTAAGCGCGTGGTCTCTTTATTTCTGATTTTGTAGAGTGTTGCCTTTACAGCCCTGAGAGCTGGAAATTTAGAGCAGTAAGTTCAGAGAGCAGCAGCGCGGAGAAGACGGCAAGACGGGTCACGTTTTAAGTCCTTTATCAGCAAGGTCTCCATCCCAGCCAGCAGGAAAATTCAACACACAGGCAACAGCCAGTGATTTTAAAATGCAGCTCTTTTACAAAAACGCTTTCATTTAAAATTGTTACTAGGTACGATGTTTCATCATGAGGGAGTGGTAATTAGCTCCACTACCCATGAATTAAAGTATTGCGAAATTCAAAGATTGGATGATTCTCTGTGCAAAACAGCTCTGCATTTTTATTGAGGAGGCAATAAAGGAATAGAGGAAAATTCAATCGTATGTTCTTAACATACGTTCAAAACGGTTCTTCACTGTAATAGCAAGGAATACAGGTTTAGCAGAACTGATGCTTGTTCTAGGTTTTTCCCATATGAAATCAGTAACATTGTCTTGCTGGTTGTGAAGCTAAGCCGTACCTCCTAGAGCAGCCCTCAGCAGTGACAGAATAGCCCACAGAACCTCGCATGTTGCCAAGCGCCGCTCCGTGGGCAGCTTGAAATACCTAAGCGACTCAGAAACACTGCCTTGCAGAGCAAGCTTTTCTTCTGGTCGGGGTGGACGCTGAAATATGCGGATACCTTAGAGACATGAAATTCCACCTAAAACAACTCTCTCTGATCCTCTTCCCCTTGGAATAACCACACTGCTTATGTTGTCACTTCTAAAGAATAATCCAGGGAAATCGTGAAAAGAGAGACTACCGCGAACCATCGCCCACATGACGGAACTCCAGGCCCATTCTCATCAAATCAGGGGAGACGGCTTAAAGCACGGAGTCCGGTCACGTTCCGTAAACCTCCCTTAGGCAGCACCCGCGCCAGGCCGTGCTGGGGTCAGAACAGACCAGACAGAGCGCCTTCCCTGGGGTGGGGGAGGGGGGCACCACAGGTACCCAACCCCCGCGCTCCCGGGATGCGGCACTCGGGATGGGGTGCCCCGGGGGGGGCGCGTCCTTGGGGGACGGGGGTGAGGGGGATGGCCAGCGGGGTCTTCTAAGGAGCGATGGCTTGGCCAGCAGTGGGGATTTCTGCCTGGGGGACTGAGTAGCTCCCCGGGAAGCGGGGGCCCTGGAGCAGGGCAGGGCGGGTCTGTGAGGGGGGCTGTCGTCACACACGTGAGCGTGGCCTGGACGCTGAGAAGGGCGGACCCGAGCGCGAGGTTCTGGGGAAGAAGGAAGCGGGCAGAAGAGGGAGCCACAGCTGTGCGACTTTAACCCCGGGCGGCGCGGGGGGGCGGTCACAGCGCCGCGGGAAAGGGGGGCGGGCCTGTCTGTTGGCGGGCACGTGCTGACCTCGGCTTCAAACACTCCTGACCCCCGAACCCGGCGCTTGTCGGCCGTCCTGGTGCCCACGCCTGGGGGCAGACGGCAGCGGCGGTGCCGACCGCGGGGTGGGCCGCAGGGACCCTGTCGGAGAAGAGCAGAGCCGCGAGGGGGACCTGGGCGGGGGCGCCTGCGTCCAGGAAGCACCCCGCACGCGGCTGGTCCCTGCCAGTGGCCGAGATCCAGTTTCTGCCCACGGGGCGCTGTCACGCGATTTGGGGTTAAGATCAAGGGTTTAGGAGCAACGCAGCCAGAGTTTGAAGCTCGCCCCACCCCCCACTCACTAACTTTGTGACTTGGGGCAGGTTACTCGCTAAGACTCAGTTTCCTCATCTGCAGAATGGGACTCTCCAGGCCTAAGCTGACCGTGGGAGGTCCTGCTGTGATGGAGGAGGGCACACTGTGTGCAGAGGCTGGGGGGCGGGGCTCGGGGCACCAGGGTCCGTGCCCACACGTGCGCGCAGTGGTCCGAAGCGACACAGTACCCCGCGTGTCCCCTTTGCAGCCCCAGGGAAGCTGGAGCCCAGGGCGAGCCGGCTGTATTGGACCGGCGGCCCGACGTCCCGTGTGCCCTCCCGGGGACTGTCTGAAGCCGGCTCCCTTCCCAGCACCGTCAGCCCTGGGACTGACTCCTCGTGGCAGGAGGCGGCCAGCCCTTCACTTCCTGGGATGCTCCCGAGTGTCTCTTCCATGGTCTCTTGGCCCTTTGCTTACTAAGGATGCTGGCCCATCCTAGACAGGGCACACGCTCTGGAAACTGGTCGCGGAATGAGGAGCCACGCCTGGAAAGGAGCAGGTGCGAGTCACATGACCTGGGGCGGTGCCCTGTGTCTGTGACCAGTGGCTCCTCAGGCTGGGTCCAGCTGTCACTCCCAGCAGACGTTCCCATTCACTGAAGTGTTATCTCAGGCGAGCTGGCCGGCTGTGACCCTAGCTCTTGTTTCATCTGCGGACGCGAGAGCCACGCTCAGCCGTGGGCAGGGCACGGCCTGGACCCCGGCCTCCACGGCGTCGGCTGCCCTGCCCACAAACGCGTCACCTGCCGACGGCTGCTGGGCGGCCTCTCGCGCTTGGAGTCCCCACCAAAGCGTCCATCAAAGTCAGCCTGATTATTTTCCACTGCGTTTTCCTGAAAGGATGTTATGATTTTCTAGATGTTTGGTGGCTGGTGATAAATCAGGCTTTTATGATGTCATGTGAAAGGCCCCCTGCGCTTCCTCCTGCCGCAGCGCGGGCTGCAGGGGACGTGCCGTGGGTGCCGTGGACGCGGCTGGCTTAACCCCTTCCTGCTCGGCCTCAGGCGCGGCCGGGCTGCCCGCTGTGGGGGCAGGACGGAGCCGGGGGCCCCCCCTCACACGGGGTTAGCCAGACTTCCTCTGCAGGAGGTCTGGCACTGAACCAAGATTCAGAACAGGACCGTGTGCTCCACGGGGTGACCGAAGAGACTGCAGGTGATTCTGCAAAGGCAGTCTTTTAGAAGAGTCTCCGTTTCATCATCATGAAAATGAGAGGTTTCCTTGAAAAGGAGACAATATCTAATGTCAGAGGGGTTGTGATAAAATGTCCCTCTCGTACTGTGCTGGTAGCGCTGTCAGTTCACACGACGTCTCTGAAAGCAGTGCTGGGAGTTCCCTGTGAATTCTCTCCCCGCCCCACCTCCGACCCCCGGTAAGTCCTCTGTCCACTCTTCCCCCAAAGCGGGACCAAGGTCACTCAGCCCTGCATCCTCACCTCTACCCCTGGTCCTGGCCGCCACCGTCTCCCGCCACCTGTGTGGCCACTGTCCCCGGTCTCCCTGGTCTCCAGCTGCTCTCAGTCCGCCGGCGCCCTTGGTGAGGTCGGAGCCACCCAGCTGAGCCCGTGCTCACAGCCTCCCTGGCTCGAGCGAAGCCAGACTCTGGACACTGTCGGGGGCTAGAAAGGTCCACAAAGCTTAAAGTAAAGCAGGCTCTTTCCCTGCAGGTGTGCGGACCTTTACACCGCACACACACGCACACATGCACACGCACGCGCACACACATGCACACACGCACATGCGCACACATGCACACACGCACACACATGCACGCACACACAGAATTTCGTTAAAAAAAAAAACCCACTCAAGCAGGTTTCGGTGCCCTGTCCCATCGTCTCGAGAGCTCATGGGGTGGAAGAAGGGCCATGGCAGGGGAGCTCGGGGCTGTGCCCCACGCTGGCCGCACCCGCTCTCGCAGGAGGAGGTGAAGGGCAGGCACCCCTCCGGAGGCCCGTGGTGGCCTTGCTGGACCAGAAGCGGGTCGGCCCTTCCCGCACACCCGGTGGGCGCCTCCGCCCCGGGGGGCCCCGCTGGGCACGGGCCTGCCTCTCGAGGGCGGGCGTCCGGCCCTCATCCCTTCAGGAGCGGCCAGGTGTTTCCAGGCTGAGTGACCCGAGCACTACAAAGAGTGCAGATCTTTAGGAGGGAAGGGGGTTGTGTGAGAGCTGGAACGTTCCAGGCAAAAACAGCTCACCCACCCTTGTGAAACAGAGGTAGATGCCAAGCCCACACGTACGTTCAAAAGTTACACCTGTGTCAGAAAATCAGCCTCTCAGACTGCACCCGGCCGTGGCGGCCAGCGTGTCACTGTGGCCCACGGGCTGCAGGTCCTCTGAGGGACCATCAGGGACGACCCAGTACAGTCGTGTGACAACACAGCTTTGCTGCGCAGGGCCTGGGCCCTGTGATGGGAATCGCCCCAGGGGCCAGCGTGTTGCCAGGCTCCTCTGGGCTCCAACCCCCTCCTCACCCTGTCCAGACTCAGTGGCCTTCCCTCCGTCCCCGAAAGTCCCTGCTGCCCCAGGGCCTCGCGTGACACTTTTTCTCATGCATCACATCTCTGATAAACATCACCGTTTCAGGAAGGGCCTGCCACTGGTTTTCAAGCTCAGCTCCTCTCAGCCTTCTGCCCTGAACTCCCTGTGGCTGAGATGGGCTTATTCACGCCTCCTGTCCTCTTGACTGTCCCTCCTGCTGGAACAGAAGCTCGTGACAAGGACTTGCTTGTCCACTGCTGCTGCCCCAGTGGCTAAGGCAGTAAAGGTTTGGCGATCGTTCAGAGCGTGTGAAATGATTATGATAAGCGGGGAAAAACAGAATACCATGTCTGTCACCATTACGCAAAAAATGATGATCTAGAAACAGAAGATGTGAGGGTGCAAGCTAAAGGTGACACAACGATAAAAGCAAAGTTGTAAGAAAACCCACTTTAAAAGGCTGCATTTTCACCCTCAAGGTTACTACAGGAAACGGAGGGGCCTCGGCTAGGAGAGCAGCCCTAGGCAGCCTGTGGTCCCGAGGAACTAGAAACGCTGCCGGCTCTTCCGTCGTGAGTCCTCTCGGCAGCCTTGCCTGGTGGGCCGTGCTTCCCTGTGTCACAGATGTGAACCTGAGGCCCAGAAGCGCTGAGAACTACCCCGAAGCCACACAGCTTGGTGGCTGAGCGGCAGATGAAGCCAGTGGGGTCTGTGTTGTCGGCGTCGAAGGAGTTTTCGCCATCGAGCTGGAACGTGTGTGCCGGGAACCACGCAGCGCTGAGCCGTGCAGTCGACCGGCTTTGACACGTGCTCAGGTGCACACCCTCACGTACGGCACACGCCCTCGGTGCAAGGCACCCTCCCCCCAGGTCCCACAGCACCTTCCCCGTCAACGCCCTTCCCTGGTAACCAGCGCTGTCATTTCCACACCTGCGGCCAGCGTGCCAGGTCCAGAACCTCGTGCCGGTTGGGCCATACGTGTTCCTCTCCTCTGGCCGTCTCTCCACCCGGCACCAGAGCACTGACGTTTCACGTGTCGGTTTAGTCTTTATTTTGGAGATGTCTTTGCCCCTCGAGTGACTGTCCGTAAAGCACGCTGCTCACCGGGCTCCCTGGGGAGGCTTGTCGTCCTGAGCGCTGAGAGTGCTGCTTCCGGACGGCTTGTGACGTCTGTGCAGTTGTTTGGTTGAAGTGTCTCTATAGCCGTGTTCAGGAACGGGATTCTGCCTCTCACGAGGGTAGGAAAAAAAATACACCCGGTAACCGGGTAGCGTAGCTACCCCGCAGTCTGGTTAACCCACTATGGACAGGAAACCAAATGAATGACAAATAGAATCGCAGAAAACCTAAAGGATCATCTTCATACCCGTCTTCCTCCATGTCTCTCAAAAACCTTACTAACAAACGTCATAGCAGTTGTCTTAATTTTTCCTCAAATATGACACTCCCCAGAGAAACAACCAGAAAGCAAGAATTTGGATGTGGTCAGTGGCCTGCTTAACCCTAGCATGTCTTAAGAAGTTACTGGAATGTATGTTTGAATGACCATCATGTCATTTCTGTTTTGGTTGAGGAAAAGGAAGGAAGGTAGGAGGAAGGGAAGGAGGGAGGGGGGAAGGGAGGAGGGAGGAAGGATGGATTCTCGAAGTGGGGTTTCTTGGATTCGAGTGACCTGTTGTGCTATACACGTTGAGAAAAGCCCCAAAGGGAAACCTTTCCCATTTACATCATAGAAGCATCCATGTCATTTACAACATTCTTTAGTACTAAGGTTCAAAGGCCAGGGTGAGGGTGGGGGCGGGTTTCTAAGGGGCCGAGTAGGTCTAACAACTGGAAAGGAACCCGTCTTCCCCTTGTGCGCGCGGGGGTCACGGGGGCCAGTGTCGGCCTCCCCGGGTGAGGGGCGTCGGGCTGCAGGTGAGCGAACACGGGGCCGGGCCTTCGCCCCACAGGTGCTGTGCAGGTGCTTTCATCCCTAGGAAAGAGGCCACCTGAAGAGATATAAGATCTCTTGAGTTGCATTTTGATTGGAGGTTTAATGAGCTGACATACGTGCAGGGCTCGGAGGGTAGAAAGTACTAAGTGCCGAAGGAAGGGCAGCCCGGCCTCGTGCTCCAGAGGGCCACCGGCCAATTGTGTCACAACCCTCTTTAATCAGTCCACTTAAAGGCGCTTTATCTCCTTTCCGCAGGGTTGTGTCACCTCCTCCCAGCCTGGGTAATCTTTACACCCTAGATCCAGTTATTAACAGTAACCAGTCATTTCCGACAGAGATGATGCTGGCTTTGAAGCCTCGGATGCTGAGGTCACCGACAATCTTATCTTCCTTTCATTACCCTCCCTGCGTGGCCACGTCAGCGGGTCAGAGTGACCATCGGGCCGGCGTCAGGATCCGGAGGCTCCAGCCTCAGGCCGCCGTCGTGCGCTCCCTGGGCCGGTGCTCCCGGGAGCCCCTGGGATCTAGGAGTGAAGCTAACAGAGCAGTGAGCTCTGCGCTTCAGCGAGAGGCGCCGGCCAGGGGCGGGGAGGTGGTGCCTCAACCGTGTGTGTGCTGCGAGGCTGCACCCCCAAACCTTACTGGCTTCTGTTCTTTAGCACAGCCCGTGACGCAGCCACCTGTGCGCCCACAGCTCCCAGAGCTCCCGGGGCAGCTTCGAGACGCGTCTTCCTCCACCCAGTCCACTCAGACTGAGCCCGGGTGAGCCGGACAGGCCCCGGGGGGCCCACGGGGTGGCCGGCGCAGAGGCGTCCCCGCGGCCTGCTCCTCTGTCCTGGGGACGGTGCCGGGCGCCTGGGGCTGCCGCCCAGGGACAGAAGCCGGCCTGGGTGCCGGGCACGTGTCCGCTGCGCGCGGGCGAGCACCTGTCCTCACTTCTGCGCCTCCTGAGCGTGTCTGCCTGCAAGGACTTTCTCCGGGGCATTTTTAAAGCTCTATTTAAGAGGAAATTGGTTTGTGTGTTTTGTCCTGTATTTCCCTGTATAATTGTGTGTGTGTGTTTCTTCCCTTTTTCCTAACTACATTTGTCTTTTTCTACGAACCATATTTTCAAAATACAATTGAAAAAAGACATCTCTATGTAGGCTGCCCCATAAATGCCGTTAATTCGATTCTCCCTTTATAAAGTGGATGCTTTTTTTTTTCACCTGTGTCTGGGGCGCGCTCGAGGTGGATGCATTTCTTGCCCGTGGTTTGGTGGCTCTTAGTAGCTGCTGGTTCCAAGTGACAAAGTCTACCAGCTGGAAGTGAGGGGTCCCCAGCCCTGGAACATGGGATCAGCGGGGGTGGGGGGTGAAGCATCCTGGAGACCCCCTCGGGCGCCACCCCGCCCCCCTGGGGCCAGGACAGCACGTCCGGAGGCTCACGTGCGCGGCCACTAGCGCTGATGCCAGCATGACCGCGGGAGGTTCCAGCGCCCGGGGCACACGCGTGCCTGTCCTGCCTGCTTCCCGGCCGCCGGGGACGGGCCACTCGCTCTGCTCTGCTCTGCTCCCTCTGCCTCTTTATCTCCACGGTCGGTGGCCGGTGGAGCCGGTGCTGACGGCCTGGATCTCCCCGCGGGAGAGCCCAGCATTGTTCTCCCGGACTCGGCCCCGCTGACGGACAGCCCCTCTGCGACCGCTTCCTGAGCAGACCAGACGGCCGCTGTTTTCTTCTCGTCTCTTATCACCCCTTGTCATTAGAGGAGAGGCCGGGCTTCAGCTTCCCCCAGCGCTGCTGTGCGGCCGGCGAAGGGGAGGGGCCGCGCCGGGCACCCCTGCTCGGGCCGCTGCCCTGCGTCCTGCTCTGGGCTCGCTGCCTCTTTGGGACGGTTTAAGTCAAAGGGTCTGAATGTGAGCACGAATTGTTTAACCTGCCCGCACGGAGACGGGCTCTGTTGCAGACTTCCTGGGGGAACGTCCAGGCTTTGTTGTTTGGTCTCGCGCGTCCTTTCGGACTCTCAGCTGCAGCCGTGACTGGGACGGTCGGTGAAGCTTTAGGTTTTCCCATTGACTAAGCTTGTTGTGATGTCGTGTCCTTAGTTCTGTCTTTCTAAAAAGGAGCATGTCCCCAAGAGGAAGGCATTAGCATCAAGTGACATCAAGAACCACATTCACTGGCATTCTTGTATTCCCTGGGAGCCTCAGCTATTCCTCCGTTTTGCTTTTTTAAGAAAAGTGGAAGGAAAGTGATGAGTGTGGACTAGAGCTCACAATCCAGGCCTCAGATCCCTGAAGATGTTCAAGCAGAGCTCTGGCGGCTTGGCCGTCTGTGCCCCTTTGCCTGGTTTATGGCACTTGAGTCCAGATCTTCCCATATGCACTCTAGAAATTTCACAACCTCCTGCCAAAAGAGCGCACCCTTAGGACGTTTCTCCACCTAAACAGGCGCTCTTCACAAAACTTACAGGCAGGCCTGTGGAGGAAACACAGCACTTGAAGTTAATATGAATGTTAATATTAGTATTAACATTTTCCTGGGAATTCCCTGGTGGTCCGGTGGTTAAGACTCTGCACGTTCATTGCCAAGGGTGTGGGTTCCATCCCTGGTCAGGGAACTAAGATCTGCGAGCCGCATGGCATGGTAAAAAAAAAAAAAATTAAATTTTTCCTGATGTGACCGCAGTGAAAGAGTGGAGAAAAAGAAATGAGATTATGAACTTTGTAAAGAACTGTGATAGAATCTGCTTAACATGTTTCCCCACAGTGATTTTCAGGAGAGTAGGTGGGTATCAAAGGGATTTAATGTGCTAAATAATGACCAAAAGAGAGTAAGAGTGGTGGTGCATGAAAGGTGTGCCGTTATCTCGATGGGGATGAAAGGTGCCGGGAGACCTGCGGAAAGGGCCTGCAGTGAGAGTGGAAGACACGGCATGGGCCCTGCCTCCCTGCGTTTTGTGTTCCCTACCGTGGGCACAGGACCTGGCCTAATGACTTTCCCAGGGCCGGGTCGGGCCCTTTATCGCTTCCCTACAGCAAGAACAGAAGCCGGGGAAGCCGAAAAAATTACTGCAGCAAAACACGCCTTCCTACCTGCTGCTCTCTGCCACTCTGACCACCGGCACCCGGGCTTCATGGTTCCCGGCCAGACCAGCCCTAACGGCCACCCGAGTCAGCGGGCGCCCCGGCGTCCCCAGACGGTGAAGGACACCCGCGCCTTCCCCGCTGGTGCTGCTCCGCCACCCTGATTGAATCTGACGAGCGTGAATCACAGGCTGAAACCGCAGAGCTCACCTGGGCAGCAGCCGCAGAAACGGGGAGGACACCAGGCGCCAGAGTTCCGGGGCGCCACGGCCACCGTCACGCAGCAGTGCCTCCCAGCGTTCCCGGAGCTTCAGGGTCTCTCTTTTAGAGAGAAGGTCCAGACCACCCAGGGCACGACGTGCCTTTGGGAAACTGTACATAAAATCATCACTTTGGTTCAGCTTTGGCCCCTGTTGTCACACTAAGGCTTTAAGCCTATAAATAAAGAAGGAAGCAGACTGTCAGGAGAGAAGAAAAGAGCACAGCAGATGAACTCCGTCCTCACCGCGCTGGCAGCTGATCACACCCTGGTGGCGGGGGTTTTCGAGATGTGGCAGGAAGCGCTGGGAGGGGCCCTGGGAGAGCACAGCGCCCAGCCCCCTTCCCCCAGGCAGGCGGCCACAGGCACCCCACCCTGTGCCCCAAACCTTGCAGCCCAAACTCTGTACCTTTTCCCTAAAGGACGCACTGGGGAGAAGAACAAAAGCCCTTCAGGGGGGTTAAGTGGAAAACAAGCTGGGATGTCTGTCTTCTTTCCCTAAAAGCTGACTGGGGCTCCAGCCCAGGGGCTGGCCTCCATGTCAGCTGGCTCCAGAGCCCCCGTTTTGTTCTCATGGAATCTCATCCTTTTCCTTCACAAGCTCTCTCGGCCTAATTAAGTTTCAGGGAGACAGAGCCTTGGCAGAAGGGGAAAGTGAGCTGCTGGGCTGGAATGTAGGAGTTGGGCTCAGAACCGCATTGGGGAGCTTCACTGGTGCGTCTCTGGTTTCAATGAAATCCTCGCACGGTAGCAACGTCTGTTTCTGAGCTTTTGAAAGCCATTTTTCTTTTTCCTTAATTGTAGTTCCCTACTTGTTTTTAGATTAGGAGCTGCTTGTAGAAAAATACAGGAAACAGAGTTACAATGCAGAGTGCCCTTTCCAAGCCTACTGAGGCCGTTCAAAATGGTACCGGCTCCTAGGGTTCTGCTCACCAGGAGTTTAGAGCCCGGCTCACACCCTCTGCAGAGCCGGCGGCCTCACGGGCAGGTGAGGGATGGAACCGCGGCCCTGCTCCTTGCAGCCGTGACCGTGACCGCTGTGGAACCGAGGGGCCCTGTTGCTTCCTGACTCCACGTTTCACAGCTCCCTCTGGGGAGAAAGAATGCATATCTTTGTGTGACTCCCAGAGTCCCACAGAAGTATTGTGGAGGTCTGGACAAGTTTACTTAGGGAAAGGAGAGGGGAATTCATTTGCTTTTCCACTTGTATTTCCAGCTCCATGTAGCACTGTGTTAAATTGCTAATTAGTAATATTTGCATCTTACTTTTCCTGAAGACCCTGCACATGGACTTTTAAGGCCAGCAGAAATAACTTGTTTGACTGTTATTAATGCTGGAGAGGAAGTCAGCCCTTCAGTGAAACGCAGTGCCTTTGGGAGCTTGATTTATTCCAGCCTAAAATGTGAGGCTGGGTGGTGGATTTGGAGAGCAGCTGGACCCGCCGTGTTGGAGCAGATTTCAGGCAAACGGTGCAGAAGTGGATCCAGACGCCTTAGCAGACGTGAGCGGGGCCGGGCTGTGGGCCAGAGTTGCCCGAGCAGCCCTACCCGCCCCCCGAGCCTTTCCCATCTCAAATCCACCTTCCGAGAGCCTGGGGAGGTCATGGGGCAGCTGCCTTTCAAGTACAGCTTGAGTATCTGTTACTTTCCTTGTTGTCATGGGAGCTGCTCTTAATACTCCGTGTGGCTAAGAGAGTGTCTTCCTGGGGTCTGTGTGGTGTTCAGAGTCCAGCCTGCGTTCATGCAGGCTTCGCTTGCCTCCATTTGAGGGCTCCCGACCTGTGTACCCCCGAAGGAACACGTTTGTATCTGGGGAGGCTGAATGTCCATCCTACCCCCAACATGGTGTATTTCAAAGTCTTTTTCTCTCTTTTTTCTTCCTTCCTTCTTTCCTCCTTCCTTCTCTCCTCCCCTTCTTTGTGGCATCATCCTGAAATTTCCACCCCTCTTCCTCGCATCCCTCTGTCCTCAGGCGCTGTGGGGCAGCCCGGGCTGGGATGCAGGCAGTACTTGTTGCTCCTCTGGTTTCCTTCCCAGGAAGTCTCTTAAATGGAGGGAAACCAGGAGGCCCCGGCGGTTCGCAGCTCCCTCCCCGAGCTGGGAGGCCCAGCGGCCACTGCTGGAGTCATCGCGTCCTTTTTTATGTGTTTTTATATTTTGATAAGGCCATGTCAGCTGGGATGAGAAACTCAGGAATGAGCAAATGGGCCGCGGTCGGAGCAGGGTGGGGGCGGGGATGGGGCTACGGGGGCGGGGGGGGGGGGGTAGTGGCGCAGAGGAGCCCGAGTGCGAGTGCGGGGCAGCTTCTTGGGGGGAGGGGGAGGGGAGAGGGGAGGGCACCCACACCAGCATTTCTGAGGAAGAGACCTGCTGAGGGTGGCAGTGCCTGGTCAGTAAGGAGGGAGCTGCGCTGCTCGGAGAGAGAGACGGACCTCTTCCCACGCACGTGGGTGTGCGGGCCGTGGGGCTGCGCGGGAACCCGAGCCGGGCACGGAGTGGGGAGGGCTGGAGGGGGCGCGAGGATGGAGTGAGGGGGGCGGGGGGCGGGGGGCCAGAGGAGCGGGGGAAGCCCACCGTGGGGGGAGGGGGAGGGGGAGGGAGGGCGCACCCCCTCTCCACTCCCCAGAGGAGCGCGCATCCAAGAGGGCTCTGCGGCGGCGGCGGCGGCGGGCGGGAGGGCGCCGGGCCCCGCAGCAGCCGCCCGACCCAGCCTGTGTCCCCGCCCCGCAGGACTTTCTGCAGGGAGACTGCACCAAAGCCAAGCAGAAGCTCCGCTGGAAGCCCCGGGTCGCCTTTGATGTGAGTGTGTCCGCGGGCCGGCGGGGAGGGGTCGCGGCGGCCGGGCGCGCGGGCGGGGCGGGGGGCTCCCGGCTCACCCGCGCCCGCGTCGCCCCCCAGGAGCTGGTGAGGGAGATGGTGGACGCGGACGTGGAGCTCATGAGGACCAACCCCAACGCCTGAGCGCCCGGGCCGGGCCCGGAGGAGCCGGGCCGGAGGTTTGCAGCAGCCGGGACGGGCTCCGGACGCGCCCACTTTCCTTTCGCCCAGGGCCTCCTCGGATCGGTTTGGGAAATCACGATATTTTAATCACATATTCACCTTACTTGAAATTATGTCGCTAGACGGCTGAGATTGTGGGGCTTTCAAGTGGTTTTTCTCTTTTCTTATTAAAAATGGCCTTTCTCTTAACCAGCATTAACACAATCCTTGTGGATGTTTTCTCCAGGTTATAAAAGCAGCCCTAAGGGCCCCCAAACAAAAACACCCAAATCCATGCCTTGCGGTGAAACACCTTCCTTCTGAGAGACCCCCGGCCTGGCCGGAGCTGGCCTGGCCCCAGCGTCCGCCTGCGCCTCGGCCCTCCGGGTCACAATAAGCTACTCTATGCGGCCGATCTGGAAACCCAGGTCCTGCAGAAAGGCGGCATTCACACCAGCTCTGGTTTCTGCGACTATAATTAGAACCCACAGGGCTCCCACCATCTCAAAAGAAGGCTTGAGAAAGGGAGGGGGGAGGTTAGAAGAAGAAACTTGAAGGAGGGTAAATATTGCTGGAACATTCCATGCCAGGCCCCTGGGTTACCCAGAGGTCTCTGAGCCCATGCCTTTCCTTGTGGTCGAGAACCTGACACACACTACTTGTTTCCAGCCTCTTCTCAGTACTAGATCACTTTTTAAATCTAACTTTGATTTAGTCATTCAACCAGTTTGTATTAAGTGCCTAATATATGCCAGCGAGCGTGCACGGAACTACATCAAGTTAATTAGAAATCCGGGCTCACTGAGAGCATCACTGAGGGCCTGGCCTTAACCGCGTGTGCTCCTGCGCCGTGTACGGCACGGCTGTCCAGCTTCGGGCAGGTGGACACACACGTGTGGAATCCCCACCATCAAGCAAGGGTTTGTGCCCAGGTGGAAACCTCTGCGTGAAACGCCATATTTTGCCCCAGAACAAATTAGGTCAAGTCTCCTCTCCCCCTCACTCCCGCTCCAAGGAAAATAAAATAAAACTTTACAGCAAATGGAATTCCAGCCTTTGCACATGCTTGTGTGAGCGCGGCTGAACTATTTCTGAATGTCTTCACGGGCAGGTTTATGATCTGGGGAGGACCCAGGCTCCAGCGGCTGGTGGCAGGAAAGAGGGCTCTTTGTGTGGCTGCCCTGTTGCTGTGACAGCGTGCTGGCCGGGGCAGCCTGGGCTCCGACGGAGCAGAACTGGGGGCCTGAGCTGGCCCACCCGGGTCTCGGGAGCTGCCCCCGGACGGGCCTTCTCCCAATCGGGATGCTGCTAATTGGAAACAGATGGTCCCTGGAAGGCTGGGCCTCCAGGACTAAGTGGCTGGTGGGCGCGCGCGCACACACACACACACACACACACACACTCACAGTCACACAGACTCACATACATGCAAACACTCCTACAAATACACACCTACAAACGTGCCTTCTCACATACTGTCACAAACACACTCTCACAAGTCTCACAAATAAACACATTCACACACGTTCCCCTCAGCCTTGACCCGCACAGGCACCGCTCCTCCTCTTCCTCGGACCCCCCCGGACTCTCCACCTCAACCCCACACCCGGGCCCCAGTGCTCCAGGGCTTGTTACCCCAAAGGCTCCTCAGAGGACAGAAAGGGTCCCCGTGGGGGGTTAAGGGGGCTCCAGTGGTGCCCTGGTGTTAAATTCTTCTTCTCAGGATGCCCTGGAGCAGTGGGTTTGAAGGACACCAGAAGTATTTTTGGTTGCAGCCTTTTCTCTATTCCTGCACTTTCGATGGGGGGTGGGGGGTGGGGGGTAAGGCGGCTTCCTGGCCGCCCGTGTGTGCTTAAAAGGAGAAGAAGAGAACAGATTTGGTTGAGTATTTCTGTGCTTTCTTTCAGTGCTGTGAATTTCATTTGGGCATCCTTCAAGACAATTCTTATTAAAGGGTTTCATCTACCTTAAATCTCACTTCAGTTTCAGCAAACTTCTTTTCCCTATTCTCCCTGCTCTGCCAGGTTTGACTATTCATTTTAGATATGAAAAAATATCTTCCCCCTTGATTTTTTAAGTAAAAACTAAGAAAGTTAAACTTTACACTCAAGCATAAGAGCAAAGCAGTCAAGCCCCAGGCTCGTGGCCTAGATGAGCAGGGAGGCGCGTGGGGTGGGCACCTGGACAGCCGGGGGCGCAGCTCCCATCACACCTGTGGTGGGTGGGCTGTGGGCTGCCTTTTGCTGGAGGAATCAGGAGGGAGTGGGGCCCAGCCCTGAAAACCACACACCTCTGCAGCTGCCTAGGGGCTAACGTGGGCAGTGCAGACTGCCCGCCTTGGAGGGAAGGGGCTAAAGTGCTTTGAGGTTAACCTCCACGCAAGACGGCTCCTTCAGAAACTGGATTCCAGGTTCGTGATTGAGCCAGGAAACCAGTAGGGACACTGCTGCAGGCTGCTCTGCAGGCTCCAGCACCAGCCACCGAAATGCACAGAAGCCCGGCTGGTTGCTCACCCAGATTGCTGCTGGGGACCTTCCCCACCTCATTAAAGCTCCGTTGCAGGCAGCAGCACCTCAAAATTCCTTTTCAGAGGAGCCATAAGTGCACTGTTTACAAATAACTTTTGAAGCCCCAAGAAAAAGCCTCAAAGCACCCCAGGCACCTTGTTTGTACTGTGCATTCCAGGCGGGTATTCCCAGTTTGAAGATATGTGCCAGGAAGCCCAAGTTCACACGTCTGTCTTCTACAACCCACGCGCGGCCTTGCCGGGTCCGTGGATGACGTGGGGGGGGGGAGGCGCGGGTAGCTGCAAGATTTACCAGAAGATCACGTGTGGACACGGGTCTTTCAAACATCTCCACGCCCCACCATGCCAACAGGACCTCTCCAAAAGTGGGAGGTTTTAATTTTTCAGGCACAGCGGCAACAGCTGGGCCGCAAAGCCGCCCTGGGCGGTGCCCAGCCGCCCAGCGTCCCCTGCCCCAGGGTCAGGCGCTGCTGCCGCTGCCCCGAGGCCAGGCTGCCCGCGCACACCCGGGGGCTGTGCCACCCAGCGGAGCCCGCGACGGCCCCTCCAGCCACTGCGGTCGCGGTCCCGGCCCGCGAGGCCACCGGCGCCCCACCGGCCCGCAGGCCATCCCGGGCCCCCTCCCGAGCGCCGCCGCAGGGCCCCCAGCCTCCCTCGCCTTTTCCTCCTACGGAGCGCCCTGCTGGGAGGCCCACGACCGCGGCCTGACCCCAGACCCCGGCTCCCGCCCTTCCTCCAGGGTCAGGGGTCGCAGGCAGCGGACGTCCCGCTCTCGGCCGCCCCCTTTGAACTCTGGATGCGGGGAGCGGGGCGCGCGGCGCGCAAGCCACTGCGCGCAGGAGCCCGGACGCGGATGCGGGGCCCGGGCTCCGCCACCTCCGGCCCCCGAGCGGCGGCCGCACCGAGGGTCCTGGTTCCCGGGAGGCGACCGTAGCGCGCGCATGCGCCGCTGAGGCGCCCCCCCCCAGCCCGGCGGCGGGACCCCGCGCACGTGTCCCCGCGCCCCCAGCCCGGCCGCCGCGGGGGCCAAGGACGCGACGCAGGACTGCGGTAAAGAAGGAGAAGGGGCTGCGCCTTTCGGCCCCGGCCTCGCCCAGGCGCCGGGGCGCCCGGGGCGCGCGAGGGGACGACGCTCAGGAGGCCGAGGCCCCGGCCCCGAACTCCCAGCCGCGGTGGGGGAGCCGGGGGAGGCGGCTGCAGCGGGGGTTCTGGCGAGGCCGCTCCGACGGGAGGCCCTGGCCCGGCCCGGAGGCCCGCCTGGAGCTGGAGCGGAGGCCCGGGCGCGGGAGTGTCCATCTGGAAGGGGGCAGGACCTCGGCCGGAGTCGGGCTGTTTACCGCCAAGAAGCCGCCAGGCAAGGGCCATCAGGCGAGGCCTTCCTGTCGCCCGCTGCTCCCCGACGGCGCCCGAGGCCGCGGCCCCACCGACCCTCTCCGCGGACCGGCCCGCAAAGCCGAGCTGCGGACACCACTGCTCGGCACTTCCCGGGGCTCCACGCAGGAAGCCCCCGCGGGACTCCAGGGCTGCGGTCCCTCCGCGAGTGTCTGGCACCCAGACAAGCCCGGGGCCGTGGGAGCCGCGGTGGGGCCCCTCCGCCTTCTCTCTCCGGGACCCAAACGGCCAGCTGCGAGGCCTGACCACTGTCCCCGTGTGTCCTGCGGGGTGACGATAAAAATCCTCCCGGAGACCACCGCATGGAAAGCCGCCTGGCGGCTCCGACCGGGCCTGCGCGCACCGGGCGCACTGGGTCCGTGCGGCCTCAGGGACCTGGGCGCTGCCAGGGACGTCAACCTCGCTGGACTCGAGGATAGAGGTCTCGTTTTTCCCTCCATTCGCAGATTTTTAAAGAATCCGATTGCCGCCTAAACACGTGGTCCCCACTCCTGTCCGGTTTGCACATCTGTAGCCACTAAGGAGACCCGGCACAGCCGCACAGCCTCTGGGCCCAGTGACCTGCTTTTATGCTGAAGGAAATGCAGAGGCCTTAAGAGTTAATGGCGCTAAATGTGTTGGTTTTCCTGCCTTTTCCCAGGAGTAGGTGATGGGGGAGGGAAGGTATCTGTCTTCTCTCTCCCTCATCTCTGATCTAAAGTGTCCCCAGAGCCCTACAGAATCCCCGTCATTCCCCAACCTCCAGTTCTGAGTTCCGGGGGCGCCGCTGGAGAGGGCCTCCTCTGCTCCCTAGGCCATGCCTGGGGTCCCACCACCTAGCTCCGCGGAGAGGCCCCCACCGCTGGCCTCTGGCTGCCTGCCGGATGCTCACTCCCTGGGTTCGCAAACTGCACTCCCAGCGCCACCCAAGTAGCACCACACTGTGCTGACTTCACGGGCAAAGGAGCAGCCCACCCAGTGTCCGGCCTGGGAGTGACCTGAGGTTGGGCTAGGGGAAGGGGACACGCAGTGGCTTGGAGGAGCCTAAAGGCGGATCAGAGAGAAGATGCTCTCTGGAGAAGCGAGGGAGGTGCCTTCTGAAGAGCAGGAGGCCTGGGGAAGCACCCTGGGTCTCGCAGGGTCACCGGCTGACCGCTTTGAGCAGGAAGGAATGCCAGGCTCCCTCTCAGGACCAGGCATCCCGGCCTCCCGTGTCCTGTGTCTCCTCTGGGAGCTCCATCCACCCTGCTGTCCTGTCTGAAGACGCCTGGGCCTATAGGCAAGGAAATCCCAGATCCTACGGCATCCCCTGTAATACGCTCAATATGCTGCAAATTTGAAATCAGTGAGGGAAAAAATCAAGTCAACAACAACAAAATAATGTGAAGCAGAGGGCTTCTTTGGAGCCAGGGTAAGATGGGAAAGGGCACAGCAAAGGTCTCAGGTTGCCCTTTTGCTCCCTACCCCATATTTTGGTTTCCAATAAGGCGGACATGGTCCATTTTGCTCAATTTTCCACTCCTAATCCCGTGGAGAAGGTCGTGGAGAAGGGGATTCCATTCTCCTGAATGGGTTTTTGAGCTGGAATTCCTGGGATTAAGGATCGCCGCTTTCCCAACCAGACTCGGACCTGGAACCTGCCAGTCCTGCTCCGTGTGGCCCTGTTTGTCCCAGAGCCTGAGCTCAGGCTCGGGTAGCCACATCTGGCCCAGGCCTGCTGCACAGTGGGTGTGCGCGCCCCCGGGAGGTGGCCCAGGCTGACTCGGGACGTCCGGGAGGGGCTTCAGGCCCTAAGACCTTCTGTGGGGGCCTGGGAGGAAGAGGGCGGGAGAAGGAGAGAACAGAGAGGGAGGACAGGAGGGCAGAGACACGCAGAACTTAGTGCTCATGATGGAGTCACACTCAAAAAGGGGGACGCGGAACAAAGTTCCAGCTACGGATACGGGGCCCACACAGCAAAGGAAGACTGTCCCTAGGTGCCACCGAGAATGCCATGAATGAAAAGCTCTTTGCTAGGAAACTCTTGGCCTCCTTATAAATTGAAATAGGAACTTTCAGAAAAGGGGAGGGGGTGGGGCTGGGGAGTTGAACTGGCGTTTAGGCCCCCAGCACAGTCAGTGGGCTTTTTCCACCGCGGCCACTGCCTGAATCAGTCAGGCTGTGCGGCTGGGAGCCTCCCGGCCCTCTGCGCGCCGTCCCCCACAGCTCCTGGGGTGAACAGTCTCTGACAGTCTCTTGGTCCCTTTTCTCTCTGCCTCCCGCAAAGCTCCCTGCCCTGCTAAAGAACTGCTCGCGCAGGATCAGATTCTGTCCCGCCCGGCCAGCTTTATTACATGGCCACCATCAATCTTGCCCCTAAAGCGACATTTGTTTATGACCGGGTAGGAAAGGCTAATGGCTTCACGAACGGCTCTACAAAATGAGTCGACAGGAGTCCAAAGAGATGGCGTTGAGAAACCAGGCAGGACCGGTGGGCCCCGAAGCAAAAGAGGTCCCTCTCCAGAAGCTCCAAGAAGTGGGGTGGGGGTAGAAAGACACGGTCACTCCAATGGCCACTAACAGCAGGGGACAACCCTGCTAAGGGTGTCAGGGCCTGGAGCCACCAGGGATGCCTCCTGGGCAGCCAGGCCAGGCGGCCCAGAGCGGCACAGGGTTGGGGCCTCTCTGGGGTTTTGCACCATTAACAAAACGAATGGCCTCCACCTTAGACACCAAGACCCTCCAAAGGGAGCAGGGCGGGAGGGAAAAGGTCCTGGGTCCCTCTTCCACCTTTCAGAGTTCAGGGGAGTCACACGGCTGTGAGCCAGTCTTGTTCCCTGACCCTGTTTCTGACCCCGCAGGAAACAGCCAAGGGCTCGCGGGCCACCACCAGCACAACTGAGCCTTATGTGCCTGCAAGCGTCGATTATGAATGACACAAACTGCGTGGCCTGATAAATGGTAAAATGCGTGCTTGTGTGCATGCAGTCTGGTGGAAAGGGCCTGCCACCTACATAATCCCGGAGAACAGCACCCACCATGCGTACTACACGGCAAATGCGGCATGCTGACATTTACCTGCTCATGGTGGAAACTGCTAAGGGGTGACCACTGCCACACACGGGACAAAAATACTTACTCTCCTAAAGCTTTCTACCGAGGCTGACCTCCAAGACAGCCAAGCTCCCCCGCTGGGTCCTGCCTGCTGTCCCAGGCTCATTTCAGATTGTGCTATTTGCTGAAATATCAAGGAGTTTTTCTTAGGATATTTTACTACAGCACAGTTTTCCTTGTTGCTAAAAAGGTACAAATCAAACGTGCAAAGCACGAAGGAACGAGTAGCGCTCCCTTCGGAATCAGGAGGGCCCAGCCTCCCAGGGCTCAGGTGGCAGGAGTTGGTTTTTCTTAAACTGGATGTAAGATGCCGAAAGCAAATGTGCTGAGAGTACGACAGGTCACATAAGTGGTTCTAAAAGCTTCATGAGCGAGACTTGGGCCCTTCCGCTCAAACACAGCTTTGGAACAACTCCTGGGCAGCTCCTGCAGACATAACTTTCTCTGCATACGTGTAACTCAAACACCTTCCTCGACGCGTGGCTTAAAGGCCTGACTTTCAAGCGCTGGCATGGAAGAAGGCAGAAATGATGCCAGGAGGCTCCCCGGCGAGCGCAGAAACACTCCCGGCCGCGGCCAGGGCGCCTCGCGGGCCTTCTCTGGAAGCCGCGCGCCGGGCTCCCTCCCCAGCCGCCCGACCGGGGGCCCCGCCGGCCCTCTCCCACCCTCGCCGCGGCGCCCGCCCCGCGCTCCCGGCCCGGGCAGCCCAGGTCTCAGGGACGCCGAGGGTCGCGGGCCCTCCGGGCGCCCCGCCGGCCGCACGCGCCGCGCGAGGACGCACCCCCGCGGCAGGCCGCCCGGGCCCAGCGCCGCCGGGCAGGTCGGCCGGGCAGCGCCGGGGCTGCGGGCCCCGCGAGGGCTCGCGGGCGCCGGCAGCGGGACGCGCCCGTGGCCCCTCCGCCCGCCGCGCTGCGAGCAAGCCCGCGTGTGTCCTCCAGACAAAGGCGGCGAGCGCGGCGGGGCCGCGGCGCCCCTCGGGACCCCGCCCCGGGCGCGGGCCGCCTTCCCCTCGGCGCGGCCGGTCGGGGAGGAGGGGGCGCGGGCGGCGAGCAGCCGGGGCGCGTCGTCAGCCCAATCGGCCCAGGAGCGTCGGGGCCCGGAGGCCGGCGTCGGGGCGGCCGAGACGCGGCCCGGCCGCAAAGCCCGGGCGGGCCCGCGTCCCCACCGCCGTCCCCCGCTCGGGGAAGTAGGGCGGCCAGGCCGCGAAGCTCCGGCTCCCGCCGCCCGCGCCGCCCGCCTGGGGGTGGGGGTGGGGGGCGGCCCCCGTCGGAGGGGACAGGGCTGCGGGTCACCTGCGGCCGCGTCCCCTCCGGGCCCGGACAGCCGCGCTCCGGCCACGGCCCCTTTGTCCGCCAAGCCCGCGCCACACTCGGCTGCCACGAGTGGGCCGACGCGGGAAGGACGACATTCGCCCGCGCATCCTTCCCCTTCCCCACCCCAAGGGGGGCCCCTGCGAAGCGCGATGCCGCCAGGCCCGGGTCGCGCGGCGGCAAGGCCGGCCCCAGCCGCCGGCCCCGGGGACGCCGCGCCCTGCGCCCTGCGCGCCTCCAGGCCGCTGGGCTGCGACTCCCAGCCAGGAACCCAGCAAATCAGAGGCCACGTAAGGCAGGTTTTGACTGGAAGTAGAGTGTATTTATTTGCAGCAATCCTTTAACAATGATCAAATTTTGACAACAAGCAACAGCAATTACTGCTAAGTGTTGCTTCCAGATCGGAGCGCAGATAGCAGGAAACTGTATTATCTCGAAAACAAACGGAAAGGCCCTGAATGTCTGTAATCAAATCGCCATCTCCCCGAAGTCTGATTGACAGGGCAGATCACCCTAAGGTGATGAACTGATTACATTTCCTGGGTTATTGACAAAAGGGGAGGGCCGATCCAGATTGCCCCCTAGGTTTAGCTGTAAATTAACAAGAAAAATTGGATTGAAAAGAAACCACCTGGACTAAAATGCCCTGCTCTTTGCTCCTTCCTTCTTGTTATTGCTTTAAATCTTTTTCAAAAAAAAAATAATAATTGTTCTACAAACATATCTTCTAAAATAGTTTCCCAAAGATTAAATATCCCTTTCCAACCCGCAGTACGTACATTTTTAAAAAAATCAATCCTTCTACATTAGACATGAAGGATTGTAGATGTGGATGAGTTATATACATACATTTAAAAGCTGGGTGTGTTTTTTTTTTTTTTTTCCTCTGCAAAGGAGTTAAATTAATGGGAAGAAAATCCACCCAGCATTTGGCTCACAGGGCTGTCTAATGCACATCGCAGGGTTTTTTTAAGGTGGCACACAAGCCAAATATTCATATGTGTCTCTGGAGGCTCAGCCCCTGTGCCCGCACACAGGTATCACTGTAGGAAGCCTGCTGCGGAGTCACGGGCTTAAAACGTCCATATCATGTTCGGTCATTAGCGAGAAATGCATTTGTGTATATGCCAACTCAGATCTGTTTAGGAAAATTTCTTTTTACTAGCCACAAAGCAAGCTGACTATACAGTATATTTCGCAGAAGACGCTGCAGGAAAAAAAAATCTAAACAAAAAGAGACTTTCACGTGAAATTTGACAAGGAATAGAGGGTGTCCCCATATTTTCAGAGATTAAGGAGGAGATTGGTAATTTCTAGTGTTTTAATCTCTGAAATCTTCTTTTCTTATAATAATTAAGGCTGTGTTAAAGTATCCTGACATATAGGTCTCATTCAAACTGAATGGTAATTTATTAATAAACAAACAATGAATATGTTCAACAAAAAGAAAGGAAAGATGATAGGAGAAGATTAATACAGTTTCCCTTTTTATAATGAAAGAAAAGCACAATTTAAAGTTTCAGGCAATTTAACGTCAGGTTTTGGAAACACTTTCTGGCGTTTGGTCCACGACATCCAACTACAAATTAAAAATAAATTACTATGTTGCAATTTACATTTTAAAACAAGTCCATGAATAAAAAGAAAGCGATTTTCATATACTGAGATGTCCTCCCTCCTTTCAACAGAGGACAAAATAATATCTTACAGGTGAGAGGCAACAGGGGAAGGGACAGGGCAGGAGGAGGAGAGCACGCTCTCTGAAGAAAGGAGAAGAAACTTACGTGTTATCTGGAGTAACACTGTCCTCTAACAAACCAGGACTCTGCTGTCTCTGCACAGAACAGCCTACGGTTTTGTTTATTTAGACAAGGCAAGGTGGAGGTGGCTCCGAATGCGTCTTTGAAGAAAATACTTTTCTTCGTGCTGGTGAGCTGCAAGTTTGGAGGGATTCCGTTCGCCGGTGTGGTGAACGTTTTACGAACTGGGTTTTCGGTTTCGGTTTTGCATCCAGGGTTCTTTTGGCGGCTCCTGCTCTGGGGTCCGGTCCAGTTCGGCTGGGAGGCGGGCGGGACGGAGAGGGGAGCGGGTCAGAACTTGCTGCAGTCGTAGACGAAGGCCCCGGACGTGCGGTACAGGGACTGGCCGGAGGGGAAGGCCATCTGACAGCTGCTGTTCCCGTTCACCGGGGAGTTGTTGAGGCCGAGGCGCTGCGACTCGAACATCTCGCGCACCGAGTGGAAGTTCTGCTGCTGGCCCGGGTAGCCCGCCGCCGCCGCCGCCGCCGCCGCGCTCGCCAGGTGGCCCAGGTCCCCGCCCGCCTGGTTCAGGTACCACGAGGCCAGGCGGCCTTGGTGGGCCGCGGGGTGGTGGCCGGCCTCCTGGCCGCCGCCGCCCCCGCCGCCGTGGCCCAGGGACGAGGAGCTGCTGCTGGTGGCCGGGGGCAGGGAGTAGTCGGGCAGGGGGTCTTCCACGGAGGAGCCGCCGGCGCCCGCGGGCGCGCCCTGCACGTGGCCGCCGCGCTCCCCGGCCGCGTACAGGCTCATGGCCTGCAGGTTGCAGTGGTAGGTCCCGGCGCCCCCCGCCCCGCCGCCCCCGCCCGCGCCCGCGCCGGGGCTCTGGCTGCAGGGGGGGCCGTACAGGGAGCTCTGGCCCGGCGAGTAGGCGCCGAGTGCCAGCGGGGGCGCGAGGCCCGCGCGCGAGGACGCGGCGGCCGGGGCCAGGAGGCCGGAGCCCAGCTCGGCGGCCGCGCCCTGCGGCGACCCCCGCAGCGACGTCATGATGTTGTCCACGCTGAAGCCCTGGCTGTGCGGCGGCGCGGGCGCGGGCGGCGGGCCGGGCTCCGCGCCGTCCAGGCTCAGGGGCCGCGCCGCCGGCAGGCCGCCCGGGGGGCTGCCCCCGCTGGACAGGCTGCTGCTGCTGCTGTCGGGGCTTTCGATCTTGGGCACCGCGGCGGCGGCGGCCGGGGACAGGGGCTGGGGCGGCGAGGGGCACGTACCGTTCTCCGTCTTGATGTCCTGGATGCGCACGGGCGGGGGCTGCGCGCCGGGCGCCGCGCCGTCGGCCTGCTCGGGCGGCGCGGGCGCGGGCTGGCGGCCGGGCGGTGGCGGCGGCGGCGGCGGCGGCTCCTTGAGGTGCAGCCGGTCCTTCTCCTCCTTGTCCTTCACGGCGTCCTTCTTCTTGAAGCGCCGCCGCCGCCGCAAGAAGCTGCCGTTCTCGAACATGTTGTAGGAGTCCGGGTCCAGCGTCCAGTAGCTGCCCTTGCCCGGCTTCTTGTCGTCGCGCGGCACCTTGACGAAGCACTCGTTGAGCGAGAGGTTGTGGCGGATGCTGTTCTGCCAGCCCTGCTTGTTGTCCCGGTAGAAGGGGAAGCGGTCCATGATGAACTGGTAGATGCCGTTCAGGGTGATCTTCTTGTCCGGCGCGTTCTGGATGGCCATGGTGATCAGCGCGATGTAGCTGTAGGGCGGCTTCACCATGTCCTTGGGCTGCGGCTGCGGCGTGTAGGGCCCGTAGGCGCGGGCCATGCCGCCCGGGTACTGCTCGGCGTGCGCCGGGTGCGAGTACACGCTCATGGGGGCCGGCATGGCGGTGTAGCCGCCCCCGGCCGCCGCCGCCGCCGCGCGGTAGTAGCTCTGCTCGCCGCCGAGGTAGGGCACCACTCCCAGGGAGTTGGGGCTGGACACGGAGTAGCGCGCCTGCATGGCCCCGCTCGCCGCCGCCGCCGCCGCCGCCGCCCCCCGCCCTCGCTGGGCCGGCCGCCCAGTCCGAGTCCGGGCCCGCGGGCCGGTGCCGGGCCGCCGCCTGCCCCGCGCTCGCCCGGCTCCGGGGCGCCTCCGGCCGCCGAGGAGGTTCGGGGCGGCGGAGAGGGCCGGACGGGGACGCGGCCGAAGGCCTGGAAGGCGCGCGGCAGCTTCCAGGCGGGAACGGGAACGAGGAGCCCGAACACGAAAACAAGCAGACGCCCGGTTCGCCGCGCCGCCTGCGCTTCCAGGAGGCTCCGCCGCAGCCGCCGGCGAAGGCGGCCAGAGGACCGGGGCGGGGGGCAGCGCGCCGGCCGCCTGCCCGGGCCCGCGTCACCTTTTTTTCAGTCTCTCGCGCGCCGGCCGCTTAAGGAAGCATTGGGAAAACTTCTGAACTTTTGAGCATCCGTCACCCAGGCGAGGACTTTTTTACGCAGTTACATTTTTTCCGGGCAGCGGGGCCCCGCCCCGTCACGGCGGCCGCAGCCAATGGGAGGCGGGAACGCCTCCGAGGGAGCCGGAGGCCGAGCCCGGCCGGCCCGCGCCCCGCCGCGGAGGACCGCGGGGCTGACCACACGCGCGCCGGCCCGCCCGTCCTGCTCCCGCGCCCGGCCCGGCCCGCGCCCCCGCGCCCCGCCGCCCGCCGCCCGCGCCAGGCCCCGTCCCCCTCCCCGGGCCCTCCGCTGGACATCCATTGTTCCCGCAGACTCGCCGGGGCCTCCGGGCCCCACGCGGACCCTTCCTCCGTTCGCCGCTCCCAGATGTCACCGCGTCCTCGAGCCCCAGCTCGCGCTGGCTCTCTCCCGTTCCTTGGCCGGCCTGGCCGACGCCAGCGCCGGGATTTCCAGGGCCGCTCCGCCCCTCTCCTCTCCCCCTCACCTTCCCTCCCACCCCACCCCTCCCCACCCTTCTCGATCGCCAGGCTCCCCGGCTCCCTGAGGTCGCCAGTCTTCCCCCACCTGGAAGTCCTCCAGTCCTGAGCTGGGTTACGAAGGGCACGGTCTGAAGGGCTCGGTCACAGCCGCACTCCCCTCCCGGTGGGGGCGGAAACTCCGCCCCCACCTCACCGTCCCCGCGACCCCTCCCCAGGAGAAATAAGGGAGGGGGGCATGGGGCCTGGCCAGGAGCTTGGGGCCGAGGTTGGCGGCGGGGGTGTCTGCGGCGCGCGCTGCTGGAGCCCGGAGGCTTCCCCGAATTCCTCCTCGGGATTCGCCGCGACCGCCCCCTCTCGTCGAGTCGGGCACCTTTCGGCTCAGAGGAGGGGTCAGGCTGCGGGCTCCGTGACAATAGCAGGTGTGATGACAAGAAGCAAGTAGATACGTCCCACCTCCCTCTCCGCGCGCGCGGGGCTGCCGACTCGCAGAGATAACGGGTGTGCCTGGGGAACGCTCAGAAGCGCACCTGAAGGGCTGCTCGAGGGTCCCCGGGGATGAGCGCGGAGGCGAATCCTGGTGCAAGCTTCTGAGACTTGCAGTCCGGGGTGGGGGTGGGGGTGGGGGTGGGGGGGTGGGGGGCTGGGATGGAATGGGAAGAAGAGGAAGGAGAGGAAGGACACGGGCCTCCTCGCCTGCGGCGCCCGCCTGCACTTCGGCAAGTGGGTAACAGCCCCTCGTGGCCCTTTCCTGGAAGCCGGAGGAACTGGCGCTTCTAGGGGGCTGTGAAGAAGGGCAGCGTGGCGCATCTCACGCCTCCACCCGCAATTCCTGACAACCTCCCACTGCGAGGACGTGTGGGGAACCCTCTGGGCTTCCTCCTCCGCACGCTTCCAGCTGCGGCTGCAGTTCAGGAGTTCGGGCGCGGGCCTGTGCAGTTTTCAAATGTCGCCTTTCGGAGTGGACCCTGACATGGAGACACGCGAGGACCTGCTCCGTCTGCACCAGCCAGGTGCCCAGAAGCGCGGCTCCCAGGCGCTGCCGGGCCTGCTGCGCGCCTGGGCCGCTCCGGCCTCCTTTCCTGGGCGTCTGCAAGGCCGCGTCTCCGCAGCTGGAGGAAGCGGATGTATGGGCGGGAGACTCGCCGCTCCTAAACACTTGTGAGGGAAGGGGGGGGGGGGGGAGCCCCAAAAGGGCATTCGCGTCGAGGCCCCCGTCCCGCACCCGGACGGAATCAGCCCCTTTGGCCGAGGCCTTGTGGGCGCCCCAGCTTCAGCCTGGAGGCCCGGGAAGTCAGTGGTCGCCTGTTTGGTGACTTCAGCCTTTAAACTGCGTTTCCGCCGCTCGCGGTGCGCGGGCACCCAGGCGCCGATGGCGACTCGGCCTTCTTCCCAGAGCGGGCCGCGCGCGGCTCGTGCTGCGGGGCGACGTGGGGCCGCGCGGCCCCGGTCCCCGCGCGGCCTCCCCTGCTCCCGGCTCCAAGGCCCGAGAGGTGGAAAGAGCTCGTTACATAAACTGCAAATCCGACAGCCGGCTGTGCTGCGCCCCGCTTCGGGGATGAAAGTGGCCCTTGTGAAATGACTACCGGCGCGCGGGAAAAAGGAGGGGTGCAATTTACGAAGATCAACTTTCTCCTGGTCGAGCTCTGGCTATTCGCCAGGAAAAGATATTTGCGTTTGTGTTTTATAAGCTTCCTCGGAAGCAGACCTCCACCAAAAGGCTTGATTGTATTTCAAGTACTTGACTTATGTTATTATTGTTGTTGGTGGTGTTTTTGAACAGAAATGAAGAGCCGAAGCCTTTGGGGAATGGGCTGAAGTTTTATTTTCAGGTTAGAGTTTCTGAAGCCTCCTTTTGCTGCTCCACGGGTCGTTCAATCACTGTCTCCCCACAACCCTTAACTCAATTTGCAGAAATGCCCTGGCAGGAAACCTTCGGCTGCTTTTCTGACACCTCGCGGCTGCGGCCTGAAGGTCCCGCAGGCGACAGCGGTAATGGATGTTTGGTGGGGCTGTCGCTGGCCCTCCCCGCCCATCCCCTCCCTGACCCGCCCGCTGGGGTCAGAGTTCCCGGGCCCCCGAGGGGTCTTAGCTCTGGGGAGGGGCGTGACGTCACAGCAATACCCAAAACAGGCCTCCCGAGCCCTAGGCTGGTAGAGCACCAGGAAGGGAGAGGTGGCAGCACTCCAGGAAATGCCCGATTAGGGACGTGGTGACACTGCAGGAAGAGGGGGAGGGGTGGTGTCCTAACACAGGTCACCGGGAACCGGAGGAGCTCTTTTTGTTTTCAAGTCAAGGGAGAGGGGCTAGGGGTCGGGGTGGGGACCCCTATTCTGAGGGGCCGTGAGCCCAGCCCAAGATGCAGGGGTTGTCCTCCGGTCAGAGACCCCTTGGAAACTTTCCGGTGTCCCCCAGCCCTGGCCAGCAGCTCTCCCTGGACACGTGTAGCGTGTAGCCCCCCGTCCTGGTTTATCCGAGTCCTGGCTCTAGGCTAGCCCTTGGTGGGGGGGGGTGATAATGGCAGGTCTGACCAGGAGCTGCAGGGAGCCAGGAAAGGCGGGTCATGCCTCTAGACAGGGCGGGGGGAGGGGGGGAGGGAAAGTTCTGCAAACCTGGGCTGTTGGGGTCTGCAGTGCCTGCAGCCCTCCCGCCGCCTCCCTCTTTGCTGCGGGGAGTCACCAGGAGGGTGGAGGCTCTCACCCGACAGTGCCACCGGAAGGCTCCCCACTAGGTTCAAGTCGCAAGCAATTGTAGGCACATCCGTTTCGGGGTGTCTTCGAGCTGTTTAGGTTCTTGGTGAGGCTCTCCGTGTGGCCTTGTTTACGAAGACCTGAAGCCCCTGCGTGGGGCAGCATGTGTGGGTGCAAGTGACCATCATTCATTATCAACCCCTCCTCAGGGCGGAGAGCACTGCTCAGCCGCAGACGGAGGGGAGGGGACCGGACCCTGCTTCTGAGCGGCCAAGACTCCGGGGCAGATCGACTTCTCTCTTAGATGGGGGATTTCTGAGTCCCGGTTCTGCTGCAGTCTTCCTGGTTCAGCCCCCTCCTTAGTAGAAAAATAATTTCTACGATTAATGAAAAGAGCATTCATTTTTCGATTGTGATTTAAAGACAAAGTGATACCCATGATTGAACGAATTGTGTCGTTGCCCTCCTAAGGACAGCCTCCACGGGAAGTCTATAGGATGGGGTAACATAATGCCTCCCCACCGCTTGCCCAGTACCTGCTCAAGGTTGCCCCCGGGTCGGCCCACCTGTCGCCCTTCTGTAGGAAAGCACGGTCTCGCAGAGCGTTTCAGGGGCCCAGCTCGAGCCGAATACCAGGAAAGGATCACAGGACCCACGGGAAGCTTTGACCTCGGTGCCTGGCTACGCACCACTGGGGTTTCCTTTGTCCAGGCAGAGGTAGATGGAGATGCCAACTGTCCCCTATCCTTAACCATGCAGGACAAAAGTAAAATTTGTAAAGGGCCGATGAACGCAAAGGACTAGTCTTGCGCCTCTGTAAGGGGAGAGGCCCCGCCGCTCCAGCTACGCGACGGGGTGCGCGCTTCCCGGGACGCGGCGCAAGGGCGCCTTCCGCACCCACGCGTGGGCTCCGGGTGTCGGAGGAGAAGCCTTGTGCGTGGACAGGTCCGCAGAGGGGTCGGCCGCAGCTTGCGACGGCGGGGCCTGGTCTGGCGGGGCGGAGGGCTTCCGGGGCCTCCAGCCCGGCACAGGGGCCCCATGAGCGGGGCCTGTGGCGCCGACGCCCCGGCCCCTCCGCGGGCGCCTCTGCGTGCCGGCGGCCCGGGCCCTGGGACGTGCGCGCGGGGCGCGGCCGGCCTGCTCCCCAGGGCTTGGGGCGGCCGAGAGGCCCCGGGCCGGGACCGGCCGGCACCTGCTCCATGCGGGCCGGCCTCCCGGGTCCTCGCGTGCGTCTGCACCTGGGAGCGCGGCCCGGCGGCCCCCGCAGGCTTCCCGCCGCACCCCCGAGAGCGCCGGGCGGGGCGGCAGGGGGCCGCGGGGCCGCCGCCAAGGCTGCAGCTCCGGGGCTCCGGGGCGCAGGTCCCCGGCCACCCCGCCGCGCGGGGCTCCGGCTCCGGCTCCGGCCCTGCGCGCGCCCCCAGCGCCCCCTGCCGTCCGCGGCCGCCTCCGGGGCCCCCCGACGCCCCACCGCCCGCCGGACCGGCCCCTCGGCGCAGCTCCCGGCAGGGGACCCGGGCGAGGGCCCCGCCTGGCTCCTGGCTTTCGCGCCAGCGTCCCGGCGGGAAGGGTCCGGTCGGGAGGCCCCTTGGGGGCACCGGCTCGGACTCCCAGGCACAGGCCTGGGCGCTTTTGTTCCCGGGACCCAAGGTGACCCGGTTCGAGGCTTGCAGCCACGGGCCACATTCCTTCCTGGCGGCCCCTTTAGTTGATGCGCATGGTACAGAAAAAGCAGGGCCGCCTCGTCGAGTGAATTACATTCCCGGAGATGCCCGGGAATCATTTACTGGCAGCAGCTTCGCCAATGAAAGCGGCAAGCGGAGACCGCTGGTTTCCAGGAACACGTACTTCTGTTTTTTAACCGCTCCTTAGTCTTAATTATGAAAAACTGAACGTCCAAAGAACCGGTTTGGAGAACAGGGCGGGGGAGGCGGGGCTGGCGGCTGAGGCGCGGTCCGCACCCCCACGCGCATTTCCGGGGACGCGCGGAGCATCGCGAGACGCTGGCGCGCGAGAGGGATGCGCTCGGGTCAGTGCCACTTAGTTTGGAAGCGAAGGTGTAAGAAAAGATAAACGACGGCCAATAGGCAGGCAAGTTTCCGCAGAAGAAGAAGTAGGCATAAATGTGTGAAAGGGAAGGAGCCACGTGCTGTGTATTCTTTAAGGCCAGTAGTTAACTCGGGTTAAACTCTAAGGGTGCGGGGCAGACAAACCCAGTACTTGCTTTTGCCGAGGTCCCCCTCCCTTGGGGTCGTCTCTCCGCCCCCAAGCTGTACTCCTCCCGCAGACCCTTGTTGGGGCGGCGCGTGGACGCTGGTGACGGGGACCTCGTTGATGCGACAGCCCTCGGCCTCCACCGCAGACCCTCAGACGGCACGGATGCGGTGGTCGTCCTGCCCAGTGCTGAGAGTAATCTTTGTATTTGATTCTGGTGTGGATGCCGTTTTCTGCGTCTTATACACGAGAAAGCTGGGCTCAGAGAGAGTGAGGGGCGTGCCCGAGATCACACACGTCCCTCAGTTTCACGCGGCCGTCTCTTTGGCCCAAGACGCCCTTTATGATAAGGTACATCGCTTATGGGCCACCAACAGATGAAAACGTTAAACTATTACACTTTGCCGGTGCTACGTCTGCGCTCGACTTCAGACGTGAAAATGTGCACTTCAGACGGCCGGTCCGTGGACTCCCGCATGTAATCCGCAAACACACGGAGGCTCCTGGTCCAGCGCTGTCCGAGCGGCCGGATGCACCACCCTGAGCTGGACACCTCTGTGGAGGTGAAGGCTGGTGACACGGGGAGGACGCTCGTCCGCCTCTATGCCCGAGTCCGCTGGGCGCGCGATGCACGTGCTGGACTGGCCAGCCACACGCACCTTCTGCAGATGCTCCAGCCCTGCTGGTGCCTTTGCTCTGGTCCTGAGTGCCGTCTGGGCGCCTCTCTTGGATCTCCCTTACATTTGGTTGCCCCCGGCATGATTCTCCTGGAAACAAGCCGAGGAAGCATGACCTGATCTCCACCAATCCCCACCCCGCTGGCCCCGCCATGGCCGGTCCTGATAGACTCAGGGGAGCAGCCAGGCAGGGCCTCGCAGGCCAGGAGAGCTTAGGACGCTGCTGGAAACACCGCTCCCTCACTCTGGGCCCTCAGGAGACTCAGGGGGAGGGGCGGGAGGGAGGACAGAGCAGTGGACGTTGGGTTTCTAGCCTGGCTGACCCCCAAAACCCCGTGAGGGGACTGCCTGGCTGCGGTGACCCAGAGAGGGAAGCGGAGGCTCCGACCACCTGCTGCTGCAGCGGCTGAGCCCCAGCTCCCACCCCGCACACCACCCCGGCTCTCAGCCTCAGCCCCCCGGGCCCTGGGGTCCAGGCAGTGGAGGCCTTTGGCCGCGTCGGGTGGGGCTGGGCGCAGGAAGGGGAGCGGTGGGTGGGCGAGAGGATGAAGGGAGGGACAGGGCCTTTTCCCTTTCCGGGAAGGAGTCCCTCCTCTGCCCACCTGGGACTCGGTCTGGGCCTGGAAGACGGACCCAGAGGCCAGGAGTGAGATAGGAAGCGCCGGGGGCAGAGCCGGAGGAGGCCCGCCGACCTCAGCCAGGCGAGCCGTGGGGGGCCCTCTCCAGAGCAGGGGCGCTGCTCTCCCAGGGAACAAGGCGGCGAGTGTCCTGGACCCCTGTGGTGCCCAGGGGCCCCTCTGGGTCAGGACTTCCTGTGTTTTCCCAGGAAGCGCCCGGAGGCCCTGGCCCTGCGGGGCGCGTCCCCTCAGCTGGCAGCCACAGCAGGCGGTGGGCACCTCGGGCCAGACTCCCCGGGGACCCCAGCCTCCGCCGGCCGGCTGTGGCGACAGCCTGGAACTGTCCTGCTTCTCTTCACAAGCAGCCAGCGTGGGAGTCTGGCCTCCCTGTCTGTCCCCGCTGCGTGCGGAGGAAGGTTCTTTTAAAGGCCGGGCTGTTGTGTCCACACAGGCACACGTAATCCCGCACCAGGGCCTGTGTTTAGTCTGTCTCGCTGACGTCCTTCCTGGACAGATGGGAAGAGGAAACGCTTCTCTCGGCCATTTTTGCCTCGCCGTACCCAGCTCATCCATCATTTTCTCACCTACCGCCTGGGACGGCCCCGTCTGCAGGACGGCCTCGCCGCGGCCGGGTCGCCGGAGGGGCTGCCACGGCCTGCCCGCCCGCCCGCCCGGGCCTCTCCTGCTCCCTTTCACACAAAGGTTTACATTCTTGGCTTTCCCTATGATGAAACAGGCTCCAGATTAGATAAGGTTAAATTACACTTTTATAAGGTGCCAGTATCGTTTTAGGAGACATTCTCTTTTTATTGGCGTGTGTAATAATAGTTTGTTTTCATACTTATCTCTCCTCTAAAGCAGACAACATATATACACACCGTGGCTTATTAGGGAGAGGACCACTCACTGCCCAGAGGGGAGCACACCGGTTACTTGCCAAGAAAGAGCACGTTGCTCACAGCCGCTGCCCCCGGGGAGCCGGCCCAGCACCAGGAGGGCTGCCCTGCTCTGTGTGGTGATTCTGTGGGGTGCCTGGTGCCATCTTGAGAAACACCCTAGAGTAGTTTCCATTGTTTGCCTTTACGAGCCCTTGCTATCAAAGATGATTTGTTTGGCGTATTTGTTTTAGTAAGGAACCCGGCCAAAGGCAGGCAGACATGTCACTGGGAAAATGTTTTGGCAGGAGTCGGGCAGGGGTTTTACATAATAGGAAAACAAGCGGGCCCCACCCTCCTCCCATCAAGGCAAACACAGCCACACATTTTGTCTAATATCAGTCACGTTGTCCACTGTCTGCTGGAAGCAGGTTAGTTTTCTAGTAAACATCACTGCCATCCGTGTCAACTGTTGTTTCTGGAGCGGGCTCAGACTCACCCAGATGGCGGTGCTCGGTCCATTTTAGCTTGTCTTTGGATATTTTAAAAGAGAGGTCTGGTGTATGGCAATCGCATTTACTTTTACTTTTAAATGAATTTTGAAAAATCTATGCTTTGTATTTCTCCTTAGTTTGGCAGGGTTTGATTTTTCCTCTACTATGAGTTAGATGAAGTAAAGTAAACACGTTTTCTTACTCTCTTTTCCCTCTTCTCACTGTTAGTACATTAGCTTTCCTGATGATGTCTCTACAGCTTTGCTGATTTCAAGGAGATTCAGTTATCAGGTGGTGTTGACAGCCTGTTGTAAATCTCATAAAAGGACAGTTGTGCTTTATTTTCCAACAGTGCCAAACGTTTTCCAAGTAGGTAACCAGACAGTGTCCCCTAGCCGATCAATGTAACGCTAGACACAGGGCAGGTGCTGGACTCGAAGTTCTTGGTCAGGTCCCTTTAAAAACAGCTTTCTCTGATGTGCCTGGATCTGCTTTTGCAATATCAGCATAACTTCCAGTTTTATCTGCCAGACAAACAAATATTGCAAGTGTCTACACCAAGCAAAGAAAAAAACGTGATGGGTACACAATTTGTTCTTCGTCTTAGGAAAAGTTTGAATTGTGAATAGTTCACTCAGATATATGTCTCGGTAGATTCAATTCATCCTCCTCCTCTAGGCCCCACATCTGGCCATTTTATTTTATATTTAAAATTTGAGATTAGCTGGAGGTGGGGTGTGGCAGGAGCAAGTGGAGGGAGGTCAGAAAAGAAATCAAACGGGGCACCAAAATTTTGAAGAGGTTTGAAGGGTCTTTTAAGGATACCACCTTCTGTCAGAAAGCAGAGCGACTGCGGTTCTGTGACTCAGTTTGAGCCCCACCGGGGGCCGGGCTGGGCCGGAGATGCAGGGTGCGGGCTGGACTTTTTTCTTTGCAGGAGCGGGTAGGGTATTTTTGTTCAAGCATGCCTCTTCTTTTTTCTTTTTAAAGAGATACATGAACTCTAACACTCCAGAGCAAACTGCTTCTGTAGCATCCATTTTCCTCTGTGCCCTGGGGAGGGGCAGGGATGTGGGGGCGGAGGAGATGGAAGGCCCCAGGTGGGGGAGAGGGAGAGACCAGCTCCCCCCCGCCCCCTCCTACAGCAGGTCCAGCGGGGCGGCAAGATCAGCGCCCCGCGGTCCGACACCCTGGAGCCCAGTGCAGCGGGGACACAAGCCCGTGTCAGGAGCAGAGGAGAATCCAGGGGAAGGAGGGCTCCCCACCGAGCCTCTGGGCCACATGCAGGCTTGGAGCAAATGTTCACGCCCGACAGGAGGCGGCGTTTGTGCCCACGCTGGAAACTTCTGGGGCCTTCCTGCCAGGTGAGAGGCGGCGCCTTCCGTTGGGGGGCAGGGGCCTGCAGCCCACCTGGCGGACGGGGTCCACCTGGCGGACGGGGTCCACCTGGGAGCAGGCGGCAGGCAGGGGTCACCCCCACGCACCGTGTCTGCGGGGCCCGCACCGTCTCCTGCGTCGAGTGTGGGTGTTCTCTGCGAAGAGTTTCCATCTCCGTGTGGAGTTACACGTCTGCCTGGTCCGGTTTCTGCCCACGTTCGGTGCACACCATGAAAGGCCATTTTTCTTTTTGAAGCGGATCCAAAATAACACACGTGATGAAGCACAGGCAGGGTGCCTGTGCAGAAAGGAGCGTCTCCCAGTTACTTCACTGGAACGGACGGCTGAGCCCTGAGAGCTCCGACCGACAGAGGAGTGACCCTCCCCCCTTCGCGTCGAGGCATCAGCCGCGGAGGGTCGCCCGGGGGCCACCACCAGCAGGGCCACCACAGCACCGGGCCACAGTGCGCGAGGCCCCCCAGCTCCAGGCAGGCGGGCAGCCAGCACCAGCGCTGAGCCGTGCCTCGGTTTACCTTGTTTTCAAAAGAGAGAATAGTGTGTCTCTTTTAACTTAAAAGAGAGATTTTTATAAAATGATCTCAATGGAGAACCTCTGGAATGCCTTTGAAAGAGTCAACTGTAAATACAGGAAATGAGAGACGATGATCATAAATAGGAAATGAAAGAGCCGGCTGGGTCTCTGAGCTTCCAGTTAAGGCCACTGGACTTTCAGGTTTCTGCTCCGACCAGCGCACGCTGATGGGAGTTGTGTGTTCCAGTCTGATTCTGCAAATGAAGAACCCACCTGGCCGCCTCTCAGAGGACTGTCAGAGCAGAGGGGCCTGCATGTAAGTGCTAGTGGTGGAGTGCGTATGAACCAGCTCTCTGACCTTTGGAGGAAACAGAGCTGCGAAGTCCAGGGGGAACGTCCTTTATATCAATATATTGCAGGAGATATTTGGTTGTAAACATCGATACGTGACACAGTCTACTGCAGTGTGAGTCGGAGGCTAAACACAGTGAGGTTTTAACAATGCAAACTTTGGAGCACAACCGTTGGCAGCACACTAGATGCCCGTGAATGAGAACACCAGCTTCACAGGGCCATGAAAAACCACGAGCAGCACCGTGCAGGTATGAAGCGGTGCAGCCCCTGATGGTCGCTTTGCACGAAGAATGTCAAAGAAGATGCAAGATGGAAATGGTGGTTAGGGTGGTAGGGTGATGCGTTCTTCCATCCAAACATCTCTTTGATGTCTGATGATGCAGGTTTTGAGTTATGAAGTGGGAAAATGGACTCTGGAAAAGCACTGTGTGCAATTTGAGAGGCATACGATCACATCAAGAGGAGCTTCTCCGGAAGCTGCCGGCTGCAAGGCCTAGAAATTCCCCAGGAACAAGTGTGGAGCAGGCGGAGGGCCTCCTGGGAGGTGTGGGAAGAGGGGGAAGTGGGTGTCCTGAGAGGTGTAAATGGCCCGAAGTAATTTGGTGAGAGGAAGAGATAAACAAGCCGCCGGCCCGAAGCCCTGGGAAGGCGGGGAGGAGCCTCAGCCGCTCCCACCACCCGGGGCATTGAGTTTCAGTAAAGCCCTTTATCTCCCTCTGCTCTGATGTTATCTCACCTTTAAAATGGTAAATCGTTTATATAATGTTTGCTGGTTCCCGAAATGCAGGGGCTGCACGTTAACGTGAAGACAAGCGGGGCAGTGGGGGAAAGCTTGAGGGTATCGATTTCCCTCCGGTTCTGCCCAAATCTTCTCTCTGAGCTTGTGGGGGGGGGGGGGGGGGGGCGCGGTGGGAAAGGGGGAGGGTGGAGGGAGGGTCGACCGCTCCTGGGCTGTTCTTCTGGTTTTTCTGGGCTGCTGTGTGTGTGTGTGTGTGTGTGTGTGTCCCTGCCTGGGAGGCTCCAGGGCAAATGGCTCTGGCTCCACAGGAGAGCAGGGCTGCAGGGTTTGGGTGGGGGGCTCCTGGCTCCAGGCAGGCGGGCTCTTGAGCATCCCCGGAGCTGCCTCCCGGGAAGAGGGGCCCCGCTTCTTGTGTGACGTCAGCCCCAGACGGGAGAGAGGGTCTGCGGACGGGAGAGGCAGAGGCCCTGGCCGCGGGCCGCACCACAGCCGCCGTCAGGGAGGAGAGGGCACCGAAAAGGCCGGTTCACACTCAGCGCGGTAACTGCTGCGGGATCTGGAGTTACAGGTTAAAGGTAGGCCCCGTGGTCTGTGCTTATTTTCCGCGGATTTAGTTGTTACGGGTTTTCGTGTATCGATGCCAAGTGTTCTCTCGAAGCTCCGGCTCCGGCTCCGTCACCTCGGTGTGGCAGCCGAGGGCTCCCCCTCGCCCAGGCCGCAGAGGGACGCGCTCCCGGCGGCGGGGCCTCGCGCGCTCCCGGCGGCGCCTCGCGCGCTCCCGACGCGGCCTCGCGCGCTCCCGGCGGCGCCGCGGGGCCGGGTGGAGCTCTGGCGCCATCGCGCGGCGGGCGCGGAGACTGCAGGCGGGGCTGGCGGCGGGCCGCGTCCCTGCGGGTCCGGGGCCCTCCCGAGGGGCTCGGGGCTCGGGGCTCCGAACGCGGCGGCGGGCGCCTCCTCGCTGCGGGGCCCTCCCAGCGCCTCGGGCTCGTCAGGGAGGAGGAGCCCCCCGGGGTCTGTGTGGGCGGCTCCGCGTCCGCAGGGTGGGCGGGCCAGCCGGGGACCAGCTGTGGGAGGCCGTCCATCCGCACGTCCATCCGCACGTCCATCCGCACATGCATCCGCACGTCCACCCGCACGTCCACCCGCACGTCCACCCGCACGTCTATCCGCACGTCCATCCGCACATCGGGGCCCCGGGGAGGCGGCCAAGGCTGGTCCCGTGTGCGCGCGCCGTGCCGCCTCCCGCGCTCCGCTCCCCCCCGGACTCCTGGACCGGCTGGGAGAGCGCCGGCCCCTCCGCGGAGCCACCCGAGAGCAGGCTGTCCCCTGGTCGTGCGCCGGAGGCGGGGCGCCGGGATGGGGAGCCCACCCGCGGGCCCAGGCAGGCGTGTTAGAGGAGCGGCGGTGTGCCTCCCGCGCCCCTCGGTCCCCGGGCACCGCCGCCAGGTCCTTGTCTGGGGGCCGGCCCTGACCGCGCAGGCTGTCCGGGGGCATCTGCGGGCCACGCGGCCGAGGCGGCGCGGCGTTCTGACTGCAGGGTGGAGCTGGGGCACTAGCGAATGCCCCCGCGGAGGCCCTGCGCCCCGGCTGGGGTTGCTCCTTGGGGATCCCCCAACCCAGCTATCCGGCCGCTGAGGGTCTGGATGTGTCCCCTAAAAATCCAGCCCTTGGAAAACCTCAACTACTGGGGGCCACGGGTGGCCAGATGAGTTAGTTCAACTAATGGTTTTAATATGATGATTAAATATTTGACGATAATTGAGTATTGCTATAGTCACGTGAGTAATAATGCATTTAAATAACACAGGTGTTCGTACGTGTCTGGAAGGATTCCTGGAATTACGCGAGGCTCTCCCTCACCCCTGCGTCTGTGGGTCCGTCTTTCCCGGACACTGGCTCTGAGCATCCTCAGTGATGCCCCTCGGCCGGGCCTTCCGTGCCTCCTCCCCGTGGCCCAGGGCACGGACTCTGCCGGGGGGATGTCTGCCTGGTGGGGCGGCCGGGGTGTTGGCGGGGAGCATGGCTGCCTGGACCCAGAGCAGAACAGTCGCTAATTTAACGTCTCCCTCAAGAAGGGGGGGCCTTCTGCTGAAGATTCTCCGGTGCACGTTCTGAATTTGAACTTCTACGTCCCAGAACAGGCTTCGGTGTCAGAGGTGGTGAGCCCGGGTGACCATGATCTCGGAAGCGCGCGTGGGGCTTGACCGCTCAGGAAGCGTCTCCGGGGTCTGTGGCCCGTGTAGGCCACCCTCACTGTGGCCGAGGCGTCGGGGTGCCGGGCTGTCTGTCCTCCCTCCGCCTGTGGCCCCGATGGGCCCTCTCCGGCGTTGCAGGTCGGATCTCCAGTGGGGACCAGCCTGGGGCCGAGGCTGCAGGCGGACGCGGCCCTGGCAGGTGGGGACACCCCTGGGTGTTGTGAGCTGGTGAACCGGCTCCAAGGGCATCTGGCACCCCGGGGATGCGGTCACCTCCCACAGGCTCTCCCTGCCCAGGCACCGCCCGAGCTAGGTTACATAAAAAGCCTTTATGAGCCGGGAAAAGTGTGTAATTTGTTCTGGAAGAACACAGAGCCCATTGTTTTCACTCCGCCACGGGTTGCTCTCAGCGCGTCTGTCTCCTGGGAACGCGCGCTCCTGCTCTCACTTCCACGGGCTTCGGGAGGCAGCTTCCAGACCACGGAACGCTGGTCCTTGAGGAACGAAAGAGAAAATAGGGCTTTCCTTCTCTCCTGTGATTTTCAAAGAAAGATTTTTGTGAAGGACTAACTCTTGACAAGTTTTCTTGGCATGGTGCATCGTGTAGAATTCATAACACACGTGTATTTTTTTACTCAGAAGCGTTCGGTCACGTTCTGGTGGAGACCTTAAACACAGGCCCTGCCTCAGCTCCGTCCTCTTGGGCTCACAGACCCGACACTTGCCGGGAGCCGGGGCAGAGGCAGCCTGCGTCTCGCCAGAGAGAGTTCCCAGCAGATCCTTCTCGTGGACACAGTGTTCTGGGGGCAGGTTGAGCAGCTGTGAGAAAGCTCATAACTGATTAATCTGCCCTGCGGCACTGTCTTTCTTGGCCTGACAGTCACTTTTTGTGCCTTCACCTGGCGTTTTGCTTTTTTTGAAGACAGTAAAACAAAAACACTTAAAAAATTGTATCTCACACACACACACACACACACACACACACCCCTGGATTCACCTGTGCAGCCACACTTACTTTGTGGCCCTTGATTACCAACTAGGTTCAGAGCAAAGCAAAATGAAGACCAGTAAAGTCAGGAGATGCCTCCTTTTCCTACAACCCGACCCCAGGACCCCGGGAATCTGCCTTTGTCAAAGCTCCGAAGGAAGAAAGCAAGCCCTCTGGTGCCCCCTCCTTGCTTCTTCCCCACAGCAAAGTCTTCTCATTTTCTTTGTCTCGTGTGCCCCTTCGCTGCTGGAGACGCAGCAGCACGTGTAGCAGCAGGGCGCCGGGCTGGTGAAGGGACCTACCTGGGGCTTCCTTCCCCGGAAGCAGGACTCAGGCCGTTCGCCTCGGCGAACGGGCCGATGGAGCCCGCGCGTCCCTTGGCTTGGGGACACGGTGTGCACAGACATGCAGGTGGCCAAGACGTCTTGGGTATTGTTCATGGGGTGGGAGCACCTCTCCAGGCTTCCAGAAACCTCGCCCAAGGTGGAGGAGCTCCTCCCGAGGCCAACGGGGCCGAGGAAGTGGAGGCTGGGCCTGTGTCTCTCGGGCTCGTTGTGTGTTCGACAAGCCAAGCAGAAGCCCTTCTGAGTCACGTCGCTCCTCGCAAACCCTGGGCCCTGCTCTCAAAATCGCCCGAGGATCTTTTCATCAGTTCAAAGGAAAAATGTGCTATTTCAGACTCGGAACGCAGCTCTTCACAGCTGTAGGGTCACCGCATCATGGAAGAAGCATGCGGCACCTGGGGAGGGCGCCGGATCACAAAGGGCTTTCTCGGGTAGCGCTTGTCCGCTGAACGGGCTTCACCATCACACCTATTTGCCTGTAAACTTCTGTTCATGGGTTGAGTCTAGAAGCATGTAGTTTTTCACAGACTGAGCAAAATTAATCTTGCTGAGGCTTGTGTGTGTGTGTTGTGTGTGTACATGTGTTGGTGTGTGTGTGTTGGTGTATGTGTGCGTGTGTTGGTGTGTGTTGGGGGGGTGTGTGTTGGGGTGTGTGTGTGTGTTGGTGTGTGTGTGTGTGTTGGGATGTGTGTGTGTGTTGGGGTGTGTGTGTGTTGGGGTGTGTGTGCATGTGTTGGTGTGTGTGTGTTGGTGTATGTGTGTGTGTGTTGGTGTGTGTTGGGTGTGTGTGTTGGGATGTGTGTGTGTGTTGGGGTGTGTGTGTGTGTTGGGGTGTGTGTGTGTGTGTTGGGGTGTGTGTGTGTGTTGGGGTGTGTGTGTGTGTTGGGGTGTGTGTTGGGGTGGGGGCGGGGAGAGGGCACCGGGGCTGGAAGGAACTTGAACTTCTCTTCCTTCAGAACCACGTGGCGGCCTCGGAAGTTGGCTCCCTGACCTTGAGCTCCATCCTGCGGCCCGCACAGCCCCTCCAGGTCAGCAGGCGCTCTGTGCGGTCAAGGCGGCCACGCTGGCCGCGGACATAGGAACACGGGCCCCGTCCCGTGACAACCTCCTGGCTTCTCCTTTAGAGAAGGGGTCCCCAGCCCTTGGCCACGGCCCGGTACTGGTCTGCGGCCTCTTAGGACCCGGGCTGCGCAGCAGGCGGGGGCGGCGGGCGAGGGCGCGAAGCTTCGTCTGTGCTGAGAGCCTCTCCCCGTCACTCACGTCACCGCCTGCGCTCCGCCTCCGGTCAGCCGGGTGGTGCGCGGTATGATTATTTCATTATGTGTCACCGTGTAACAGTAATAGAAACAAAGGGCACAGTAAACGTAACGCGCTTGAATCCTCCCCAAAGCCTCCCCCCACCCCGTCCGTGGACAGAGTGTCTTCCATGAGACCGGCCCTTGGTGCCGGGAGGGTTGGGGACCGCTGCTGTGGAGAAGACGGCGAGGTTGCAGCGTCTGAAAACCAGTCTGATGACACCATCGGGCTTTTAAGCCTCTTAAGTGGCCCTTGACTGTCAGGATGTTTCAGACTCGGCAGATCTCAACGTAAAATGAGCCCAGACGAGAACGACAGTTCAGAGCAGCAGATCTGAGACGTGAATGACGTTTCGCATCTCAGGGCGTCCGCCAGGAATCAGCAGAAAGCTCTGAAGGCTCGAGAGAGTCACGTGTGGGGCTGAGTCGGCAGGCCGGCTGCGACCTCGCTCCGACAGCGGGCTGCCCTGCGCCCTCTGCCAGCCAGGACCGGAGGGCACTCGGCTGCGGACCCAGGGCTGCCCGCCTCACCCAGGGCTCGCCATCGGGCCGCACGTGCACTCCTGGCAGCTTGCTCACCTTCGGAAGTAATCCTGCTCACTCTCTAAGACCTCGTCCTGAAGGAAACGTTGCTCCCTGCTCCCAAATACATCACAGTCCATTCCCATCACGGGTGATGTCCAGCTCTGGAACGTTGCCGTGGGTCTCAATGAGCGACACGGACCAGGGCTCCTGGGGAAATACGGGGTTGGGCTCCCGGGAGCCTCTGGTCACCACGTTTTCATCAGCTGATCAGCACAGGACCTGTTTCACGTGAGCTTCTGTTCAGAGACGCCTTCTTTAATATCTATTGTGGATCAGTTCACCCGGAGCTCACGGCCCACAGCGCTGTGCCTCAGGCCTGGGTGAGGGTCACCCGGCGCAGGTGTTTTCTCCTTGAGGAACGTCACGGCCTTCTCGCCCATAGGAGGACCAGACGCCGTTCATCGCCCTGCTCGGGGGCCACCACGAACAGCACAAAAATGCAGAAGTGGGCCACTGAAGAGGCCACAGAAAGACAACTCAAGTTCTTTACTGCCTTGTGCACGTCCATGAATGGCAGTGAGATCGCTGAGGGTGTTGATTAGGGGCCACAAGTAAATTGTAGTGAGTAGGAGAGTTTGCAAATGCAGAGTCTGTGAATAATGAGAATTGAGTGTATGTTGGTAAAACCAACGTGCCTTTGTAAGATCTGTTGATTCTGGGCCGTGATTAGTATCTAGTCATTTAATTTTTGGTCTTATCAAAGCAAAGATAATTCACATTTTAAAAATTATCTGTATTTACATAGTGTTTTTTTAATGAAGACGCCAGATTTTGAAAACAGCTCTTTACCCTCTCTCCCTTGAGGCAACTATCTCTCTTCTGTCTCATCTTTGTGCAGCCAGCAGGGAAGTTGCTGGTCAAGCCCTCTGCGTTTCTGGCCGCAGCTGGCCCTGGTGTCAGCCTCCTCTGCCGTCACCAGTGGCAGAGGGTGGCACGTCCCAAGGAACGAAGGTTGTCAGCGTTCAGCTGTGAAATGTGAGGGTCTTCCGTGTACTAGAGGCCGTGAAGTGTTTCACTTGGAGGTGGTGTTTTTGGCCTTTGGAGCCATGTGGGGAGAAAACACTTCAAGTAAAGGATCCCTTTCTGGTGTCTTCTTCATATTTTCATGACAAAGACATATTTTCATGTCCTGTCACTTCTGCAGAGGGAGATGATAAAGCTGTCCCCACCGGGCACCATCTCTAAAGTGAGGCCCGCACAGCACTGTCATCCAGATCGTGCAGTTGGGTCGACTTGGGAACTTCTGCTCAGAGTCAGGCTTGTTCCGCCTCTGCAGGCCTTCTCAGAGCCTTTAGCTGCTAGAGCACATTTTGAAATCCCATGAGGTGTGTGTTTGTCCCACACAGCTTGACCATGGAGTTATCTCCCAGCCCATCGTTCTCTGGGTTCCCCCTTGAGAAACACCCCTGTAGAGGCTGGACGGGGCCCAGTCTGCACAGGGTGTGTCCAGGACGGAGGCGGGGTGGCCGGTGTGTGGGCTCCAGTGCTGCTTCCACGTGGGAAGAGGCCACCCACGATGGGACCAGAGCTGTCTCTCCCGTCATCTGTCTGTTCTCTTGGGGGATGGTTTCCTGCTGTTTAGGTGCCGGGATGGACATGCTGTGCTGGTGCTTTTGCAAGAAGTGTTGGTCAAGCCCTGACCGTGAACGGGCACTGAGAGTGGGCGATGCGAAGAAGAATGGGGCCGAGCGTTGCCAAAAGGTGAGGGAAACTCTGGGGACTCCTTTGATCTCTCTTTCCGCGCGGCGTTGATAATCATCTCAACCTCAGTTACCGAACACGAGTATTTCAGGCTCTTTGAACCCCGCAGAGCACAGAGGGCTCGGACCGTCTGGTAATTACTGTGGCTGAAATCCTGCGGCTCTGCTGTCTCCTCTGCATTTCTCATGAGACAGTGTCACCTGTAAAGCTGGGTAAGGACGGTGACTCTGAAACATTGCCCTGCAGCGGGCCGCGAGGGAGAGGTGGCCCCTCTTGGACTTAGTGTGACTCAAGGCTTGGTATCAGTCATCTCCACAGAGAAAAGCATGAAAATGTTAGTATTCGACATAGAATGTGTGCCGGGCACCGTGCCAGGCAGGAGGCAACAGCACGACTGAGACGAGTTTCTGTCCCGATTGCAAGAGGCTCCTGCGTTTATGCGGAAGTGGTGACAGTTCAGCCACCGGGTCTCAAATGCACCCTCAGGGCCCGGTTCGCCCTGCCCAGCGGCTGGGCTGCCGCAGTGTCTGGGACCGAGGGGTTTCGCGTGGAGCTGACTGTGACTGGCGGGGATTACACGGTGGTGATGAGGCGGCACGGGGAACAGGGTCCGGCTGGTGGCAGGAGCACAGGGCGAGAGGCCTCTGCCGCCCGTTGTCACTGTCACAGTGCGTCTCCGGCCTCGAGGTCGCCTGCCTCCTCGGAGCCCGGCTCAGATCAGAGGTGTCCTGAAGACGAAGTCGCAGGTGACTATTTGGGGAACAGTAGATATGAGCTCACTTTTCTACGCTTAGTTTTCGGAAGAATTTTTGTTTTCTGTCCGTCGGGGAATGAATGACGCACGCAGATGGAGGTGGTGAACTGAGTTCCTCCGTCAGCTTCGGCACGCACACGCGTGTCTGTGCTTTATCTAGATGGTTCGGGCCGCCTACGGTGGGGTCACAGGTCCGGAAAGGGCCGCACATCTCCGTTTCACCTTGCGAACTAGCAGATGCTCTGGAACGTTATGCACTTGTTCTCTGAACCTGACAAAATGTGCTCCGCGTGTCCGTATCTCCCGGGAAGGATTATCACGGTGTTGCGAGCCTGGAAGCCTCTCCACAGAGGAGGCAGCTCTAGGGTGTGTGGCTGGATTTTTCTCTGAAGTCTGCAGCGTGTGCTTTCCATAAAGGCCGCTTTGCATCCGCTCACAAATCCCTTCCTGGGACTTAGCCCCGCGGCCACCGAGCCAGGAGAGCCGAGCCCCGCCAGCGGGGACGCGGGGACGCGGGGACGCGGGGACGGTGCCCGGCGAGGCTGCGGAGGCTGCTCACCGCGAGGGCGCGAGCGGCTCAGCCCCCTCACCCGCTTGCTTGTGACTTTCTGCCAGTTTCTTTGGGGCTGAAACGTCTCGTCTGGTGCTGGGCCACGTCTGCCCAAAGGTGAAGCTTTTGGAGAGTTTCCGCCGGAGCTATGAAGCCTTTTGTGAGTCGATGAAAAAAGACGTTGTGCAGTTGAACGGGTTGGCTTCCGTCCACCGGTCATTCAAAACGTGACCCAGCACAGGAGAGCTGCTCTGTGTCGGTCCCTCCCCCCCCCACGCTCACGCCCTGCCCGGCCGTGCAAACCCCGCCCAGGGCGCCCCCAGGGACACTCCCTGCTCCGCTCACAAGTCGGGAGAGGACGGGAAACTGAGGCGTGAACGCGTGGGAACGTGGTGATCCTGAAGCGCAGGCTCCCGGGCCTGTGAGCTGTGAGCCGGGGGGGGGGGGCTCTGAGGGCCCCGCGGCCGCAGCGGGAGGGAAGGTGCGCCCCTCCGTCGTGGGTCCCCGAGGTTCGCTCTTTCATCAGGAATGCTCTGAGCGGGTCTCTCCCCGGTCCTGACCTTGTCACCCCTTTCGGTCGCAAGGAGCCCTATGTAGGGTCCTGGAGGAAGCTCCAGGCCACCCGGGAGGGGCAGATGCGGCGGCCCGAGCCCAGGCCGGGGCTCAGCTCACCCGCCTGCCTGGCTCCGTGGGTTTGGTGCTGCCGGCCCGTCGCTAGCGTCACCAGCGCTGTTCTCTCCAGTTTTCTGGGAAAAAAATCTGGGGCCTGGAGGGCGTAAGGGAGCCCCGGTCGTGAGGGTGCTGGGCTGGGAGGGCCCCACACCGCCCGCAGCTCTCTCCAGAAGGGCTCTCGTGAGGAGTGCACACGGACATCACCAGACGTGGGAAAAACCGAAATCTCTAATTTTCTGTGTTTAAATATCGTTTTGGCTTGTGTAATTGGTTTTGTGAAACAAACACAGAAAAAGCTAAACTTGTGGGGCGGGGTGGGGGCAAGGCCGAGGATTTAGGAAGGTAAATCGAGGTGGCTTTGTCCCTGGCGGTGCCAGGCTGTGGCGGTGGCGGTCCACCCCCAGCTGGCCTGGCCCTGGGCGGGCGGGCGGGCGGGGCGCTGGGGACACGGTGCTCGTCAGGGGCTGGGGACGTCCTGCTGGCCCGAGCGGCGGCCCAGACAGACTGTTGCGAGACCCGGCGGCTTTCCCGGCGGCTCTGACGCCCGGGCCCGTCCCCCGGCGGCAGGCGGCCCTCGAGATGCAGCTCCTCCCTCGTCCGGACCTGCGGGCTGCATGTGCTTTTTAGGGCGTGTTTTTCTCTTCCGAGCGGACGTTCCCTGCAGGGCAACCACCGTGGGGTGTCGGGATGGCGGCTGCCTGAGCCTCTGTCACCCACCGCCTCCTGGGCAGCCCAGGGACGTGCTCCCGACAGGCAGCTCCGTTCTGCAAAACCTTCTGCCTTGGCGCCGAGCGGGTGGCTTCTGGGAGAGGGTGGCGGGTTTCCAGCGGGCGCTCGCTCCCCGCGCGCAGCCCAGGCCCTTCGGACTCGCTGGCTTTTCCCTCTCACGAAGAGACTGCAACGGACAGAATCAGCCTGTGTGGCCTCCTGGCGTCTGGGTGGCTCAGGAGGGTGGGCACGGGCCTCGTGTCGGTGTCTCGGACGAGACCCACGAGGAGCAGAGCTTCTCCCCACCTTTCCCGAACGCCTGCCAACGCTCTTGCTCTGCTGCGTTTCTCGCCTCCCTGTTGGTTTAGGGATTCTCTGGAAAGGGGGCTGTGGGCGCTTCCTGCCACACCCGGTCCCCGAGGCCCCTGGGGCAGGCCGGGCTGTGTCCACACACGCAGAGCCCGGGGGAGAGCTGGAGGAGACGTCAGAGCCGCGTCCGCGTGTCTGGTCACCGGGGAAGGGCTTCTGTGCTCCGGATGGTGGAGGCTGGCTCTCCGCGGGGACAGGCGCGCCCGGGAGCACAGTTCAAAAGAGGCGCCCGAGGTCACGAGGTGGTCAGGAGTCAGGTGCTGGCAGGTGACTCAGGAGACTCTTCAGATTCCGTGTCCCCGGTGGGTAGGGAATCCTTATCTAAAAGTCAGGAGTCCTGGAGGATTTCTTTCTCTTTTAAATTAAATTTTATTGTTCTGCACAGGCAATCCGTGAACATGGTTTAAGTAGGAGAACGACGTGTAAAGGCAGATGCTGAGACTTTTCCCGCCCGGCCTGCTACCCCAGCCCCCAGCCGCCGCGCGGCTCCTGCCGTCGGTTTTGTGTGTGCATCTGGGGGCGGGGGTGCAGCCGTGTCCTTCCGCTACTTCGCTGTGGAAATGTGAACACATAAAAAATACGTTCTTATTTTTCTCCCTTTCTGACCCCCAAACACCCCAGTTTTTCACCGAGTATCGTATCTGCTGCTCTCTGCTTCCGGAGGCGCCCGCTGTTCCGCGGGTGGGTGTGACGGGGCTATTCGGCCCTCCACAGACGGACGCGTGTGCTGTTGTCAGCCTTTTGCTGGAACAATGGTTCCGTGGACGGACGTGGAATCGGTCGTCCTGTGTGTGAGGAGCACCCACAGGCCGAATTCCCGGACGTCAGGGCGTCGGGCCGAACGCAGGCGCAGCTGTGACTGTGATGGTGTGGGATTCCCACGGCGGCCGTCCCGGCCCCCGTGGCGTCAGCCGTGGGGGGTTCTCCGTATGGTAAGTGAGACGTTATCTCAGTGCAGTTTTAATTTAAATTTCTTTTGAGCGATGGAACATTTTTTCACATTGCCTGTTTCTCTGTCTGTGAACAGCTTTTTCCTTTGCCCACTTTCCATGTGCTTATTGGACTTTTTCTTTGGGATGTATACAGGTTCTTTATGTATGAGGAAGACTAACCCATGTCTGTGATATGAGCTGTGAGTAGTTTTTCCCAGTTTGTCATTTTTCTTTGGACTGTGTTTATGGTGAACCTTTTTCAACTGTCTATGATGAATAAATAAATCACCAAAAGAACAGGGCAGTGATCACCTATGTATCCACCCCTAAACTCCACAATGGATATCCGTTACCACCTTTGGCCTAGCCGTGTGTGTGTGAGTGTGTGCATGTGTGAGCACAGACGTGTGTGAGCCTGTGCGTATACACAGACGGCGCAGACGGCGTGTCAGCATGCCCCCCCGAAAGGCATTACACAGCCATCGCATCATTACCAGATCCAAGAAAATTAATATTAATTCCCTCATTTTTCTTCTCAGGATTTTCTTGGTTCTCTTTCCTTTTTTTCATATAGACTTTAGAATTGCTTATCTAGTTCCAGAAAAATCCCCTTTTAAAAGTTGAGATGGTATTCATATTTAATGAAATGAACTTACAGAGAGTTGACATCTTTTTTTTTTTTTTTTTTTTAACAAAACAGTTCTCAATTTATTACAACCTGGCATCAGTTTCCTTTGTCCATAGAAACAGTGTTTCCTGTGTTTATCAAAGAATTTCTCTTTATTTTTTTATTTTTTTTTATTTTTTTTATTTTTTCAGGTTCTGTGTGTTTTTATTGTGTGTTCTCCTTGACTTCTGCTTTGTTGCATCCTTGCTGTGATTCTTTTTTTTTTTTTTTTTTTTTTTTGTTGTTATTATTATTTTATTTTATTTTTTTGGGGGGTACACCAGGTTCAATCAACTGTTTTTATACACATATCCCCATATTCCCTCCCTTCCTTGACGCCCCCCCCTCGAGTCCCCCCCACCCTCCCTGCCCCAGTCCTCTAAGGCATCTTCCATCCTCGAGTTGGACTCCCTTTGTTATACAACAACTTCCCACTGACTATTTTACAGTTGGTAGTATATATATGTCTGTGTTACTCTCCCGCTTCTTCTCAGTTTCCCCTTCAGCCCCCGCCCCCTCCCATACCTCGAGTTCTCCAGTCCATTCCCTGTATCTGCTTCCCTGTTCTTGTCACTGAGTTCATCAGTACCATTTTTAGATTCCGTATATGTGAGTTAGCATACAATATTTGTCTTTCTGACTTACTTCACTCTGTATGACAGATTGTAGTTCTATCCACCTCATTACATATAGCTCCATCTCATCCCTTTTTATAGCTGAGTAATATTCCATTGTATATATATGCCACATCTTCTGTATCCATTCATTTGTTGATGGGCATTTAGGTTGCTTCCATGTCCTGGCTATTGTAAAGAGTGCTGCAATAAACATTATGGTACAAGTTTCTTTTGGGATTATGGTTTTCTTTGGGTATATGCCCAGGAGTGGGATTACTGGATCATATGGTAGTTCTATTTGTAGTTTTTTAAGGAACCTCCAAATTGTTTTCCATAGTGGCTGTACCAACTTACAGTCCCACCAACAGTGCAGGAGAGTTCCCTTTTCTCCACACCCTCTCCAACATTTGTTGTTTCCAGACTTTGTGATGATGGCCATTCTGATTGGTGTGAGGTGATACCTCATTGTGGCTTTGACTTGCATTTCTCTGATGATGAGTGATGTTAAGCATCTTTTCATGTGTTTGTTGGCCATCTGTATGTCTTCTTTGGAGAAATGTCTATTTAGGTCTTCTGCCCATTTGTGGATTGGGTTATTTGCTTTTTTGGTATGAAGCTTCATGAGCTGCTTGTATATTTTGGAGGTTAATCCTTTGTCCGTTGTTTCATAGGCAATTATTTTTTCCCATTCTGAGGGTTGCCTTTTAGTCTTGTTTATGGTTTCTTTTGCTGTGCAAAAGCTTTTAAGTTTCATGAGGTCCCATTCGTTTATTCTTGATTTTATTTCCATGATTCTAGGAGGTGGGTCAAAAAGGATGTTGCTTTGATGTATGTCAAAGAGTGTTCTGCCTATGTTTTCCTCTAGGAGTTTGATAGTGTCTGGCCTTATATGTAGGTCTTTAATCCATTTGGAGTTTATTTTTGTGTATGGTGTTAGGAAGTGTTCTAATTTCATTCTTTTACATGTTGCTGTCCAATTTTCCCAGCACCACTTATTGAAGAGGCTGTCTTTTTTCCATTGTATACTCGTGCCTCCTTTGTCAAAGATAAGGTGCCCATATGTGTTTGGGCTTACTTCTGAGTTCTCTATTCTGTTCCATTGATCTTCCTTTCTATTTTTGTGCCAGTACCATACTGTCTTGATCACTATGGCCTTGTAGTATAGTTTGAAGTCAGGAAGCCTGATTCCACCAACTCCATTTTTCCTTCTCAAGATTGCTTTGGCTATTCGGGGTCTTTTGCGTTTCCATACAAATCGTAAGATTTCTTGCTCTAGTTCTGTGAAAAATGCCATTGGTAATCTGATCGGGATTGCATTAAATCTGTAAATTGCTTTGGGTAGTACAGTCATTTTCACGATGTTGATTCTTCCAATCCAGGAACATGGTATATCCCTCCATCTGTTTATGTCATCTTTGATTTCTTTCATCAATGTCTTAAAGTTTTCTGCATACAGATCTTTTGCCTCCTTAGGCAGGTTTATTCCTAGGTATTTTATTCTTTTGGTTGCAATGGTGAATGGGAGAGTTTCCTTAATTTCTCTTTCTGCTCTTCCGTTGTTAGTGTATAGGAATGCAAGAGATTTCTGTGCATTAATTTTGTATCCTGCTACTTTACTAAACTCATCAATGAGTGCTAGCAGTTTTCTGGTAGAGTCTTTAGGGTTTTCTATATATAGTATCATGTTATCTGCAAAGAGTGATAATTTTACTTCTTCTTTTCCAATTTGGATTCCTTTAATTTCTTTTTCTTCTCTGATTGCTGTGGCTAACACTTCCAAAACTATGTTGAATAACAGTGGTGAGAGTGGACACCCTTGTCTTGTTCCTGTTCTTAGAGGGAATTCTTCCAGTTTTTCTCCATTGAGAACAATGTTGGCTTTTGGTTTGTCATATATGGCTTTTATGATGTTGAGGTAATTTCCTTCTATGCCCATTTTCTGGAGAGCTTTTATCATAAATGGATGTTGAACTTTGTCAAAAGCTTTTTCTGCATCTATTGAAATGATCATATGGTTTTTATCCTTCAATTTGTTGATATGATGTATCACGTTGATTGATTTGCGTATATTGAAGAATCCTTGCATCCCAGGGATAAACCCCACTTGATCGTGGTGTATGATTTTTTTAATGTGCTGTTGCAGTCTGTTAGCTAGTATTTTGTTGAGGATTTTTGCATCTATATTCATCAGTGATATTGGTCTGTAGTTTTCTTTTTTTGTGACATCTTTGCCTGGTTTTGGTATCAGGGTGATGGTAGCCTCATAGAATGAGTTTGGGAGTGCTCCGCCTTCTGCAATATTTTGGAAGAGTTTGAGAAGGATAGGTGTTAACTCTTCTCGAAATGTTTGATAGAATTCGCCTGTGAATCCATCTGGTCCTGGGCTTTTGTGTGTTGGGAGATTTTTAATCACTGCCTCAATTTCTGTACTTGTGATTGGTCTGTTCATGGTTTCTATTTCTTCCTGGTTCAGTCTTGGAAGATTGTATTTTTCTAAGAATGTATCCATTTCTTCCAGGTTATCCAATTGATTGGCATATAGTTGCTTGTAGTAGTCTCTCATGATGTTTTGTATTTCTGAGGTGTCCGTTGTGACTTCTCCTTTTTCATTTCTAATTCTGTTGATTTGCATCTTCTCCCTTTTTTTCTTGATGAGTCTGGCTAATGGTTTATCAATTTTGTTAATCTTCTCAAAGAACCAGCTTTTAGTTTTATTTATTTTTCTTATGGTTTCTTTCCTTTCTTTTTCATTTATTTCTGCTCTGATCTTTACGATTTCTTTCCTTCTGCTCACTTTGGGGTTTCTTTGTTCTTCTTTCTCTAGTTGTTTGAGGTGTAAGGTTAGGTTGTTTATTCGATCATTTTCTTGTTTCTTAAGGTAGGACTGTATTGCTATAAACTTCCCTCTTAGAACTGCTTTTGCTGCGTCCCATAGGTTTTGGGTTGTTGTGTTTTCGTTGTCATTTGTTTCTAGATACTTTTTGATTTCCTCTTTGATTTCTGTAGTGATTCCTTGGTTGTTTAATAGTGAATTGTTTAGCCTCCATGTGTTTGTATTTTTTGCAGTTTTTTTCCTGTAATTGATATCTAGTCTCATGGCGTTGTGGTCTGAGAAGATGCTTGATATGATTTCAATTTTCTTGAATTTGCTGAGGTTTGATTTGTGACCCAAGATGTGATCTATCCTGGAAAATGTTCCGTGTGCACTTGAGAAGAACGTGTATTCTGTCGTTTTTGGATGGAATGTCCTATAAATATCAATTAAGTCGAGATGGTCTAATGTGTCATTTAAAGCTTGTGTGTCTTTATTTATTTTCTGTTTGGATGATCTGTCCATTGATGTAAGTGGGGTGTTCAAGTCTCCCACTATTATTGTGTTCCTGTCGATGTCCCCTTTTATAGCTGTTAGCATTTGCCTTATGTATTGAGGTGCTCCTATATTGGGGGCATAGATATTTACCATTGTGATATGTTCTTCTTGGATGGATCCCTTGATCATTATGTAGTGCCCTTCCTTGTCTCTTTTAATAGTCTTTACTTTCAAGTCTAATTTGTCTGATATGAGTATTGCTACTCCAGCTTTCTTTTGACTTCCATTTGCATGGAATATCTTTTTCCATCCCTTCACTTTCAGTCTATATGTATCCCTTGGTCTGAAGTGGGTTTCTTGTAGGCAGCATATAGAAGGGTCTTGTTTTTGTATCCATTCAGCCAGTCTGTGTCTTTTGGTTGGAGCATTTAATCCATTTACATTTAAAGTGATTATTGACATGTGTGTTCCAATTACCATTTTCTTAATTGTTTTGGGTTTGTATTTGTAGGTGTTTTCCTTTTCTTGTGTTTCCTACTTAGAGAAGTTCCTTTAGCACTTGTTGTAAGGCTGGTTTGGTGGTGCTGAATTCTCTTAACTTTTGCTTGTCTGGAAAGCTTTTGATTTCTCCCTCAAATCTGAATGAGATTCTTGCTGGGTAAAGTATTCTTGGCTGTAGGTTTCTCTCTTTCAGGACTTTCAATATATCCTGCCATTCCCTTCTGGCCTGCAGAGTTTCTGTAGAAAGGTCAGCTGTTATCCTGATGGGTTTTCCCTTATATGTTGTTTGTTGCTTTTCTCTTGCTGCTTTTAATATTTTTTCTTTGTGTTGAATTGTCGTTAGTTTGATTAAGATGTGTCTTGGTGTATTTCTCCTTGGGTTTATTCTGTATGGGACTCTCTGTGCTTCTTGGACTTGGTTCATTATTTCCTTTCCCATGTTGGGGAAGTTTTCCACTAGAACCTCTTCAAATATTTTCACAGACCCTTTCTTGTTTTCTTCTTCTTCTGGGATGCCTATAATTCGAATGTTGGTACGTTTAAGGTTATCACTGAGGTCTCTGAGGCTGTCTTCTAGTCTTTTTATTTTTTTATCTTTTTCCTGCTCTGTGGCGTTTATTTCTTCCATTCTATCTTCCAACTCACTTATTCGTTCTTCTGCCTCAGTCATTCTGCTGGTTAGAGCATCTAGAGTATTTTTAATTTCAGTTATTTTGTTATCCATTGCTGTTTGTTTTTCTGAGTTCTTATGAACTGTTTCTTGTACTTTCTCTAATTTGTTATCGAGATTTTGTATCATTTTTACTATCATTACTCTAAATTCTTTTTCAGGCATTTTTCCTATTTCCTCCTCATTTATTTGGTCTTGTGGGTTTTTTTCCTGCTCCTTTGCCTGCATGGTGTTTCTTTGTTTCCTCATGGCTGTCCAAGTTTTTGGGGTTGCTTGTCTTGGTGATAGAGGTGTTTATAGAAGACTGTCCAAGCCTCAGACTAATGTCCAAGTATTGGATTAGACGAATATTCAGTCTAGGAAACACATACATGTATAAGACACACAATTATTGAATCCGTTAGGACATAAGGCTCTAGAAAGACCTGACAGAACCCCAGTGTGCTATCAGATATTCAGAGAGAAACCCAGCAGAAATTGACAACTGAAACAGAACAAATCAGAGACAAAAGCAAAAGCAAACAAACAACAAATAACACCCTACACATACAAACATCAATCCAGGGAGATTTTGTAAGCTAGGATCAAATATAGAAATGAGCTGGAGTACCACCAGAGAGAATGGAGATTCTCAGAATGTAATTAGACAACTGTACTAAGAACTAAGATAAAGACAAAAGCCTAATATTAATACCAAGGCAGTGCATCATTTGGAGAATAGAGCAAGGAGTCTGAGCAGACCGATAGTGTTGCTTATAAGTATGTTAAGATAAAATACACTTAAAATGGCTGGAAGGAAGGGGAACAGAAGAGCGTAATGTGGTTGGAAATATGCAAAGAAAAAGAAAGGAATAGAAGTGTATAAAAGAAAGGGATGAAAGGAAAGTATGAAAGATATTTTGTCCGTACTACCAAAAACTTAGCTAGATATAGAAGTATATAAAAAGGCAAAAAAAAAAAAAAAAGAGTAAAAAATATCCTTATAAAATTATGTTGTAAAACTTGTAGATCCCTTAGGGCTAAGATCGTATTTAATAAATCAAAAAAAAAAAAAAAAAAAAAAGAGAAAGGAAAAAAAAAAAAAAAAATCCAGAACTGATCCCCGAATGGACCAGTTCAATAGGTATTGATACTACTATTTCTGTTTCCTTAGCGTCTCAGCTGTAAGTGTCCTTCTCCTTGCCTTGGGTTTTTTTTTTTTTGCGTTATTCTGTGACCCGCAGAGGTTCCTTTATTGTTCGTCTGTAAGCCTCGGTGTGTGGGGAGGGAGAGGGTGCAATAGTGGCTCCTTCTCCTGGGAGGGAGTGAGCAGTGGCGCACTGTTGCTTCAGTCAGGCTTGGAGGTGCCTGTTGCAGAGGGCGCTGGTGGCTCAGGCGTACACAGAAAGTCTTAGAGTTGGGCCTCTCTCGGGGTTTTTTCTTTTTGATGCTGGTTTTTTTTTTTTTTTTTTCTCTCTCGGCAGCCTCCCTGCTGCTGGCGTTGCAAGGAGTTTTAATCTAGCCCCACCCGAGCGCCTGAGGGTGCTTGTTATCCCTGAGCGCCTTATGTGGCCCCGCAGGGCGTCTCTCCGCTGCCTGTTGCAGAGGCGCAGAAAGAGAGAGAGAGGCTATGCGCGCGGCTCCTCCCCCCCGCCCAGGAGCCTGCAGCCTCCAGCCGCCATCATGGCCGGGCAGCTCTCAGGGATCGGCACTCCTCTCCGCGGACCTCCTCCCTCCTGTCCTCTTGGTCCGTCACCCTACCGGCAACAATGTTTCTCCCCCTGAACCAGCTCTCCGGTTCCCACGCTCCCGCTCCTAGACCCTCCGTTCAGCCGCGGATCGATGTCTCGGTCCGGGAACGCTGAGCTGCGCTGCGGACCCTCCGTATGTTTCTCACTCCCTCCCGTCTGCCACAGCTCCACCGCTTCACCCTCTTTGAGCCCTCGTAGATGCCTCCCTACCGGCTATGTCAGGTTCTCCGCAGCCCTTTCCGGTGTCCGAGCCCGTCTGCTGGTGTTCAGCTGGTTCTCTGTGGGAATGACTGTGTCCTTCCGTGCATTCCCATTGCATCTGTGGAGAGGGATGCACTCCACGTCTCTCTACTTTGCCGCCATCTTTTTCTCCCGAGAGTTGACATCTTTTGATGTTGAATCTTCCTATCAAGAACATGGTATGTCCTTCCATTTAAAAATTCTACCTTTGTATTCTTCAGGAGCATTTCAAAGTTTTATTCTGAAGGTTTACACATTTCTCGTTGAGTGTTTCCTAGGTGTTTTGTCCTTTGTTTGCTCTTGTAAATGTTGTTGCCTTCCCCATCTTTTAAAGCAGCATTGTTTGTGTGACGCTGTTGATTTCTACGTGTCGATTTTCTGTCTGACTACTGAGTGTGCGTTTGTGTATCTGTGTCACTGCACAAGGCCTTCCGCTGAGGGGCGTGGGGCTGGAACTCAGCTTTCCCTTCCCTAGCCAGGCAGCAGGCTCAGGGTGGGACCCATTCTCCTAAGCTGAACAGAGGCGTGGTAGAGTCTCACGTCGACCTTGCTTCCAGCGTCCTCGGGCCTTGTTTGTAGCAGTCTCTGTGGTTGCTTCTCTTACGGTTTCCTGCTTGCAGGGATACCACGCGTTAACAGGGCCAGATTCACCTCCCTCTCCATTTTTATCCATCTGGTTTCTTCGTCATGTCTAGCTGCTTGGGCTGGCGTCACCAGTGGTGGCCGTTGTCACGACGGTGGACGTGCTACTGATGCTGGCAAGACGCGCGCCAGCATTGCCCCAGGCTCACTTTTTAAAAAAACTGTCTTAACCATGTTTAAAATTGCGGTTAAACTACCCATAACATAAAATGCACCGCTTTCACCATTTTCAAGGGTACAGCTGAGTGACATTCAGCATGTCCACGTGGTGGGGCGACCATCACCACCACCCATCTCGAGAACGTTTCCCTCCTGCAAAACTGAGATCTGTGCTCGTGACAGGCTCACCTCCCGTGTTTTCCCTCCCCCAGCCCCCGGCACCATCATCTGGCTGCTCCGGGCCCCTCACACGAGTGGACGCCTACAGGGTCTGTCCGTCTGTGACGGGCTTATTTCACTGAGCCTCACACCCTCAGGGTGCACCCGTGTTGTGACAGGTGTCGGCATTTCCTTCCTTTCTAAGGCTGAATGATGTTCTGCTGTATGGACGGGACACACACTGCTTACTCAGTCACCCACCCGTGCTCTGCCACGGTCTTCAGCCTGGGGTCTCTGGGACCCAGGCCCCACGAGCCGTATGAGCTTTACCTCTTTGGGGTCCTCTGGGTCCTGGCCCTTCATCTCCTCTCCTGTGTCTCGTAGGACACTGGCCCTCATCCACCCGGGCCTGCATTCCTCCGGCGGCCCCTCCAGCTTTGCCCAGCTGCTCCCATGACACAGGGTGAGCCTCACACCACAGCTCCAGAGCCTACAAGACGAGGGCTCAGGTGGCAGGAAGAGGCCCGGACTCTGGGGGTCTCGGGGGAGCTGCAGGACAGATGGAAGGAAGCAAAGAAGTAGGGGAAGCTCAGACCCCAAGTCAGTGCTGAATTCTGGCCATGCTGCTGGCTTTGGTCCACCGGTCCACACTCCACGTGCGAGGGTCCGCAGACATTCTGTTCACATTCTGTGCACCGATCGCAGGATCACAGGTGGACCCAGGACCCTGACCAAATCTGAACCGTAGGACGGCTGTCACGTTTATGAGGCTTCTTTCAAAGGCAGGGGAGTGGACCCGGGTTAGGAAGACCCCCGGGTGTGAGGGGCCAGTAACGGCAGAGCTTCCAGGGCTGCCCGCCAAGCCAGGTGGGACCGGACACCTCTTCCTCCTGGCGGGCTGGCTGATGGCGTTCTCCACGCTGGTTTCCTCACTTCTCAGTCAACACAGGATTATTAAGAAAAGGAAAAGAAGACTCAGGACAGCCTCTCCTGAAGCATGAGCAATGCATCCGTAAACCGCCGCCGCTGAGGGCAACGTTAGTGCCCCTGAAACCACCTGTTCTCAGATCACTGACTTCAAACATAGAAAACGGCAGGTAACTCTCCCACATCTTCCTGCCTCTGGGTTTTTTAAACATTTACGGTAAGAGGTTGTGCCTTTGAGGGAAAGACAGGTTCGGGCTGCTTAAATGGAAGAGGACAGACTCAGAATTCCGGAGGACTACATCCCTGACCTCTGACCCGCGCTGCTGTCTGCACGGCAGGCTGGGTGGCAGGTGGGCAGGACCGAGGCAGTGCAGTGGCCTCTGCGGTCTCTCCCGCGACCCCGCCGGTCTGCTGGGTGTGCGTCCTTGCAGACCCTGCGGTGTTGGTGGCTGGTCTGCAGGGTCTGTTGTAGCATCTTGTTACTCCCTGGACGGAAGCCGCGAATGGGACAGGAGCGTCCCTGCGGTGCGGGCACGGAGAGGGGAGGCGCGGAGAAGGGAGGCAGGAGAGTGGGGGGAAGGGCTGGATGGGAGGGGGGGACAGAGGCGAGAGCGCCGGCACGTGCCTTGCCCTGACCCAGGCGCCCCTCTGCCCGGCTGGTCACCCTCCGTGGGACCGTGTCTCTGGCAGCCGACAGCGCGTCCCCGTTCGTGGCCCCTGGATCTGCAGGTTATAAACGTGTCCTTGGCTCTTTGGCCGAGAGCCCAGGTGTGGTCTGCAGCTGCCCGGCCCCAGCTCTGGGCAGAAGGGACGCTTTCGGGGGCAGGGGCGGCGGTCGCGGGGGCGGCTGGTGATTCCTGTAGGCTGTGCTGCCCTGGTGGGGCCACCGCACGCACTCGGGGTTGCACGCTGCTGGCCCTCCCCCGCCGCGCTGCCCTTCGCAGCCTGTAACTCACGTCGTGGCTCTTTCCTGGAGGCTTTCCAGTGTCCCCGTGCTCCTCTGACCTTGTGGTGCTCCACACTGTCTGCGGTCTCCGTAGAGGCTGAAGGCAGGGTTGGGATCCTGGGAATAAAGGCAGCCTTGTTAGGCCCGCGGTGTTTGGCCTCTTTGTGTACGCCCAGTGTGGCATAAGGCTTTTCAAAACCCCTTTGTGACTATATGACATCATTTATTTATAAGTACCTCGCTGTTCAGTGATACACCTGGACCCTTCCTGGAACCTTTGCTTTCCCCACGTCATCTCCCTATCGTTGCTCTGTACCTGTCACAAGAGCAGAAGTTAACTAATAATAACGTGGCCTCTCTGCCCTCTCCTCTGCCCCAGAGTGTGGTGGTCAGGTGCCCTCCTCCCAGGTGAAGACTTGCCTGAGGCGGGGCTCTTTGCAGCTGTGTGGGCGTGATGCGCTAGAGGCCACGTTCAGGCCAAGCTCTCTTTGCGCACGGGGGCTGCCAGACTCAGGCTGCAGCATCTGCCTGGGAACCAGAAAGGCTGAGTTCTGATCTCGGAGCAAAGAGGGACCCCTCTTCCCTCGGGTTACGGCAGGTAGAGCCGGCGGCTCTCGCCTCCAGCAGCAATCTCTCTCCCGTCTTTTCTGCCCAGTTCTTCCAAGATATTACCTGATTTTTTCTCCCACCTCCTGCAAACTGAGGGAAAAATCATGGAGTCTTAGGGCAGGAAACCCACAGGGACTAATTTCAGGGACCAGGCATCTGAGCCCTGGCAGGGCAGTGACTTGATCACGGCCACAGGCGGTGGCTGGTACACTGGACCAGAACCGGGAAGGGTGTGCTTTCCCAGCCATGCGTCCAGACAGCTCCCACGTGACCTGGGAATCGTGGTGTAAGTGAGAGCTCACTGGGCATCCCCCACGCACGTCTCATCCTCAATTTATGAAGAGGGAATTTGTAGGATTTTTCCTGTGCAGGCCTCCAGGCTTATCTTCATCACAGATCACCTCGCCTTTGTGGAAAGAACTGTGGTCAAAATCTGACTAATTCATCAATGGATTTATGGCCTGTTCAAAGCCCACATGAGAAATGGAAAGAACCTTGGCTCTTCAGTGACAACAGCAGGATTTATTTGGGACCAGATGGCTACCACGGGCGGAGCCTCTGCAGCTGGCTATGAGGTTTTGGAAACGTGGGATTTGGGACATGTGGCCGTATTGGTTTTGGAGAGATGGCAGAATACCCCACTCAATTATCTGTTGTGCTTGGGTGAGTAATAAATTCCACCGAAGAAATGCAGAAAATAGTGGTAGGTTTTCTTCTTGAAAACACAGGATTTTCAATCCTCTGTTCCTCACAGCTCACCCGTTTCCTCTTGTGGTTCCGTCTTTGAGCAGTCCAGAGCCAGGAATTTCTACATAAAATAATAAAACATAAATGCAGAAATGAGTCCCACTGATGGCTTTTAGAGTGCCACACGACGGCTTCGCTCCTAAAGGCCACTGTCGCTGTCACGTGCGGGCCACGCGACCCCGGGCCCACGTTTCCCGGCGCTAATTCCTGCGCTCGCCCTCAGGACTCACTGCTGCTTCCTCCAGGGCCGTCCTGACACAGACGGCACCCAGGCCTCTCTGTCCTTCCCCGGGTCCCTCTGACACTTTGCGGACCACACCTTAAGGACCACAACTTGGAGAAACACGGTCAGGCTGGGGGGCCTTTCCAAAGGCTTTGACAGCAGAGCTCAGCGTCACAACCGTTTGGTCCTCTCCCCTTGGTGCCCGTTTTCAGGTATCCTCCCTTATGTGGGACTCTGGATCCGGCCTTGGATCCTGCAAATAGTGCACGCGGTGGGTGCCCTGGATCCCGGAGAGGGGTGACTGTGTGCGGCTCCTCCGGGCGGGGCCGGGCGCTGGTGGCCCTGGGCTGTCGCCCCCAGAGGCGGCTCGGTAACCCGTGAAGGCTGCAGCGACCAGCCAGGGGACCCACGGGGGCACAGACTCCACACCGCAGAGCGTCCCCAAAGTTGGCCCTCGGCGGGCTGGGCTCCTGCTGCCCGGGAGTGGACGAACAGGCCCTCTGGGGTCACACGCTGTCCCCATTCAGGGCCCCGGCCACAGGCGGGTGTCCTGGGAGGAGGACCAGTGCCCTTTGTCCCTCAGGAGGTGCTGAGCGGCCCCAAGTTTGCAGAAGCCGGCAGGGCGGCCGGCCCAGAGCAGCGGCGGGGGGACTGGGGCTGCCCGAGGCCCGCTGGCTGCGGCCCGGCCGGCAGGAGCAGCCCTCCCTGGGACCACCTTTGCTATTTGCCTAATTTATTTGTCAAGCGTGGCTCAGAGCACATCTTAAAGGGCTTTTCTACTGGGGATCCGAAGCATGTTTTAAATTCTGCATCTTAATTGCTCGGGGCGGGTGTGGAGAGAGTGTTCCCTTTGCTCCAACACAGGACTCTGAGGCCCAGGGGCTTGGGATGTGAGAGGCAGGGCCCGGGGGCCGGCCTGGGGCAGCTGCTGGTGGCGCGGCCACGGCGAGCCGCGTGGGCATCCCGTGCTCTGGCCGCGCAGGAGGGAGCGGGGAGCGCAGGTTCAGACCAGTGACTTTCGTATGCAGCTAATTCAACTCTTCTTTTCCTTTTTTCCTCTCTTTTTTTGGTAACAAAATATACATAATATAAACATTACCGCCTTGCCTACTTTTACGTGTGCAGTTGTGTTACGTATATTTACGTGGTTCTACAAGAGGTCTCCAGAGCTCCTCGCCCCGTAAAACTGCAACTCTGTCCCCGCTGAGCCCTAACGCCCCCTCCCCTCCCCGCAGCCCTGGGAACCCCTGTCCTGCTTTCTGTCTGGTGAATCTGACGACGCGACTTTAAACAGAAGAGCGCAAGCATCAAACAAGACCCTTTGGGATCCGGCAGCTTTCCCGCGGTCACCGGTTTTTCTCTGGAACCTCTCCACGGCGCCAGGGAGAGACAGGAGATGGCCGCTGTGGAAGAGCTCTGCTTTCTGAAGTCACTGGCGGTTAAGTTGTCCACGGGGCGATGACTGACTCTGAGCCAGGCTGTCTCTCTCCAGCTTCCCCTCTTCCGGTTCCTGCCAGCACGGGTTGGCCTACGTATCATTTCAAAAACTGGCCGCAAAGAAGTCGAGTCAAAGCACCAGGCTTGCTCCTCACGCGGCAGCGTGCGAAGAGCTGGGAGGTGAGGGCCCTCGCGTCGGCCTGGGAGGGTCCTGCGGTGCCTTGCAGTCTGGAGGGGTGACACACACCCACGGCTCTGGGGAGGTGACCAGGGTCATCCTACCTGTACGATGTCCCTCTCCCTGATGGTGCCTTTGGGCGTCTGTCCTCGAAGGAGCCCTGGGCTGGCAGACCGGCCTTGGACATAGCATTTCCGGTCTTTGTCACGGCTTGGTTTTCCAAACCCCAGGCTGTGACCCTTCAGCGTGCGGATCATTACTGAAAATTAAAAGTAAAGTTTTAATTTCCTTTCCCACTGGGGCCAGTCGTTCCGAGAAAACAAGGCGGGCAGACGCTCCGTGGCAGCCTCCCTTCTCTGCCCTCACCCAGAAACGCGTTCTCAGAGCCTGTGGAAACGCACGCGTGGCTCATCAAAGCCGCTCCTTCACCGGCACCCGGCCGGCCCCTCGCTCCCAGCCTCGCGGGGCGGGGAGGCGCGGTCCTTTCCTGCGCAGGCCGAGCTCTGGGTGTGAGGAAAGGTTTTGGAATAAGGGATCCGGGGTTGCTGTTTTTGGAAAGAGAACTCTTGGTGTTCCGGAATCCCTTCCTTTTTGACAGTGAGCACACGGGGACTGAAGCCCAGAGACCCAGGCCTCCTGGGCCCGCAGGGGAGACGGTGTTACGGCGGGAGGGTGGCTCCCAGTGTCATGATGCTTGG